>NW_024962265.1:28201069-28537713 GCF_019238085.1 Lagopus leucura
TTTTCATGGCGTTGATAGTGAGGAAGGATGGGGTATTGGTAACTGTGGGTGTTCACAGAAAGATGTAAAGATTAATGTTAATATTAGCTCCCAAAGCATTCTCTCCATTCCTATTAGGAAGAGATGGATTCTCTCTGCATTTCTGTTCTAGTTTTTTTTTTTTTTTTTTTTTTTTTTTTAATAAAAACTTTTCTCTCATAGTTCTGATGCTTTGAGTTATAATGGAGAACTGTGTCTGCTCAGTGTTCTCAGCCTGTCCCAAACTCCAGTTTATCCATTTTGCTTCTTGTCTAACTAGGAATGCCAGAGTATATTTGAAGAATTATCAAATCTGCATTCATGGATTTGTTGTAGCAGGTCCAGAGGAGGGCCGTGAAGATAATCAGAGGGTTGAAGCACCTCTCCTACGAGGAAAGGCTAAGGAGTTGGGGCTCTTCAGAGTGGAGAAGGCTCCGGGGAGACCTTATAGCAGCCTTCCAGTACCTGAAGGGGAGCTACAAGAGAGCTGGGAATGGACTTTTCATAAGGGCAGGTAGCGTCAGGAGGAGGGGAAGTGGCTTCAAACTGGAAGAAGGTAGATTTAGACTAGATATTAGAAAAAAGCTCTTTACTGTGAGGGTGGTGAGACACTGGAACAGGTTGTCTGTCCAGTGAGGCTGTGGATGCCCCCTCTCTGGAGGCACTCAAGGCCAGGCTAGATGGAGCTTTGAGCAACCTGGTCTAGTGGGAGGTGTCCCTGCCTATAGCAGGGGAGTCGGAACTAGGTGGTTTTAAGTGTCCCTTGCAACCCAAACCATTCTCTGATTCTCACTGCTGCAAGAAGAAGTTGCATTTTCAGTGTGTCTATCCTCAAATAAACAATAGGTGGCTGTTGTGAAATTGGCCATGAGAAGAACAGAGTCTTCAGCATCTTTCTTATGTCTTACTTATACAGGATCATGTATTTTTTTTTTTTTTATTTTTTTTTTTGAGGACTTTCCAAAACATAGGAGGGACAAGATTAGTCCATGTTTGTCAATTGTCAGAGTTTTTGTCACATTAGCAGTTGTTACAATTGTCACAGTAACAGTACAAAGCCAGATGTGTTCCAGTAGCAGCAAGAACAATACAGCCGCCTTGCCTCTGGATTTGGAGCATGGTCTTGGTATGGCAAGAATTAGCCATCTGGGGTATAAAGCTGCATGTTTTTGGAGCAACAATATGGATTCTGAAGAAGGTTGATAGCATACACTGAAATATTCCAAACCCTGGTGAAGTTGATATTTATAGCAGTGATTAAAATCGATGTCTCAAGAAAGTGTAAACAGACAAGAATGATGTGCAAAACATTGCAGAGTAATGGGATGTTTTCACAAACATCAGCTTTTTTTTAGCTTGTTAATGTTCCTTGGGAAGGAAAGAATAATTAACTGTTGATCGATGAAGAAAACTCACTTGTGTAGAAATTTGACGTTTAAGTAACCTGTGTAATCTTCATGATGAAGAAAACCTTTTAGTGTTAGCTCTGCTACAGCAGTGCATAGCAAGATGCAGCTCTGTGACAAGTGGAGCCAAGCCAACCTTGGCAGCAGGCCGCCACAGAGCAGCCTGTGCTGCATCCATACAACGGCTTCTGTGTACAATGGTGTAGCAGCTTTTGAGAACATAAAGAACTTGCTATAGCAAAAACAGTCACCTTTGACCAAGAACAAGGAGAAAGTGGTTTAAATTCATATTGCAGGTCATTACATTTCATGATAGTGAAGAAAAATCAATTGTCTTTGATGTATGTGCTAATAGAAGATGATGTTAGTCACAGGGAAATTAAGGCATGAAACAAAAATAAGTATTTGTTTCTGATCTTTGTTTTGAAACAAGATTGTCCTGAGAGAACAGGTAATGTAGTGCAGAAAGCTTGAGGTTTGCTACCGTGAAACCTTGTTAATGGAATCTTCTCAAATTGATTGGAAATGTTTTGGCATGTCATCAATATTATTAAAGCTGTATTCTGATTAGGTCACATTGTTTAAGAAATTTTTACTATAGAAACAGATGAGGTGTGTTCAGAATGCTGAGAAATGTGCTTTTCTCCCTTTAAGTATATGTATGTGCGTGTGTATATATATATATATATGATTATTGTATTTTGGGTAACATCCTCACTTTCATTGGTTCCATCTAAAAACTGTCCATTTAGTCCTCTATATAAACGTTTTTTTTCCCCCTTTTTTCTTGCCAGTGTTTTGGACAACATACTTGATAATTGGTTGTCTTATCAATTGTCACCATTTTCTTCCTAATTGAAAATCTTCTCACGAGATTTTTTTTTCATCCCTCTTTACCTTTCCATTCTTTCTTCTTCTCTATAAAATTGTGAATATTTTTTTCCTTCAGTCCGTTGGTGTTTGTCATACTATGTTCTACCTTTTTTCTATTTTTGGGGTGTCCAAATACTAATAATTCTTGCAAGTTTCAGTATTTTTCTAAAACAGTGATAGAAATGGAAGTGTGGGCTGTGTTATCTTATAGTCTGTAATGGTCCTGCACATGAGTGTGGGTGACTGCTACCTGGAAAAAGGTCATAATAGGAAAACAATGCTCTGAGTATTACTATTTTTTGTTTCAGAAAATATACCTACAATATTTTTTCATATATAGGTTTTTGGTATTCTGAATTTAGCTGACATTCATATTCTTTCTAAACCGAGTGTAGTGAATTACCCTGTACTCACCCAAACAGAGTAACAGGGATGGGCAGCAAAGGGATTTGATTTCAAATGTTTGGTTTACTTACAGAAAATTAATTTATGAGATTATATGCATTTTTTCACTAATTTCAGTTGCTTTTTTTTTTTCCCCCAGGTAATGGGTCTTCAGAGGCAAAGTCTCTAAGACTAACAGAAAAGTGAGTATGCTGGTGATTGCTGTTATTCATAAGAATATATAGCTGATGTGGTGCTACCTCTGATTAGAGTTGATAAATCCCTTATCTTGTTGATTCTTGACAACTCGGATAATTGTCATTTTTGTATAGCCTCATAAATCTATCTCCAGGTACCTACTTTCAGAAAAGAAAAATAGCTAATGTTAATCTCTCCTGAAAATATCCTGCTATTTCTTCTTCTTGTAGAATATTCTTAATTGCTAGAACCTATTGTGAAAGGAAACATTGAGAAATGTAATTCTAGCAGTTTCGTAATGATTTTCAGCCATGTGTGTTTTACACTTTTTTGCCTATATGATCATCATTCAGCTCCTTGAATTTGTGCTGTCTAATACAGCATGACTAGAATCATTTAAAGTATTGGTTTATTTTCACCTGTTATTAATTTATTAATTTTGATTTCGGAAGTCACTATTTTTTTGAAAGAGGAATCTCCATGATCTGCTGACTCACAGTTTAAAACACAAAGTCTTCATGTGAAGAATGCATTTAATTCATGTTTTCAGAACAGAGTTTTGTGTTAACTGATTACTAACTGGTAACTGATTGTGTTGTGCCTTATCCTGTTTCCAAAAGGCCAAGATGATAAAATAAAAGTTTTACATAAGAAAGCATGAATTCTTCAATCTAATAAAGATGAGTGAAATTCATTTAAAAAAAAAAAAAAGTTTCTTTAAAAAACAGCGATAACAAAATTGCTGTAAGGATTTTGTGTATTTCTACAATTGATAATAGTGTGTACAGATGTCACTAGGACTGTTTACAGTATCTGTAGATCTTGGATTTATTCTGATTATACTGCACTAATATCCAGTTCTTACACATAGTGTCAATTATTTTTTTTAAAAGCGAGTAACAGAACTCTGTATAAACTTAAGTATGAGTTTGCCACAGATCTCAGCTTTATTTAAACCCATTTTCAGGCTGTGTAAACTATCAGTGCTCCAGCTTATATTTTGTGATGGAGAATGCAGATGTTGTTTTCATGACTACAAATTCTGACTATTTTAAACTACATCTGTCATCACTTAGAGGAAGTTCACACTGGTGGTTGTTGGTACTGAAGAAGTTTTGAACAACACTGTTATCAGAAATTTTATTTCTAGTGCTTTTGCCTTAAATTACTTACTCATTAATTAGTTTATATAACTAGACAGATTTATAAGGACCTCATTTAAAAACAAATAGCGTACAGAGCTTATGCGTAATATATTACCTTGGGAGAAGCCCAAGAACCTTTGTTTCTATGCTTAGTATCCTCTCATCTATTCATGACAAGTCTGGTTTTGACTCATTGGTTTTTTATTGTCATCAGTGGCATATCGGAGAGATGAAATGTGGTCTGAAGGACGATATGACTATGAAAGACTTCCAAGAGAACGCCTTCCTCCAAGGTTTCATCCTGATGTATGTCTGTACTTCGTTTCTTTAGTGTTATACCACTCTACTGCACCTTCATACTGTGACCTGTTCCAGAAGAGCAGGATTTTTGTCAGTTCTGAAGTTCCTGTTAAACCTTTACATCATGGTTGTCCAACCTTTTGGCTCACCTGGTCCACGCTTAGTGAAAAAGAAATTCCCTTGGGCGGTATATAAAATAAATAATGTGATAGTTAATATTTAAGGTTTTTATAATTAAAATAATTTTTATTTTATATTTTATATTTATATACAAAACAGATAATTCTAAGGAAGGCAACAAAAACATAAAACTGGTGCGACGTTGGACTTTGTTTTTGTGAAACTAATGCATCAGTTTTTGGTTTGATGGCAGTGGTTGCAATTCTTAATGAACTCTCAAGGTGTTCATAAGAGATGATTGTTCTAATTTTACTCTTCCAGTTGTTCCTCCTTGAAAATAGTTGTTCACAAATGTACGTGCTGCCAAAAAGTGATGACATGAATAAGGTGTGATTGTGAAGTGAGGGACGCTTTTCTCTGATATATCTTAAGAAAGTCTGGTAAAGAGGAGTGATCAAGTGTTTCTTTGAGTTGTGCATCTGATTACAACTTTATACTTTACATTAGAAAATTTACAGGAGGTGTACTTATGATGAAAATGAAGTCCCAAATATTAAAAAAATACGTTTCAAAAATCTTGAAATCCATTCTCAATTTCCTTGATCAAAATGCAGAGCACAGCTGCATATTTTCCACTGTTCACAGGACTGTGTTTAGCCATTGTATCAAAATGCATAAAATTATTTGCCATAACTTGAGCTTGCTATAATTTGTTTCATTTTTAATGCTGTTATGATTTGAAATGCAGTGCAGATAGTTGATTTTGATCTCAAAAGATGTGTGTTTAATTCATTTAAATGAGCAGTCAGTTCCACCCAGAATGTTATTCTGTAGCCATTTTGCATCTTCATATTCTGACACCAGTTTTCCTTCTAACTCCACAAATGACTTAATCTTATTTTACAAATTGTAAAAACTTCTAGCGTTTTAGCCCAACTTAACCACCTTATTTCAGAAAGTAAGGAAAAAAACAACAATGCCCCCATAATTGACATCCATACTTTTAAGGAAGTCCTGGAACTGGAGATGAGTCAATGCCTTGGGCTTTATGAAATTCACTGCTTTGATGACATTATAACATGTCATTGTTTCTTTATAATGGGTTTCAGTTTGAGTGTGTGTGTGTGTGTGTGATGGGTGCAAGCAATGCACTGTGCCCTCCCTGGTATTCTGCTGTTGCCTGTGTGTTTTGCAACTGACTAATGAAACACAGTACTGTGTGATTTTTAGCAATATGAAAAGTTAATGATCCTGTAGGGCTGCATTACTAACTGTCTGTCCAGGGTGGCATGCACGGGTTGGACACTCCTGCTTTTACATCTTCTTCTTTGTCTTAGTTTCAGTGGGGCAGTATTGTTTTCTTCAGAGTGTCAGGTATGATGCTATGGTTTAGTTCTAGAAGAAAAACAAAGTTGATAATGCTCCAATCTATACAGGTGCCGTCAAGGCCACAGTGAAACCTGTTCTAGTGTTAAATGTGGAGATTGTGGCCCTGCCTGTGGTGGGGAGGGGTTGGAGATTCATGATCCTTGAGGTCCCTTCCAACCCACGCCATTCTGTGATTCTGTGTGAAGGGCCCAAGGAGCTGGGAGGAACAGAATGAGGACAGCTGACTGGCTGAAGGGATTTTTCAGTAATTAAACATGTTCTTTTTAAAATAATTTGTGGAGAATCAGAGGTCCCACTGTATTGTCTTTTCCCCAGGAATTTTCTCTCATGTTCATACATCTCAAACCACGTCAGAGGTGGTAAAATGACTACTTTCAGTATTGTTCTTGTCACCTGTGTAGTTTTCTGTTATGATACTTACATACTAACATACTTCTGGGTTCTCTCTCATGTTTTCAGCTTCTTTTCTAGAAGCATACTACTGTAGCATAACTACGTATGTAGTCTTTTTGGTCAAATAATGCACTAGGGGTTGGCTACTCTGTGATGGTTTTAATGCTTTTTACAGACAACACGACAACATATGTACTTTTTCAGCAAGCTGGAAATCAGGTTGTGTTTGCTTATGTTGGTTAATCAGTTTCTTCTCCAGTATATGTATCAGCAGTGAAATACAAGAAAAGCCAGAATGTGTCTTCACACTTTGTTTTGTTTGTACTTGCTTTTGCTTTTTTTTTAATTAATTGATATCTGGCTTTTGTAATGAATAGCTAATTGCTAACTGTTGTGGCAGCGACATTCCTGAATTTTTCTAGTCTTTTGAGCTCTACAGGGACCTCTATAGGAAGTATATATTATGGAATTTTACTTTAAAAGTTTAAAAAAATAAGATGCATTCTTTTGCTTACATGGCTTATGTGGTGAGGTTTTTGTAGCGGGGCGCTTGAGGAGTTGGCCTTTATGAGAAGCTGCCCCATAGCATGTTAGGCAAAGCAAGATCTGAATCATTTTCTTAGTGGAAGATAGATAAAAAGCTCCTTCTTGTACAGATCTGCTGGTTCGAGAGAACGAGCAGGCAGTTTCTGTCCATGCAAGGCTATACCATTTTATCTGCGTTCACATGCAGAGGTCTGACCTAATTCTTGCTAGGCAAGTAAAGTGGAATTACATTATTATTTCTCAACCATATGAAAACTCTTAGCATTTGCTCATGGGTTAGGTATTGGATCTGGGACGTGCCACTGATAAGGAAAGAAATCTCACTTGCTTGAGAGAGGAAGAGACTGTCCTAATCCAAACGTGGATGTTACTTACACAAGTTTGGATTGCTGTAGGAACACATGCTTTCAGAGGCTGGTTAACAGCAAAAAGTTAGGAGCACATCACAAAATCTAGTATGTCTTGAGCTCTTAGGTAACTGTCCTGCTGTGATGGGGACTACTGTAGGAGATAAAAGCACAGAACAGTTCTATCTTAGCTTCAGAGCATATCTCCTCTGAAAAAATGTACGTGAAGTTTGCCAATGAGGTAATGGTAGATCAAGCATTGTGGCTGCATGGTAATGTGTGTATAGTGTGTAATAATTTGCATCACTATGGTAGTAAGCTGGTTTTGGGTTGCCCTCTAGTGAATCTGTTGCTTCTCTCTGAATCTCTCTGAAATCAGAACAATATTGTTGTTGTTTTTTGTTTGTTTTTTTTCATGATCATGTTTTGTAATTTGTGAACTGAATGTATTTTTCTGCCAAAACTA
Source organism: Lagopus leucura (assembly GCF_019238085.1). Taxonomy (NCBI): domain Eukaryota; kingdom Metazoa; phylum Chordata; class Aves; order Galliformes; family Phasianidae; genus Lagopus; species Lagopus leucura. The sequence continues at coordinate 28,208,655 of NW_024962265.1, forward strand.
TTGGTGCATTCATTATCTTGTGACTTAACACTGTTAGGAAAAAAAAGCAGTTTGGGTCTCTTTCCCCTCCCTCTCAGTTGCACCCGTACATTAAGTCTGCATTTGTAACTTGTTTCTAAGCCCATGGAAAAGATGACTTGCTAAAGGACAAAGATTCAAAAGACAAAGTCTTCAATTCATGTCTCCATTTGCTTTTTATCTGCAGTGGCTTTACATAATACTCAGTTCTAGAGAATTGAATTTGAATCTTTTGTAATTGTGCAATTTCACCTTAATAAGCAAAAAATCTATTTAATTGGTAAATGGTGTATGATACTGTACTTGAAAATGTAATGCATTGATTTCTAGCAAAAAGCTATCCAAAACCTGTTTGAGAATAAATCTGAGTGATAAAAACTGTCTGTCACTTGAATCATTGGGTCTCACACTGTGTTATGGTGAGAGGATGCTTATCTAATGAAATCATGAAACAAGGGCAGTCTTCACTATCATTTCTATGGTGTAGAAAATGTTATTGATGTTAAGGAAATTAATTGTTTTCAGATAGGCTCTGTTTTAAAGGCATGACAGATGTGACTTTAATGTAGAAGTTGGAGAAATATGTACAGTAAATGCGTAGAAAATTTAGTTGACTACTTTAAAAATTCACGGTAAACTGTGTTGAGAACTTTCCCTTTGTGGTTAAGCTTGCAGTACTTAAGGATTGCATCTGAATGGTGTCCAAATGACAACTTATTCCACCGTCCATTTGGCATGATCTGATGATCTGTGTTCTGGGCTGCATTAAAGAATAGGTGGCCAGCAGGGACAGGGAGGTGATTGACCCCCTCTACTCAGCTCTTGTGAGGCTCCATCTGCAGTGCTGCGTCCAGGCCTGGAGCTGTTGGAGCGGGTCCAGAGGAGGGCACTGAGATGATCAGAGGGCTGGAGCACCTCTGCTATGAGAGAAGGTTGAGGGATCTGGGCTTGTTTAGCTTGGAGAAGATTCTGAGGAGACCTCATTGTGGCCTTCCAGTACTTGAAGGGAGAGTATAAACAGGAGGGGGAATGGCTGTTTACAAGGGTGGATAGTGATAGGACAAGGTGGAATGGTTTTAAACTAAGACAGGAGAGATTTAGGTTAGATATTATGAGGAAGTTTTTCACAGAGAGGGTGGTGCTGCACTGGAACAGGTTGCCCAAGGAGGCTGTGGATGCCCCATCCCTGGAGGCATTCAAGGCCAGGCTGGATGTGGCTCTGGGCAGCCTGGTCTGGTGGTTGGCGACCTGCACATAGCAGGGGGGTCGAAACTAGATGATCGTTGTGGTCCTTTTCAACCCAGGCCATTCTATGATTCTATGTTTTCTATCTTTCAGTGATCCTTGATATTCTTCTGTGCTTATTTTAGCTTTGAAATTATTACAATCCACTATGTAGAAATAACGTTTTTACTTGTATATTCACTATACATTTCCAGATGCTTAGAGAAGTATGCTTTTATTTGTTTTGTGGTTTAGGATGAGTACCATAGAATTGTAAACATCATGCCCAAGAAACCGCCACTTCTTGATAGACCTGGAGAAGGGAGTTACAGTCGCTATGATGATTACAGCCACGCTGAGTACAGAGACTATGAGGAGGGTCGTGGTTTTGCCCATGAGCGAAGAAGTGGCCCACCACATCGAGGTGTACATAAGGTGATTTTTCTCGTGATTATGGTGTTTGTCACTGAATTAATGCTTGAACGCTGAATGATTAAAATATTTTTTTCAGGCAGAGTGTTGTTATTTCTACTGTTCTTCTCATAAACTGAAACACAGAAGAAAAAAATACCTAGGTTATACTACTTGGTGCTTTTGTGCAGTTACTGTGCCTCTGAGACTCGTGATGATATGGTGATACACATATGCTACCTTTCATTGTTCCTGACTGCTGTACAGGCTTGGCAAAGAGTCGTTGTTCTGGTCTGTGGTGAGCTCAGAGTCTGACGTGGGACAACAGACATAGGCAGAAGTCCTCTGCAGTGCAGTGCAAAGTTATCTGGAGGAGTGATTGCAAAGATCTTTGTTGTGTATAATATCCTTGCACATACGACTTACAGAATGTTACCTACCCAGCCTCCTTATTTGCAAAGTTGTTCACTTGTTTAAATTCTGTAGTGATGCTGAGTGTTCTGTTTCTTTCTTTCTTTTTTTTTTTTTACCAGTAGTTACTCTTAAAAGATCATCAATTCTGACTTCTCTGAGACAGTTGTTCGAACTTATGTAATTTCAAGCTAGTTCTAAGTATTTACATTCCAGTGACAAAATTTATTTTTTAAAACCAGGGCTCACTTATATGATTTAGAAATTTTATACCACACAAATTTTTTTTTTTCTGTAGCATTGCAGAGTTACTCCTTTTGGTGGAGGAAGAAAATAAGAGGAGGTGGAAGGAATGGATAAACTAAGAGGAAGTCTTTCTGTGAATGATGAATACTGTCTTTTTAACTCATTAAGTACTTTGCTTATGCAGTAAATGAGTATCATTTGGTAATATATTTCACAGCTGATGCTGAGATGCACTTCAAACATTTGTCTCTGTATGTTTTGCAGGATGAGTCAGGATACAGATGGCCAAGAGATGATCATCCTATGAATCGTCAGACTCAATACAGGTATTATATAAAACTTCACGGTAATTGCTATGGATAGGAAGGTTTAGAGGCCGTCTGTTCCAACGTCCTGCTCAAAGCAGCTTCTGTTAGCGGAAAGATTAAGACTTATTCAGGTGGAATTTGAAACTATGAAACTGCTGGGAAGTTTTAATTTCAAGATATTGAATGCTGCTTAACTACAAGGGTATTGCTCAGGTTCCTCTTCCTGAAATTGTTTAGGCATATTTGCTTGAAAGAGTGAAAAGTTAACTGTTGTGCACATGCTGTCATTCTGCTTATGGTATTGGATAATTGCCTGTTCTGAATATCAATATGCTGTTGTTGCAACTGTTAGAAACCCATGATCTGTTTCAGGTTTCCTCTTATTTCCCCTATGAAAATCCCATCTTTGCTACCCCAGACTGTTGAATCAAAGCTCTTTTATCTAGTAAATTTCTTGTCTTTTTGTATACATATGTATAAATATCCCTCCATGCAGTATAAAAAAAAAAAGGTTAAAGAAGTGCTATTTTATAAATAATCTCTCATATAAAAATTATCTCACAAAAATGTGTTCCAAGCTGTAGATTTACTCAGATCCCAGTCTACCTTTGAATCTAGAAGATTCATATGTATGCTTAAATGTAGGAACAGAGAACAGTTCCTCTTATATACATTTGTCAGTCTGCAACTTGACAGCTTATGTTTTAGGAATTTCCTTAGTTAATCTTACTGTTTCTTAGTATTACATTTTTTTGTTCACATAGTAACATCAAAACTGTCATATTGTGACTATTGAGAACATTTTTGTATGTTATCAAAATGGTTTGTAGAGCAGTGAATTGATACTAATGTGGGAAAGGACATCTGTTCAAGTACCAGATGAAGTGTTCTCAAGATATATTGAAATCCACAGAATCACCAAGGTTGGAAACGACCTACAAGATCATCCCATCCAACCATCCACCTATCACCAATAGCTCTCACTAAACCATGTCCCTCAACACGACGTCCAAGCGATCCTTGAACACCTCCAGGGTCGGTGACTCCACCACCTCCCTGGGCAGCCCATTTCAGTGCCTGACCACTCTTTCTGAAAAGTAGTGTTTCCTAACGTCCAGCCTGAATCTCCTCTGGCACTGCTTGAAGCCATTCCTTCTAGTTCTATCACCAGTTACACGAGAGAAGAGGCCGACCCCCAGCTCACTGTAACCTCCCTTCAGGTAGTTACAGAGAGCAGTAAGGTCTTCCCTGAGCCTCCTCTTCTCCAGACTGAATCCAAATTAAATAGATTCAAATTAAATAAATAAATGACATGAAAGTCTGCATTTTAATATTTGTTCAGTAAGAATAGGAACTGTGATGATAATATCTTTAAGAAGGTAGGCTATGACTGTAAGTAATTTAGTGCATCTATGCAATCAGTCACACATTTATCCGACTTCAGAGAATTCTTTGGTCTGTCTGATGTTTGTTTCTGTGACTGTAGTACTTTAAGGCCACCATAGAGTGGAAAAATACCTGATCCATTTTAAAACTCACTTGGGCAGATAGTGGGTAGTATTCAGTTCATTGTTTCCTTGTTGTGATGTTGTTTTCTTAGCTGTCGTGATGGGTCTGTACCTCAGGTTCATCATATCTATGAAATGCAGGAATGGTATTAAGCAGTAGTATGTCTGCAATGTAGTTTGATAAGGGATTTTTTAAAAAACAGTATATAAATGCACAGAATAGTGGCCTGCTAATAGCAATGACAGTAAGTGTTACAGGGCTAGGCACTAAGCAACTATTCCTTTCATAAAGATTCCTGCCCCCCTAAAAACAAACAAACAAACAAAACAAACCCCATGAGCAACTAAAATAAATAAAAACAATCCCTTTATACTCTGTAAGGATCCATGTGCTCTGGACTTCAAACAAAATTACATTATTGGGGCTAGAAACAACTTAAAGTGTTTTAAAAAGAAGCGTTCTATGTAAATTGCTCTAGAATTTTTATGTCTTTCACTTTAGAACACAAACAAAAAACATGTATGCAAGGGAAAGGGAAAAAAAAACAAAACAAAAAATGAGTTAAGGCGAGGCAGTTTGTTTTCACAGAGAACAAGAGTGGCACCCAGTGGTCAAAATGATTGTCTTAAATTCTTCCAGATTTCTTCCATTTAAGAAGTAAGGACAAAATGTCAGCTCATTTTGCTAAATGCTTCAGTGATGTGGTAGTGGAAATCCCCCCTCATTCTATATTATATATTTCAGAATGTCTGACTGTTGCACAACTGCACTGCGAAGGAACTTGATAGATATATTTGGCTCAATGGAGATTATTGGAATGTATTTGCAATTGAATGAAGCCCTACTGATTTGTTATATAAATAAGCTTTATGTCAGAAGTCTCTTTGTACAGAAAGCACAGGAATAGTAAGTAATCTTGAATGTCAAAGTCTGTGATCAAGCTGCTGCATGTTTCTAGCATGACATAGCATTACATGGTAATAAATACAACTTTTTGCGTATTGCTCACTATTGAGCTACATAGTAGATCTCAGTAGAGAAAATCAAACTTTGTACGTATTGTCTCCTGCACTGATGGTGCTAATTGTTTTAGGTTTCAAAGATATCTGCATTATAAAACCTAATATTCAGAAATGATTGTGCATGAAAATGCTATCTCTGGATTTGATGAAAGACACTTTGCAGAAGTTTTTGTGGAGTATGGATAAGTGGTGGTGTGCTTTTGTTTTTAGAAGTAGTAAAAGGAGATGTAAGATTACTTTTGCCAGAAATACCACTAAAAAAAAGGAAATAAAAGCATGAAACGTAGCTAGAATGTAGTACAAAGTGAGATTTGTAAAACTAAAGATACTGGGAGACTTGTAAAATTAATGGGTTTTCATAGTCAGTACAGTTACTGTAAATTCTAGAAAGAATAGCTCTTTTATTGATATAAATAACCAGAGGGTTTTTTTTTGAGTATTTTAAAAGACTCATTCAGCAGCTAAAAATCTGCTCTAAGAACTTGTCAGTGTTATGTTTAGCGTTTGCTCTTAAATGTTAATCGTTCACACTTTCCTACTTTGATTTTTTTGGCAATTTAACTGGTAAAGAATAGTTTTTGGTCTGTAGCTCTTTTCATTTATTTTCCCCCATTGTCTTCTTTCTTTGGAATGATGAAAAACATTACTTCATATTTTTTTTTCCAAGTAAAAAGAAGCTGCTTATTTGGAAAATCAAAAATCCTTAGATGGTGCGGAATTTTAGGGGGTTTTCTGTGTTGAGGAAACCGTGTTAGATCTTTATTATTACTATTTTCTCCTTGAGCTTCTTGATTTTTCCTTACAAAAGAAAAAAAAAAAAAGATGTGCTTGCTTGAATTGCAATTGCTCAGCAATGGCTTGAGCATCGTGCCAGCTGACCAGCAGCAATTCTCTGTGAGAATATCTCTGAGTTGCCTGTGGTCTGCTACTGAACGTAGCACTGCTGATAGTTTCTCCCTTTTCAGTTCTTGAGAGTTGTTAGCCCTGTTTTATGCCATGCTCAGTGAATAGCTCACATCCTGACGTGGTTTCTTTTTGACATCTTATTTTATGTATAAAAATAAAATAACTCAGAAGATTTGCTGGGCATAGACTTCAGAATGAGTTCTTAGCCCTCTTTCTCCAGGGCTGGTCACTAAGGGATTCTTTCTGAACTCAGAGACTGATGTAAGTTGTGCAACCTTACAGTCGCAATTTGGTTTGAAGTTACGCACCTCTTGGTTCAATTCTAGTTGGCATGTATGATGCATTTTACATCAAAGCAGAATGGCTTAGTTGCTGAGCTGAAAATTATCTGTATACGTGATGGCAGTTTTGATGTCTTGATCACTGCTGCTATGAGAATTGTGAAACTTAAAAATTATGAGGGGAATAGAGATCAAATAATATGACTTCTTCATACGTTTATCTTTTATTGATGTTGATCACTCTTCTGGGACTGTGTTATTACTTGTCTTTAATGATATATCAAACTCATTTATTCAGAGTACTCAAAGGGATTATTTTCATGCATGTCACATTTTTGGAGAAGCATGTATTGAAGAACTCCAGTGTTCCAGTACTTTTGAATGGGCCTCACAGGATTGGATCTTATGTACAAGTTTGTTATTATGAAGTGAGACAAACTGTTCTGTCTGAAATGCCTTAGAAGATTGTTAGCTGCTGTTGACTTCAATCATACCAAATTTTAATCCTTTTGAGTGTTCAGAGCATTACTTCATTCTTTTTTTTCAGCTGCACTGAGTTTCTTAGATTCAAATACGTGAAACTTGGCAACTTAAAAGGGGTAAGACTCATCTTCAAAGAGAAATTTCAAAATAACGCACTTGTAAATCCCAGCTATACAGACATGGAATTTTATACTTTAAATTATCTGAAGTACATATGTTTTTCCATAAGCACTGCCATATTGGTAGACAAACCATTCTTTATCAGTAGTAATGGTGTTTCATGTTATATACACTCCTGAGAACGGACTTGCACATGAGATTTTGAATATCTTCTTGGTAGTTTTTGATATGAATGTGTTTTCCTTTGCTGAGGAAGCCTACTTGCAACTTGAACTCCATGTATTCCTTGGTGGTATTTTAAAGTTTTATTTTTTCCATATACTTAGTGAAATCAGGAAGTAGTCATACTCCCGTCCTTAATACTAATACATGTGGATGTAAAATGTTTCTGCTGATCTGTGGAGTGCCCAAGAGGCATTTTATAATAAATAGAAATGCTAAATTAAAAAAAATATATATGTTCTCTCTTTAGACTAGTAAAACATTATATACCCCAGCTTTTTAGAGACACAAACCTTCGCATAAGTTTGTGTTTACTGAAGATCATGGGGAAGCTTGGTAGGTCCACCAGTTGTGGCCTTCTAATCTCCGCTTGACCTGCTGCTCCATGTAGTGATTCACCCTTCCAGTGCGTTATGTGGTAATAGGATGTTCTAGAGAAGGGGTCTAAAGATTGTACTTTACAACAAACATTATTTGTTGGCAGGAATGTTCTTTTTAAGCCAAAACCATTGACTGGAGAAACTCCAGCTGGAAGCTGAGGGCCACTGACTCTTCTCTTCATAAAAAACAGGGTTTAGTAATGAGGATTCTGTGAGAGAGTTTTTTTTTTTTTTTTTTTCCCCAGACGTGTTGTAGCCTAAGGCACTTATCTTTATCACTATGCAGTCAGCTTTCAGTTATGGGGGGTAGCTTGTTGGTTTTTTTCCCTGTAAGTATTCAGTGAATGAAATGAAACAGCAAGCCTATTTAAATATTTTGTACTCATTTAAAACAACACGTTGTGTTGTGGGAGGTCTTTGAGCTTCACATTTAGATTTTCTTGTGAAGCAAACTGATCTTTGTCTTGCTTATAGAAGTTTAGCCAAAGGGATTTATGAGATGGTGCTAAAAATGTACATAAGTTTACTGTTCTGTTGCAATATTTGACAGGTCTTCAGGGACACGGTACAAGAACCTCATTCTTTATTAAAAAGCACGTGTGGAGGGAAATAAATATGGCAGTCACCCAAAGAAAATGGTCTTGTTTTTGATGGAGGTTGATAAGTAGAGTTCTAATCATATTCATTAGCATATGCCTTTAAAAAAAAAAAAAAAATCTCTGCCAGAACATTGAACCTCTCAGACATTCAGGTAAACTACTAGAGTAACTTACACCCATTCATACACGAAGTTACAGTTTCCTTATAATAGGTCATTGTAGTAGATTTGTTATACCTGTAAACTCCAGGCAAGGTCTTGTTTGCTGAAAACTTTTAATTCAGAAGGTTGATTGTATTAGTCTGCTGCTCAATTAGTTTACCTTGGCTTAAGATTTCTTTTTTTTGGGAGGTGGGGAGGGGAAGTGGTGAGGAAGTCAAATTGTTTAGAAGAAGATAATAGGGGATAGGTAAATAAAAAGTAGATTCCAGTTTACATAATGTCATACTACACATTGTAACTTGTGCAGTAGTCATATCAATTCAGTATTTTCTTAGACATGTTTTCTATTCCACCACCTTCTCACTGATTTGTTTACAAACGGATTTTATAATTTGATTTTTGTTACTTGGCCAAAATCGTACGTTTCTGAATTCATCACGAATGCTTTTGGTTCCTTTGTACCACAGCTTTTTCTTTTAAATGGATTTTAAGAGCTTAGTATTTTAAAACTTCCCTCTTCTGGCTATGTTTAAGAAGTGTTTAGGGCTGTGCAGTATTGCAGGGCAATGCAGTTGAAAGTAGGAGGATTTCAGTTCTGTCAAGCCCATTAGGTGAACAGGGTTTTGATTGTAGAATTTTTGCGTTTCCACCCTAGTGGGAAAAAATATGAAGAGGAGGTAAAAACATCCTCATGTTGTAACTGGGTGTTTTTGCATCTTTTGACTAATTACGGGATTATTCTTCAAGGTGAATGTAGCTTTTGATTTCACCTACTAAAAGTTGTTGAGTGATTGCTTATTTTTAAATATTTTGTTAGTACAACTGTTGATTGTGGTTTTTGTTGAAGACCTGATTTCTTTTATATCCTTGTGGAATTTTTCATTCTGGCTATGAAAGAGGTGTTCTCTTTAAAAAGTTATGTACTGGTAATTTTCTTGCTCTTCGAGGATCCTGAAGAACTATGATATAATTGCCTGTGCAATCTCTATCTCTGCGTTGGTGGTAGGGAGTGAGTGTTCAAACTTTAATATATTCTTGATATATTCTATATAGTCTTAATATATTCTATATTGATTGTTCAGTTTTTTCTTTTAATCATTTCTCCTGATGAGCTTCCGAGGTTGATAGTATTCCAACTATTGAACCACAACCCTGAAACCTCCCACAGGAGTCTGAGCTGTGGTTTTCCTTCTAGCTGATGGGGGACTCTTTTGGCAAGTGTAGGTAATAGAGAGATCTGGCTGCTCTACTTCATTTTGAAGAGATGTCATGGAAGCTTCATTTTTACTAATCAAAACATTTTAAAGTTTCTTGTATATGGGAATTGTCAAATTAGCAGGACTTCCCACTAACTGATTTATTTTTCTTCCTGCCTAGCTTGTAAATTTTACAACCTCATGCGTTAACTCTTACTCTTTGTATGAAACTTACAAAAGTTCTGTGTCTTGCTTTTAAGTCCTGATGAGAGTTGTAAGAGAAAACTGGCTGAGCTTGTTTTTGAAGAACATAATTACAAATAAGTGATTTCAGTTCAGTTCTGTGTGTGGTATTTCATATGCTTTGATGGTCCCTCAAAATGTTTCAGTTACTTTTAGATATGGTCTCCATATCTAAAAGTTTTAAAAGATTTAACAAGTATTTTCTGGTATAAAGACAAGTTGTCATAATCTTGTTTAAAAAAAAAAAAAAAAAAAAGTTATGCTTAAAAAGCCAGTCTGAATTATTGAATGAAGAACAGCTAGGTAATAAAGTGCCTCTTAAGTATTTAATCAACAGTTATTAAACACCAATTTTAGTAACAAAGGAATTAGAAGTTTATTGCGGTTCTCAACTGCTGTCATGTGTTCATACAGCTCTCTTTTGATCTAAACCAATGTTATATGCAATGTTATATCTTAAGGAATTATGTCTTTTTGTGTGTAAAACTGTTTTCCACTGTGGCTTTTGTAAGATCCCACATTGGCAGAGGAAATTATTATTGTTATTTACATTTTCTTAGTAGTGGTTTTTGCTGTTTACTATGCCTTATAGTAACTATGTTATGTTACATTTTATATATATATATATATATATATATATGTATATATGTATGTATATAAACATGAAAGAATTCAGTGGTTCTGCAGATTGAACCAAATTTTTTAATAACATTGATCTGTTCCTTACAACTAAGTCACTTTTCTGGATGTTTGTTTTTTTTTCTTTTTATCAGTGGTGTTTATATAATGCTAATGAACAGTCAGGAGATTCTCTGTTTACAGTGTGCGGATAGGGCAAGATGCCTAGAGATGAGATTATGAACTTGTATACTGTAAGGTCTTGGCTAACGCATCACTTCAAAGAAACCTTCTGAAAACCAAGCCTGTCTGGTCCGGTTTTATAGCTATCATTATAATCAGGTAGTAGATGGTATGAAGCTAGCAAGTTAATACCCTATTGGGAAATAATGAGGCAAACTCCCATGGATGGGATTTGATTATTCCAGAATGGCTTCCTAACAAATACGTTGAAAAACAGCCAAGTACTGAGAAACAGTGAGGAGGGAAAGAGATGGGAGTCTCCCTTCGAGTCCAGACAACTACTGTCAAGCTGAGCTTCTAAATCATTTGAATGACCAGCCAACAGATTGACTTAATGAATATAGTCACGGGTTTCTCAGGATGAGAGAAGTGTTGTCACAGAGGAGTTGTGCATCATTTCCCTTAAGAAAACAAACCCTTCATCTGTTAGGTTCCAAGGACTTGTTATATTTTGAATATACTAAACATTTCAGGGAATTTAATTTGCAGTGAGAAAGAGTGGGAACACCTGAGGAGCTTTGCCTACATGATGTTTTTTAAATGAACACAAGTTGCCTTTTTTTTTTTTCCCCCTGTTTAAAATAAGCAGTGATGTGTGTTGTTAATTTCAGTACAGGAGAGAAAATGAAAATAAATGTGGTGTTTTTGACAACGTATGTTGTCAAAACCTAATTGTTAATCTTTTTGTTAAGGATTCTCTTGCAGAGAGAAGGTTGATGGTATATGTTTCCACCTGTTGCCGTGGGTATGTTATGATTACACAGGAGGAAAAGTTTGTTTATAGAGCTACTCCATGATCTCACACTATAGGTATTATTTTGAAAAAGGTTGTTATTTTTCATGCTAATATGTTGGTCTTAATGTTAGTCTTGATGTCTGTTCATGATATGCATTTGCATAACCATCTAGCATTCTTTCTCTTGCGTACAAAGCTTCGTAGTTTTAGTTTGAGTGGATAACAACTGCAAGTGAATATTAATGTCATAATGCTCAGCAGTGTTGTGTCAGCCATCTGTCTGAATGTCTTTTTCTCTCCTGAGATCTAGCTGAAGCAGTTGCACGGTGTTAACTGAAGTTCTGTCTAACAGTATGCTAAACTATTCTTTGAAATAATTTCAGAAGAGATTTGTGCAATTTTACAAGTAGAATGGAAAAGGAAGATATAATGCACTGACTTAACCTTCAAACCAGTTCAGGTTTGATGAGGGAGTAGCTCAGTATATGTTCTACAGTTTTTATTGTAATACATGGATTTTCGTTACAATTTTGTACAGGAATTGTGTTAATGCAGGAGATTGAGGTTGAGGTTGGTCATCAATGAACTACCTTCTTCAAACACTGTCTGCAGCTGCTGCTAATTTATCCCTTGTTAAAATGCATCACTGTCAAGAACAGTTTTCTATTTAAAATTTTATCATTGAATCTGTCAGAATACTGTATTATTTTTAGAAAAAAAACAACAGTGAATGTATAAACACTGACTTTTACTGCTGCTAACTTAAATCCTGCCAAGGAGCCTATGTTACTTACCATAAACAAATAATAGTCATGAATGCAGTAAGGAAGCTGATCCTTCTTACTGCAAAAATCAATTTCCAAAGCAGTGTAGATCTATCTAAGTTTGTGCTGCCTCAGTCTTTCCCTCTCTGCTAATAGTTCATGCATTTGCGTTGTTCAGAGAGCTGTCACTTCACGCTGATCCAGCAGAAACAATAATTTTATGCCAGTTTGATTGCCTGACAGAAAATATGAATGCTAGGTTAGTAGAGAATGAGAGTTTGGATTCAAAGAAGGATGGAAAGATGGGGATTGTAGGAGCACCAATTTCAATCAGTACAACTTGTCATGGGGCTGCTTTCTGAAGTTAACTGTTAATAAATCACTGAAATGACTGAAGGCATACAGTAGTGGCAGAAGAATTTTTTAATGAGGAGTTTAGCCAAGTAAGATGGCTCATCTCTGTATTAAATATGTTTCAGAAAATGCTGTTTGTACTATATAGGAAATGGCCTAAAAAAAGGAGATTAGTTGTGTATAGTAACATATGACTATTAATAGTGATAATGTAGTCAGTGGGAAAGGAAAAAGCAAATTTGATAAGAAGGAAGCTATGTGGCTGAATGAATCTGCAAAGGGAAATGTCTGCCTTAACTTGGGATTTTCTGATTTTGAACAAATAGTTGGCAGGAAGGAATGAGATTAGGAAAAAAAACAACAATCATTAGGCACAACAAATTTTTTCTTTACATGCTTATAATGTGTTCTGTCTTGAGCAATCCAAAAGCACTGTTTGTTTGCAAACTTCTATTTAAATCTGCTGCTCAGGAGTCTATATCGTTACTGCAAAACTTGAATATAAAGAAATAAAAGAAATTGACCTTACTGCTTTAGATCTCACTTTAATTTAAAAACATAGGAGAGACCATTTTTTTAGAGCTTTTTTTCTGATGTAGAGAAAGCGTTGTTTTGGTTTTTTTTTCCTCCTGATTTTCAGATCTCATTTAGGAATTTGCAGAGGAGAAAAAAAAAAAAAAAAAGCAAACAAAGTAGAATATGGGTATTGTGTGTCAGTGTTGCTGACATAAGGAATTACTGCTTCCGAACCTGTTCCATAGCATGCTCTTTCCTGTTGAAGCTTTGTCAGGAGTGCTGGAGAGTCAACCATAAGAGTTAATCAAATTGATATATTCAAGTACAGTACACTGTTTGTCGTTCTGTCTTATGTATCAGTGAACTAATGGCATCCTGCAGCCACACTGTTGGAAAGTTTTAAGAGCTTTTCTAGTAAATAGTTCATGGTTTCTGTGTTCTTGTATTTAAGGATTTTGGAGATGGTATCTGAGGAAAAGAATGACAGCTTACTAAATGTGATTCACTTCTGCCTCTGAAATATAGTGTAGAAACACTTCTTTTCTTTGAGGTGCTTCGTGGGTACACTGGTAGACAGATGTTTGCCTATATTACATTGCTTACAAGACTGTAAGCAATGATACTGAAGAATATTGGTATGCATTATATGCTGTTCTTTTTAGAAGAATATGATGCTCAAATGTCTGTCTGTATGTTTGTTTAAAACAAACAAGCAGAATAACAGACCTTCCCCCACAACAAGAGCAAACAGCACTTCCACCTCCACGAACCCACAACTTGTTTAGAAATATGGAAATATGGAATGTGACTGTAAAGAACTTTTATTTTACTCTGAAGTCTCACGTCATTTCCCACACTAATTAAGAAGATCTTTAAGGAAACAATAAAATTGTTTTGAAATTTCCGCAGAGCTGCTTCCTTTGTTTCACATACTGTTACTGTCCTCAAATACCTTCTCAATACCCCTGTGTTAACTTTCTGTAGTGCTTGGGAATTTTTTAGTATCCCCCTCCAGCAGCCCCATATCCAAAGTACCACAGGGAAACTTTTCACAGTTCTTTCTTTTCTTCTTGGTGCTTGAGGCAAAATGGTGGGATTTGTGAGAGCCAGGTTAGAAAGGTCTGTCCCGTTAGCACATTCTCCACTAGTGATAATGGTAACCAGTTTCTGTAATCTGGAAAGGTATGTGAAGATGCCGTATCTTACTTTCTGTCTTCCTTCCAATTTTTAACATACGTATTGGGATACGAGATTTGAGTGGTTTCCATTTTGAATTTAAGTCTGTTTAAGAACTGCTTGCTACTTGCTACTTGCTACTACACTGAGAAATGTATTCATTGAGATTATTATCTGAACTGCGTGGCTGTTTGGGGATGATACGCTGCTCATAAAGACAAGAGTGTGAAATCTGGCCCAACACCAGTGTCTGTTAGTAAATATGTTATCAGTTACATTTTGTGCTGATGAAATTGCTGTAACTGTTAATAGACATTTTAAGTTGGTTCTTTGCTTCAGGCAAATATGCATTCTGGAAATGGGGATTTGTGACTTATTTTCTATTACTGAGAAATTTCAGGAACTTATTAAGCTATCATTTTTGAAAACAAGAGAAGCCAAGGTTGCACACACTTAAATGCAGTTATTTTATTTGATTTGCTTCTAATTTGTCTAATAAAAATTACGTTTTTGCCTTTGTCCTGCGTAAGGTTATATAAATGCATTTGCTTTAAATTCTTTGGAAATTAAGTCTGTGTTTGTATTGACTCTTCTTATTTCTTTCATATTCCTTTGTCCTAATCTGTATGCTTGACAGGAGTTTATTTCTGTCAGATAATAGTCTGAGTTTAAACATACTTCTTTTTGTATGGGCTTATCTTCCAGTAAGTTTAATCAGTTACATCACTGATGGTGATAGAAAATGTTCTTTACTAAGGACAAAGGGGAGTAATGTGATTTTCAGCTTCAGTTGAAGTGCATAGTTTGATTATTCAGATAATGGGCATAGACACTTCTCCCTAATGTTGCTGTAATATTCAAGTTGTCTTACTTTTTCCTTCATCTGTCATGATATCTGGGGGGAAAAATGAGTTTACTAAATTTGATATTGACTAAGTTGCACAAGTGCCATCATTGTGGAGTTTCAATGTTTACATCCATATGCTGCATAAAAATTGTGAAGCACTTCTGTATTTTTAAATTTTTGGTATGCATGTTGTATGTCTAGCTGTCCCTTTCATTGAGGCTCCCTGTTTCCTTCTGCATTTTTGTACAAAAGGCTGTTAACAAGATTACAATGACTAGACCAAATTATGCTAATTTCATTTAAAGTGAATACACATAGAATTTGCAAAGACTGCAGTTATTTTCTTGGCCCTAAAACATTTGAAACCAGTTGTCAGAAAACATTTCAGATTTTCAAATGAAGTTTGTTGAAGATGCAATTATGTATATCTGCAGTTGTGTAATTTATTGTTTAATGCTGGGATAAATCATCATAAAGATCTTTGGACAAAACCAAGGTATTATAAGTCTCTCTGAAGCAGAGCTGAAGTAAAGGGTTTGCTCCACAAATGCGTGCTGCATACTTTGAAAGAAAGGGAATGTGTTCTGGGGGAGAGGAGGGTCTCTGGAATCTTCTACTGGCTAAATTTGCTTGGAGAACGTTAGAGGTGTTCTTAACTCCTCATGTTTGCTTTTCAGATGGTAGACATGAGCCAAATTGTGAGAAATTTAGAGGTTTGGGATGTAGTGTAGTATATTCATTAAATGTTTTCCATGTCAGGTGAATTGCGTTGGTGGCTCTCGTAGCCCCGCGTTCTCCTCACAGGGAAGGCAGAATGTTCCTTGTTTCTTTCTCTGTCCCTTTCCTCACAGTGTATTTTGAAACAGAAAAAGTGTGTAGTTTAGCACGTTTTAAGTCTTGTCTGCTTCATCTCTTTGCACAGAAATCCCATATCTTAAGAGATGTGTATCATTTCCTCCATTTATTTATAAAATTATGTGAGGTTTTGGTTTTTTTTTTTTTTTAGGCCTATAAATGGAACGTTTAACTCTTTTGACAATAGCAATAATCTTTGTTGATGAGATGAGATGGCCCACGTTGACTTTTCATCTGACTTCTAAGTGATAGACCACATTGGCCCCTGTGTGACTGAAAGATTGAGTTTCTGCCCCACAGCAATGCACTGTTGAGATTCCAGTCTTTTCTAGAGTGGTGTCACAAGTGTTAGATGTCCTCTGTGGCTGGGCTACGTTGCACATTGATTAATACTTGAGCTGGCTGGGAAAGAGGAGCCTAGAAAATCTTTGTGGTAGCCTAGCAAAGTTGGTGAAGTGAAAGGCTCCTCTGCATTGTGTTCCCTTGGTCTCCTGGTGCACAGACAGGCGCATCTTTACCAGGGCGGGAAGCTGGATCTGACGATTAATGGAAATAACTGCCAGAGCCACGCTCTTCCCTCAGCTGCTCCAGGTGAATGGGTGCGTATGGCTGCTTGTCTGTAACACTTCAGCAGCTCTTCCAAGGGGATCAGCTTCAGTGAGAATTAAACAGTCACGGTTTGTAGGTGTTAAAAATGTTAATAGTTTTGACTGCGGTACTGCTAAGAGAACTTACCATGCTTTCAGGGCGAGGTATGAGATGTCAGTGTGAGGTATAGAGATAAGAGGAATCCTGTATAATAGGGATGAGTCCTGTATTTATTAAAGAAAACAGTTCTGTTTTGAAGTTGGAAGTGAGCAAAAATTTTTAATTTCTGTTAAATATCGTCCCTTCTCAATAAACCTTTTGAGTATGTGTTGGAATCCGAAGCATGTTCTCAGCTGCTTTGCTGAATTGGGGCCTTCATTACCAAATTGCAGGTGTATGTTAGTTTAAGTATTTAAGAAAAAAACCCTAAAACAATGCTTATTTTGTTCTGATCAGTGTGGTTTGTTACGTTAATGGTAAACATCACAAATGCTGTGCTGCTGCTATGCTGTCCAAAACAGGTTTAATATCGTTAATAGCTTGCGTGCTCAGGTATGAGATTGTGTCCAGTAAAGAATTAACATAGGAATGATGACATGAAAATATAAATAAACACAAAATCTGTTTGTTTCTCTGTTTTTTTTTTGTGCATGATATTACTGTAGAACGAGGTTTTAAAACATTTTCCCTTTTAAAAGTATGCTTCAATGATATTTTGTAAATTCTGATGTGGATGTTAGAGTGTTTATGTATGCAAAAGCAAGGGCTCTGTAAACGTTTCCATAATAAACTTGCATATATACTAGAACTTAATGTCTTGCTCATAAAAAATGTGCTTTGGGCATAAAAGTGGCGTACCAGTCTGCCAGAAAGCTCATGCTTTTAATAATGAACAAAATCAAAGACTTTCTGTATGTTACAGAAATGTTCAAATGCAAAAAACATCTAAAATCTCAGAATTTACCTAATAGGCTTTTTCCCATATAGTTCATTTAAACATTGAGAAAAACATTTTAGTTGTGTTGGCCAGCTGTTGACAGAAGGCAGCATTTTGTAATGTTGTGCACCTAACTGAATTACATCTGTTTGAGATTAATTCCTCTTTGTCTTGCACTGCACCTCTAAGAGCTGAAATGGTTTCTTACAGTCTGTGTGTATTTAAAATCATTGAAAATGATGATTTAGTCAATAAAGTACCAATTTTTTTCCAGTTCTGAGATAGATTATTGGAAGGACATTAGAAAGTGTGCTGTACATAAACAGTTCCTGATAAGTGCATATATATACATATATATATTTATTTATTCATTAGAGAACATATTGATCAAATGTTTATGGAGACTTGCTGGTATAGACTTGTCAGTGCTGAGCTAATGTTTTCAATATTCCTGAAGTCTGAACTAATAATGTATTTTTTCCTCTTTCTCCAGTTTAGATCTATTGCTGCTTGAACTGTTCTTACATTCAATGCAGATGAAGCTGCGCTTCCTATTTTCAGCTGAATCTCACAGAACTGAGAACTCTTCTGAATTTAATTTCTTTCTCCTAAATTTAAGACAAATGTCTTTGTGTTTCTTCATTAACTGTGTTATTTCAGTTATTTCCTATTGGGAATTCTCCAGTTACTCTATGCATTTCCTAGAGAGTGGTGTCCAGAGGTGGGCACATTGCTCTTAGGCCTTTGAGGAGAGAAGGAAGATTACGCTTTTGTATATTCTGAGGTGTTTTATTTGCTGGTGTAAATATTTATGCTGTGGCTACTCTATAGGTATAGCTAAGCAGTATACAGTACATATACAGACTATATAGTACATATACATACTGTATATGTATACTGTATGCATTGTTAGAGGACTGTTAGAACACAATTTACTAATTCTTTGGTTCTTTTGATGGCCGAATTCGAAGGAAGAATGTATCCCAATAAACAGAAGAAAAGAAAGTTCAGAAAGGAAATGAAAATTGCTTTTTAGCACACCTGTTAGATAGAAATCTTTGTAACATTTTCTGGTTTTGGTATATGGTTTTGGCATATAGACCTGTTAAATATTCTAAGATAAGATACCTGTGAAAGGTCTGTAATCTATTAATGATGAAATAATTATTTGTCTGTAACACCTCCCTTTGCTTCACTGGTGTTTTACTGAAAAACAGTGTGGCTAACAGCTATTGATCTGCTCATTCTTCAGTAGCTGTCTGTATTTGTCTAGGCTAGGTGAAGGCATCCTTTCCCCTTTTCTGCCCCCACCCCCCAAATCATTTTTCTGTTGTAGAATAACTTCAGTGTTGCACATGAGATTTGTGTTACAATGCAGAGGCACTCATGTAGATGTACTTTCCATGCAAAAAGTAAATCAGCACTGTATAAAACGTGTTTGTGTAAGTGGCCCTAAGGGCTTGCATTATTACTTCAGTGCTACCTGTGTTGTTTCAGTAGTCCAAAACAGCTTTGGCACACTGAAGTCCTTTGTTAGCCACCACAAATATGTGTCTGTTACACACTGTAGGAATTGTACGCTAGAGGGCTTTTTTCCTTTTCTTCACCAGCATAAAATTAGCTATAACTGCACTGTGCTAAATGAGACCACCAGGTCTTTACTTGTCTTTGTGAGACATTCTCCTATTTAAAATAGTGGACTACAATTAGAAATGGGAGAGAAAAGCATTGAGAAAGGTGCATTCTGGCTTCCTCTGTATTATACGAAGCCTTTATTGTCATTTAGCAATACTGTGATTGTCAGAGGAGCTGAGAGGTACTTGTTTCTCTTCACTAGATGCCTTCTGACTGAAGCAAATGTCACAGCTCTAGATTCAGTAAATGTTTGCTTGCATGTTTAAATTCAAGATTCAGTAAAGGAAGTTCAATTTGATATTTTTTTATTACATGTATATTATATATATTTTTTTACATAAATATATATGTATTTACATAAATAACACATAAACATAATGAGCAGGTAACCAGTATGTTTTGGTTACGATCTGGGGCAAAAATAGATACATTCAATAAGAATTTTTTATGCTTACTTCATTATAGATTCAGATCATATCAGTTTCATGTTATGCTGAATGTGCTGGTGGTATTTTACAGAAGCATTAAGTGTAAATATTTTGCATTGAATGGGCAGAATTTTAGTAGGAATAAATATAAATATTTTTCATCCAGGGTTTGGCTCTGAGTGAGTACATAAGCATGAGGTGAGATGTTCTACAGTTTTCTTTGTCCTTGCTGGATATAAATCTGAAATGGATCTGAAATCTCTCAATAATATTTCCCAGAGTAAGGTCTGTGAAAGATAGTCCCATAAAAATAAGGGTAAGATAAATGAAAATACATTGAAATAGTGTGAGCAATATTTGGGAATGCATTTCACCTGTTGTGCTAATAGGACTTTGTTTCCAGGTAAGCTAGAGTGGAATGAATCTGAAGAAAATAAAATGTGAGTCTCAATTTCTCCAGTGTCTCTTTATCTTCTATTTTAGATGAATTAGAAAGTAAGAGAATGGAAGTTAGCTTCTAGCTATGAAGTAATTGAATGAAATCTTTCCCCAACTGTTTCTGCTTGCTCTGTATTCATTGCAACTTACTGTATTTATCAGACATAAAATATTGCCCCTGTATTACCTGGGTAATACAGTTTACCAGGTAAACAGTAGAAGGGTAACAAAGTAATTTTTACTTTTTTTGTTGTCTTCAAAGGAAGGTCAGAGATGGCTTCAGGAGAAAAAGCTTCCATCCCTCTCATTATATGAGAGAGCGATCCCCTCATAAGAGAGACTCTCCTTTCTTCAGGGAATCACCAGTGAGCCGAAGGGATTCTCCGCACAGCAGATCTGGCTCTAGTGTGAGCAGCAGAAGCTACTCTCCTGAAAGAAGCAAAGCCTATCCTTTCCACCAGTCCCAGCATAGCAGAAGTATGTCATCTTTACATAAAAGAAATATTTCTTCTCAGCAAGGTAATGCTGGATTAATGAGAACTGGTTAGAGAGATGAAACTGCGACTCCTTATAAGACCTCTATCTCTACATATTCTCTTTTACAATGAGAAAACTAGACAGGTTACGTGTTGTCTGCTCTTTGGCTGTTGCACTGTACACTTCGCTCCCCTGTGTATTTCACATGGGAGACAGTAGGTGTTTTTTTGATGGCAGCTCTAGGCTGATGACAGTGCTCTGCTGCAGATTTTTCCCAGTATTTATTTTCCTTTTAGCATCAAATGCTTCTGTTGCTTGCTTAGCCGTTCACTGGATTCCTTTAGAAGAAATTTGGCAGTCATCTTATAACAGATGAAGGCTTTTATTCCTGCAACCAGAGAAAAAGGGGGATTAAAACATTTGGGGAAATTAAGGTGCATGCTGTTACTTGTTTATTTCTCTGAAAACGTTCTTTCAACTGTGTTATTAGGGCTTTGATGCTGGTTGTTGGGCTTTTTTTTTTTTTTGGCAGCAATTTCATCTCAATGCCAGATTCTCTCAAATCTCAGTTGAGAATAAACAGTATATGTCCCGATTTTTAAAAGCTCAGCTTTTGAAAGCTTCATGAATAATGTAATGATTTATCTGTTTAAACATGAAAACCTGAAATATTTTAAAATAATTTGTAATGCTTTTTTTTAGTGTGCTACAACCTCAACTACTGCTATTTGTTTAGCTTATGTAAATCAATCACAGTTGAGTTTCCGTTTTGCAGATGTTTTCCAGGGGGCTGTACAAACCTACTGTCCATTTTGGCAGTATTTTTTAAAATTAATTGGATTTTTTATTTCATCAATATGTGGCACACTAGACTGATGTAGCACCACTTGCCAAAAATGTTCTTGTGGAGTTCAGTTTACATTGTTTAAATAGTGAGGAATTATTTTAGTCAGTAGTAGAATACAAATTGCCTTTCTAACTGGTAAATGTAGGTATTTAAACATTGAGGAGCAATACTCAGTGAATACAGATTCCTGTGAGTAGAGGAGAGGAAGGGAAGAATATGGTAATTATACTTGCAGGAGAGTTGTAGATGTGTAGATCACAGTCTGTAGGAACAGGAAAAAAAAGCTTGTGAAAACAATATAAAGCTTTGGAATGTCTATGGGATTTTGAGCTGACTTCTATCACATTTGTAATGTATTGGCAAAATTACTCAAACAGCAGTGAGGGTGGCGAATTTGAAGCAGACATCTTCAGAAACTAGAATAGACACCAGTCAGGAGACATGGTTATATTTAGGTCTGTGGCTTTGGAGATTTATTTTCAATTCCATGGTTAAACACCTTTCTCCCATTTTTTTTTAAAATCAGTTTGAAGAGACCAGATGGCTTTTACACTGGACTGTTTGTTAATAAACTGCTTGTTCCTCCCAAAATAGTACTTTTGAGCTGTTCTATGGATGACTGAATTAAACTGGTCCATTTGTGAGGCATAAATGGCTTAAATAAAACTTTGAGAATACTGTTTGAATATTATTTGTCTTAGGTAAAATCATGTATTACATATTTAAAAGGGACATAAAATGGGGCCTGTTGTGCGTGTCAGCAGTGAGTTTTAGTCTGAAGTTCAATGGTTTTTTTTCCAACATGTTATGTATCCTTTTAAATTTTGTAATGCTGCTTACAATCATGCTGTCTGAATCAGTTTGGCCTGAGGTCTTCCTTGCAGGAAGAATATCCCATGCCATCCAGCTCTTCAAAACCCGGGCCAAATGCAAGATTCTAGCAACCAAAACTAGGGAAAGAGGGAAGCTTAGAACAAAGGGACAGAAAGGGCGTATGGCAAGGCATATAGTGAAGCTGTGTGAGCATGTAGGGAGTAGGATGGTATTCCTTGGCCAGGCCAGTCCACTCAGGGATCTGTAGCGTGGTGTGCCAAGGAAATGCAAGAATGCAAGTAGCATATTCAGTTTTGTAGTTACATTAGATAATTGTACAGTTAGGATTTGTGGGTTCTGAATAGTTACACGTTCAGAATGATGGGCCTCTTACCAAGATCTTCAAATTCAGTTTCTCCCTTCTTAATTTTGAATAATTTACTGCCACCCTCAGATAATTCAACCTGTTCAACCACAAACTTACAATCTACTTGTACAATCAATGAATATTAAGATGTTATAATTTCAAAATAAACAAGAGAGTTAGGCAAAGCAGATTATGGTAACAAAAAGAGGATAGAAAACTTATCCATATCCTGGGCTCGCTTACAAAACTCCATCACAGCAGATCTCCAGAAGAGATCCTTCCCCTCTGGTAGCCAGCTCTTCAATAGGTCTAGGAGAGGTGCAGCCTGGCTCCACCCCTTCCAGCAGCACAGGTGAATTGCCTTCAGCTGTGCTCCTCTGGCTGACTCATGGCTCACCTCAGGTGATCAATCAGAGGTTCAGGCCGTGACTCAGCAGTTCCCACACACTACTCAACTCAGGTAATCTTTAAGGACTCCATTGTGATTAAGGAGGTTTGTAGAAGGCAGAGTTAAAATACTTAGTGTATTTTTTTTTTTAAAGGTGGTGGCTTGTCATGAGGCTGAAGAGCAGGTATCAAAGGAGCAAAACTTCTGTGTTACTTGGTGATGTCAGAGAGACACTGCTTTATGGAGTGTGGCAGATTGAAGATGTCAATTTTATCTTCATTTTTTAGATTTGTCACACGTGTTGCATTTATAGGAGCTTTTTTTCATGGCTTTTGCTTTCATTGTTCTTTTCATAATTTAATGTTTCATGATTAAAGGTAATTTGTAGTTCATCTTCTGCTTGTATGGCTGCTTGTTTTGTTTTTACGCGTTTTCCATTTAGCAATGTTTTAAAATCAAGGAATCAAGTGAGGTTTAAAACGTTTATTTTGTCAAAGTAATTTCTCTAGCTATTTTCAGTAATGTTTTAGAAAGAGCTATCAGTAGCTGTGAAGATTTTTGCATTAGTAGGTCTTCATCATTGTACTTGTAACTCACTTGTCTCTGAGAGACAGTTTGATCTTTGCTTTGTGTTAACTCTCCATACTACATACTTGGTATGAAAATGTGGCAAACAATAGAAGACCAGCTTCTCAAACCTTTCCTAAACATTTCCTATTGTGAAAAGTATGCACTTTGCATAGAATTTTCCTTCTGTTTTTATAGGTAGTTGCATTTGAAAATGCACAGCACTTAAGTAGTCTTATTTTATAGCATTGAGTAAAAGTAGCGTGGCTGTTAGGATTGAGATTTTGCATTAAGCTTGGTCTCATTAATTTAAAACCATGTTGGTTTTCCAAAAAATTATCCTGAAATAATTTGTATCCAGATTTCTATAAGTGCTTGGTAGACTTGTTTTTAATTCATCCCTTTCTTAAGTGAGCTGATACAAGCTTAATTGAAGCCCAGATAAGTCTGCTTTATTTTCCTTTTGTGAATAGTCAAGTAATTTCCAGTGAACGTGAATAGTTTGGTAAATGTAGGCTTACTGACAACCACTGTGTTTTTCATAATTACTTTTTGCAGATCGCTTAGATGTAATTCATAGACCACAGATTGAGAGCTAGCAATGTGCACTGCAACTGGTTCTGCTGCTGCAGGCTCCAGGAGCCAGTCTTTGGCAAGGCTGTGCATGGACTGTGATTAGCCAGTGAATTTGAATTATTGTTTGGCTGATTTGAATGCTTACAAGAAAATCCCTGATAATACAAAGAGAATCTAACCTGTGGTTCGTGGAATGTAAGACTTTCCCCCTGCAAAACTTTCCAACATACTGCGACCTGCTGAACTAGTTCCTACACTGTCTGTTTTTTTGGAGTGTTGGATTGATGGCTAATAGAAATAAAGGAATTTTTAATTTCACCTGTTAATGTTAAGTTTATAACAGGAACATTAGAGAGTAAAACCACATCATCTCACCAAGTCATATTGACATGCTCTTCAGTTAAATACTGAGCAGTGGAGTTTTCCTAAATATGCCATGTATAATAACTATCTCTCTTTGTAAAGAGAAAGGAATGTTACCAAGATTTATCAGATAGTGGAGGCTGTAGATTTCATGAGCTGAGCAAATTTCATTACAGTTTTCCTGCGAGATATTAAAGCCGATAAATATATTTGCAAGATATGTGCTTACTGTAATTTTGCAAGTCTTAATATTTTTAAAATTATAGGTAAAGAGAGGACTTCAGTTCAGTCGTCGAAAACATCAAGAGATGCATCACCATCGGGCTCCACAGCACTACCCACATCAAAGGTGAATTTTGCTTTTCAAGCACTTCTCACTGTGGCTTCAGATTGCACATTATTGGATATATGTATGTTTTGCATCACCTGGAAGGAGACACTGTATGCAGCTGTTAAGGGCAGAGTATCTTATGTTGCTCTACAACCCAGCAGAAGCTGGTTTTCCCTTACTGAGCAGGAAGGTGCTGTTAATGTTGTATATCTGATGATGATACAAATAGTCCTTTATTCTGTAGTCACTGTCCTGTTTGAGATAGGGCATTTTGCACAGACTTTAAATTGTTATTATCTGAAGTCCAGAGTGTGCTAGAAAAGGAATGGCAAGGATATTTGTTCAAGAAATGTTTAGATGTTGTGCTAAGATGCATGGTTTAGTGGGGAGATATTGGTGATAGGTGGATGGTTGAACTGGATAATCTTGTAGGTCTTTTCCAACCTTGGTGATTCCATGATAAAGTTAAGTAAGCAGTTTTTAGGGACAATAGATGAATAGACACACCTGTACTTGAACTGAACTCCATCCTTGAGTGATGCTTAATCTATGACTGGATCTGGAAAAAGCGAGCTGAAGTGTCTGACAAATGGGGAAGGTCATGTGAAAAGCAGCTTTGGCTTTGGAGAGGGCTGCTGGAGAACGTGAAAAGAATGATAGTGTTTCACTGGGAGCAGTGCCACATTGCAAAGCAGCTTAGTAAATTCCTTTTTACCTTCTAAATAATGTGGTTTAATTTCCCATAAAAAAAAAACTTGTAGTCTGAGCACCAACTACAGTCTTGCTAATTAATTAAAGAGACAAACTAATAAACACTAATGAACAATCAGCATTCAGTGTTGTGCTGGCTGTCTTGTGGCAATAAAAGCATTTTCACACCACAGACTGCTTGCTTGAAAATTATACTTGAGGTTAAATTCAACACTTCTACTGGAATATTTTCCCCCTTTTTTTTTTTTATTTTTTCTTTTTTTTTTGAGAATTACTTTAATGAAGAATAAAGAAACACTGCAATATATTCTGAGTAAGGTTCTCTTAAAAAGTAGCATTTCCCTAAGCAGTAGTAGCCTAGTTCTGGAAGTCTTTGTAATAAAAATAGTGGAATGCTTGGGGGGAAACAAACAAACAACAAACAAAAAAGGAAAAAAACAACAAAGAAAGAAAGGTATTCTTGTGAGAAAGTGAGACTGAAGGAAATAATTAAGTGGGTAAAAAAAAATAATCAAGCTTTGGTTGTGTTATGTCATTCTAAGTACTTATTCCATGTACAGCTCTTTTAGAATTGCTGTGCTAGGCACTAGTTAATTGCCATTATCCTTAAGGGGGGAGGTAAGTACTGTATTTTCGGTGATGTAAATAAGGAAAGTAAGATAAAAGCTACTAGGCAGAAGTTGCGCTGATTTGGATTATAAAAGCAACTTTGTAATTAGTTCGCTTATTTTGCTTGCAGACTTAATGTGCTGCAGCTTAATATCAAGTCCTTAATAGGACAAAGAGAACAATGAGATATTGCAAAATCTTTTGCTACAGTATATAGATGCAATGTGAACTTGAACTATAGGTATTTAACCATATTGCTTTCCTCTCCTATCAGGCCTGATGTGTTCTGCATTGATTTTATTTTTGCCAGAGCTTGGCTTATACCTACTTGATATTAACTACACAAAGTAAAAGTTTCCATTTGAAACTTTTCAGAGAACACAAATATTTATTGGGTGTACATCAGCTGCAGAAACAGAATTGCTTCAGTGACGTTATATTGCTTGTCTCTTTCAAGCACCAGATATATCAATAATTTACTGTTTTCTATCAGTGGAGCCTCTTAGGGGTGATGGCTGCATTCCACTAACCAGTTAAGTTATAGCTCTTCACTAACTTGGAAATAACAACCAAAAAAGTTGTGGCAAAACATGATAAACATCACTAGGGTCTGGGTCTTGCAATCTATTCAGGCTTGTGAAATCACAGTCATATGCTTTGTTTTATAGATCAAAGGAGATAATTTTCAGTGCTCTAAGTAATAATTTAACTATGAAATACTTGTATTGCTTCCATAGCAATATCTCTTTTCAGCTCAGTAACTACATGCAAATCTGAAAAGGTATTTTTTTAATCTCGTTTATGATTTCTTTTTTTTGCATATTCATGCATGTGAATTAATACAGGTTGGTGTTATCAGATCTTAACCACCTGTTTAATTGACTACTGCATGACATCTTTTGTGTTTTTGTTTAATATGTGTCTGGACTACAAGCCTTGGAGGTTGTGTGCAATATAATTAAAGCAAAGAGCAGATGTGTGAGACAAGGAAGATTTCCCAGCAAAGATAGCAGAAAACTGACAGGTTTTTGCTGTTCTTACATTATGCCCAAGAAAAAAAATGTGAAGACACCTTTGCTTAGAGTACAAAAAAAGTTTGCCACTAAGCAGTTAACTTCTTGCTTCTCTTCATGTTTTTCTCTAAAAACGTGACCCTGTTCTTTTAATTTTCTCTTATATTGTAGTGTAGTGTATCTGTGGAAAACCTATTACTTAATACATAAAATGCATTCAGAATTTTTAATGTGTATTTTATTGCCATGCAGTCTGAATAATTTAGTCAGAATAAGTTGAACAGGTGGTTTTTTGTTTGTTTTTTTTTTTTCCCCTCTACTACATTAAGTACTAGAGTAATTAGTTGATGCTTATGGCTTGTGGAATATTGTAAGTCATATGAGACTTTATTTATCTTCATTTCATGCAAAGATAACGATTGGTGACAGAGATATTGGTCCTTTCTTTTTGGTTGTATTGGCCAGAGCTACTTTTGGGGACTAGGAGAAATTTGTGATACAAGATTTTCTGGCAGCTAGGAAAGCCAGGTTGTGGGTAAAAGTTGTGTGTGCCTTGGGGAATAAGAGCAGAGGAGAAAAAAATTGGCTGCTGATAGTTAGTAGTGGGGGAAGTGTATGAGTAATTGTGTAGTTTGGAAAGGTAGCTGGGCTAATTTATTCTTGGAATTATATTGCCCATTTCTCTTAGGAACCCTCATAGTACCTTATCTGTACTTTGGACTTCTTTTAATCTTTGCAACCTCTGGACTTCGCTAATTTCTATTGTTTTAAATTACAGAATAATAAGGAGGGATTCCTGCTCAGATAAACATTATATTCCACTTATTTTCTGGATTTAGTTAAATGCTGTGTCTTTATGACACACAGTCCTTTAAGGAACTACTGAGTATGTGCTTCCTCTGACCATTTATGTAATTTGGAAAAAATGATAAAGTGTGTGTGGGAGGGTTGTTTTGTTGTGCATTTTCCTTCCCAGTGGAACAACTGGGAACTTGTGGCAACGTTTTTCGGGCAGTTGTATCTTTCTTTGATATCCATCTGTGACAGGTCTTAATGCTAGAGTTGTATAAGTTCTTGGATAGATGGATAGATTCTACAGAGGCAGTGGCACAAAATTCTCACATAGAGGTAACAAGATCTTTAAAATTAGTTATTTCTAAACTGCTTTTAATACATGGACATTTGCCATTATCTTGTCTGCTCTAATACATATATATACAAATAATGTTCAAAGAAATCATATTGTGAATACTATTTATAAGACCATTTCCCTGTGAATGATTCTGTTACTAGTGATCATCATTTCAGCCAAGTACGAAATTATTAATTTTAATTCAGCTAACTTAGCTGAATTAAACTTAGTTGAAATGCATGAACTTTCTGTTCCTAATTAGCCTAGGTTTTGTTCCATATACAGAGTTGAATAGTTCAGTTTTAATTTGTTGCAACCTTTCATGGCTAAAAGCTATATTGTGTTACTAAATCAATCCATACTTGTCTGATTTTTCTGTAGTGTCCATTTGATCCAACTGTCTTTGAACTCAACTGGTGTCAAATAATTTTTTGGTTATTTGTCCTCTGAATTTGAAAAAAATGACAGAACAACAGTGTTGATTCTGAAAGTATGGTGCATTTTAACATTTTCCTGGAATTCACTGATTTTTATTTATCTGTTTTTCTTTTAACAAGTCAACAAACAACATTTTCAGCTTCCTTATTTGCCATTTCAAAATGCTTTGGGGAGCTGAATAACTATTTATTTTAATTTAGAAGATGACTTTGCACATGGAAGTATATTTCATGTTGGAGCCTTCGCTGTAATGTGTTTTGTTTTGTTTTTTTTTCAGGCTATGGAGAAGAGCAACAGACTGTCAGAAAAGGAACTCGCAGAAGCTGCAAGCAAATGGGCAGCTGAGAAGTTAGAAAAGGATGAAAACAATTTATTGGAAAGAACAGAGTATGAGGTAAGACAGAAGTATTAACTGATTTATTTTGAAGTGTTACAACAGTAACCTCCTGGTTTTTGGCATTCCTGAAAGATGCATCTTATAAATCACCTCTGGCTTTGTCTGCCTGTGCTATTAAATGTTTGTTGAAAGTGAGAGAGAGCGACTAAAGCCATGTGTTTGTGGGTTTTTTTGTTGTTAAAAACAAACAAATAAACAAAACATATAAATAGTGGGTTTTGTTAGTATGCCTTGAATTTATGCTGAACTACAGTTGACAAAATAAGGCTCCATCTCTGCTCGAGTTTCTCCAAGGAACTTTCTTGCACTGGTGTAAGTTGCTTTGCCTACTGAGGTCCCTAAAATTAGCTAGAGACTCTACTGAATTAAAATGTAAGTGTTTATGTAAAACCTCAGATCAGAAGAGAAACTCTGTTTAACTGAATTTAGATCCATGCCATGGCAGTCTGCCACGTCTTTTATTCCCTTTTAGGAGCAGTCCTTCTTCATCTTAAATATCAGGCTTTTATCCTTGCTATTGTTGTTGATTGTCTGACTGGTTTAATTGTTTTCCCAGATCTTTTGTTTCATTAATACTCAACATTAATTAATTGTCAATCTATAGCTATCTGCTCTTCTCCTCCTTGTCTTTTGCCTCTCGCTATATTGAAGTGTGATCATAGTGGTCATTTTTTACTGCTCTACTGGCACAGCAGGCAAGTGCTTGTTAATAACCTCTTGAGAAAGCTAAGTTGTTTATTTTGTTACTGCAGTTAATTTGGCAAGCGATCATGTGGCAAGATTGGCAAGGAGCTTACAAACCTCTTGCTCTTGAGTAAGTCAGATGTGGATCCTGTGTCATTGCAGCTACGGGATCTACTTGATTGACTGTAGAAAGTTAGTAGGGATTGCTGATGTCAATTCTGAGACCACCTGAGCACTCAGCCCGGCGCCTATTGGGAAAGGAATGAGGCTTCTGAGAGAGCCCTTGTCACCTGAGACAATTTAATCACTTCTGAGGCTTTCCTGTCTTTCTGCCCTGAACAAATTGACATACGTTTTTATGTCTTTTGTCTTTTAGTCACATACTATGTGACGGGCAGGATTTTCATAGTCAACTAACTAAGGCTAATGAGATTGATAGACAGTAATTTCTGACTAACAGAAGGCAACAAGGCTCTATTAAGCATGATGTGTTTTAACTAGCGTCTACCTCCTTTGATTTGACACAAATAAAAGTCGTGTAATGTCTTTCATAAAGTAGCCTGGTTTAATCCTGCAATCATTTCAGCATTCCTTCTCATCAACTTTATAGTTAATGGGCAGGCTTTTTGTAAATGGTAAGATGGAAAATAAATGTCTTGGGAAGCACTGAATTTCCTTTTTGTACTTCACCCTTGGGGAAACTAAGAGCTAGATTTAGGCTGGATCCACATTGATCTGAGCTCTCAAATCATGTCCATTGGTCTAATGGCTGACTGCGTCAACAACTTCTTGGTACTGGATGGGAGGATTGGATAAAAGAGCTGTTCATTTCCTTCCAGGAAAAAGAAACTAAAAACAGAAAAAAATCAAAATTAAAATAATAATAATAAAAAAGCATATATGGTGGAGTGAAGAAAAAAGGATCCTAGCATGGATGCCATATGGAGATACATGCATGGACAGTTCTATTTGTAGAGAGATTCAGGAGAGCAACACTGAAGAGAAACGTCACTCCTTTTCTTGATGAGGGGAAGGCAATGTAGTGGAGGAAAGAACAGAATGGACCATGTGGTGAAATTGATTCTGCCTTAGAGGACATTGCAGTGGGAGAAAGGTTCATAATGAAACAGCAGCTGTTGTGACAGAGTCTGAGATGATTTACTGACTGAAAAAGTGTTCTGTGGGCTTGCTAATGAAGGCGGTGAGATATTTCATTCTGAATCCTAGAAGAAAGGATAGTTCTGGCCTTGACTGATAGGCTGTCGTGTCTGAGTTGCTGCAGCTTGATATTTTTTTTGCAGTTTGTTTATCTTACATAATGGTTGGACTTTGTGTTATGCTGAAGTTCTTAACATCCTCTACTCTTTCTCAGGCATTTCTTGATCTACTGCAATAAAGAGATTCCACGTGTGGTGTTAATGGTTTATATCGATTCTGAGTTTTAAGCAGATATTTATAGGACTGCTTCAACTTTTTTTTTTATTCCTAATGCTTTTCTCTTACACATTAATTAAGCCTTAAGTTTCTCCAGTTCTTTATTTTTGAGCAGTTAAAAACATTTTTATGCATCTACTCCAAATTCTCAAGTCTTATTACAAAAAAAAACAAAAAAGCAACTCCCAAACTATTATATATTGTACAAATCTGTTGTGTAATAATGCAATTAAATATACTGTAGTAATTTTTTTCTTTCTCCATCTTCTGTTTAGACTGCTTGATGTCCTTGAAGTAGGAGTCTATATTCTTTGGGGCGGGAATACTGTCTTAATTCCCATATTAGAAGGAAGCCTGTACAATTTTGGTACTTCTGTAAGATTTCTGATATTTTCAGGAATCCTCTAAGTGCATGTTTTCTCTCGCTGTACAGTAGGTGTCTCTTTTCCTTTAATATTTAACCTATAGCACTGAATGCTGCAAGAGTTCTTTCTGATTTTGTCATTGACTGTTTACCTTTGATTTTTTTATCTTTATCTTTCCCCAGAAATCTAATCCCACTTTCATTGTGGATTTCTCGCTGGTTGACGTTAAAAATAACAACTGTAGAAGTTTCTTCTCAGAGGAAGGGCTGATAAGGGTTATCTGTCATTGTTGTCCTTACAATTAAGGCTGAGTCACTTTTTTTTTTTTATGTCATATTTTCTACATATATAAAATCGGTATTTCTGTAACTGTTAGATTGTAGCAATAATGCTTCACTAATGGTCTTGATAAGCAAAGTCATATTTAATCGAATATATTTGGGTTTTATTTTTGCTGTCACATTTTGACATTTTTATTTTTATTATAAAACTTGAAAATTCCTTTTCTTTTAAGGCTGGTTCTTCAGCTCCATTATATGTCGAACAAACAGAGGAAACAGAAACAAATGTAACTGACAGTACAGAATTATATGAAGATAACCAGCATCTTTGCCGCTCAAAAGCAATTGCAACTAAAACCAAGGAGATAGAGCAGGTGAGTCCTGTTGGCTTTTTGGCACTGATACAATGCTTGTGTAATGGCTTGATCTGCTATAAATATCTTTATTTTCTCTTCTCCTCCTTGGAGCATAATATTAATGTAATCTAATTTGTTGAGGCAATACAGCGATGGCATCTCTGTCTACAGAGATGCATTCAGATATACTACTGAAGAAGTATGGCATTTATCTGCACATGGGAATTAGCTGTAGTCTTCTTCATCTTAAATGTAACAACTGTTATTATTCATGGCAAGCTGAATGCAAGCCATGAGTGTGCCCTCACAGCCCAGAAAGCCAGCCATATCCTGGGCTGCATCAAAAGAAGCATTGTCAGCAGGGTGAGGGAGGTGATTCTGTTCCTCTGCACTGGTGAGACCTCACCTGGAGTACTGTGTCCAGATATGGAGTCCTCAGTGCAAGAGATGTATGGGCCCGTTTGAGCATGTCCAGAGGAGGGCCACAAAATGATCCAAGTAGTGGAGCACCTCTCCTATGAGGACAGGCTGAGAGAGCTGGGGCTGGTCAGCTTGGAGAAGAGAAGGCTCTGGGGAGACCTGATGGAGACCTTTCAGTGTCTAAAGGGGCAGACTGTTTAGCTAGGGTCTGTGGTGACAAAGGGAAATGTTTTCATCAAAAAATAGGGGAAATTGAGATTGGTTTTAGGAAAAAAGTTTCTTATGATATGGACGAGCTGGAACAGATTGCCCAGGGGTCTGGTGGGTACCCTGTCCCTGGAGACATTCAAGATCAGGCTGGACCAGACCCTGAGCACCCTGATCTAGCTGTAGGTGTCCCTGTTCACTGCAGGGGAGTTGGACTAGATGACCTTTAATGGTCCCTTCCAAATCAAGTACTTTTACAACAAAATGATTGCTGCTTGGAATAACTGTTCCAAAATCCAATATAAACAGGTAATTCTAAATGCAGTTAAAAATATATCTTTACATGAGAACAAGTAAGTTCTTTACCATGAGAGTGGTGAGGTGCTGGAACAGGCTGCCCAGAGAGGTTTTGGAGGCCTCATCCATTCCTGGAGGTGTTCAAGGCCAGATTGGATGGGGCCCTGGGCATCCTGGTCTAGTGTTAAGTGTGGAGGTTGGTGGCCCTGCATGTGGCAGGGGGGTTGGAGATTCATGATCCTTGAGATCCCTTTAACCCTGGCCATTCTGTGCTTCTGTGAAATTATCGAAAATGATTTCTGTAAATTTTCTTAATTTAGAATATGTACAGTTTGGGGACTGAACACTGGAAGCGGGCTGTTGTTGTTTTAATCAGCTTTGAATACCAGTTCCTGCGTAATTGTTTTCAAGGATTAAGAGCCTTTACATTTTTCTTAGACTGCAGTGTTGATACCAAGATGAGAGAAGGGAATTCTTTTCAGAAATTCTTTCTCTTTTACGTAGAGTGCTTGGGGATAGATTGAATACAAAACAAGATTTGTGTTGCTTCTCTTGTAATGTCCAGTCTGTGAGCAAGCTCAGTAGAAATTTATTTACTAGTCTTTGCTATCATATCACTTTACAGTGGGGAAAATATCTCTGGTAATCTGCTCAGTTTCATTTGTCGTAAACATCTGAAGTATTTTTTTCCATAGTTACGTTGCTGTTAATGTAGAGTTTGGAGATTTTCTAACTTTTCAGTACAACTCTGCCCAAATCTGGAAGAAGCATTTAAAATTTTTAATTCAGACAGGAGAGATGACTTTCTTCAAACTTGCATTTACAATCTTTTCATGCGTTCCTGTGATACCTAGGAAATACAAATCACTTACCTCATTCATGATTATTTCATAATAATCTTCAAGAAGTCCTGTAGTCTGGGGGTAATCTTACAAAGCTTTTTCTAGGTTTCTTCTGTCTGAGTTGTAGTAGCTTTTGCTCTTTTGCATGAGAGTCCACTTCCTATCCTGTAAAATTGTTCCTTTTTCTTGATAAATGAAAAGCAAATTTCTACTCTGTGTATTTTTTCTTTCATTACTTTTTCTTCTCTTTTTTTAATATTATTTTGTATGAACATGGCTTCATGTTTTGTGAGTCTGGCTAGGATGGAGCATGCTATAACTACTAGGATCATTATGCAATTTGTCTTTGTGTCAATGACCAGTTCATGTGTTCACACCTTGTACATAAACTTATGACTATGGGAAAATGAAAAATGTGGGGAAAAAAGTAGAGCAGGAGCAGATTTTTCAGAAAACAACAATTGGGAAAGTTTAGCTGCTGGTACTGAAACCACGATTGGTTTATGTCCCATGAAGATGTGTGTGCCCCTAGGTTCTATAGATAGGCTTATAGTCAAGGCTGATGAAAATTTGGGCATAAAAACAAATCTTGTTTTCAATGTGATGTAACGTTATTATGTTTGATAGTGTTGATACTTATCTCTAGAGGAATCTAGATTACGTTCTATAAAACAATGCTTTTAGTAGCTTCATTCAGAAAAGCCTGAGGAATAACTTAAATATTTTGATTTCACAGAACCGGTTTCTCCCGTTGTCAATTTGAATATTGAAGGTGTCAGCTTCCACAGAATTAAAATCAGATTTTATGATGCTGGAAGCATCTTTGGTGCATTTTATTAAACTGAACAAAATTCTTGTTTGTTATAAAATGGAGTACTGTGAATTAGGTTGGAGGTAGAAAAAATATGTAATTATTTAAACTTAACACTGCAAAATGATGTGTTTTTCTGATAGATGTTCAGAACTAATTGCTTGTCCAGCAATTAAAAAAAAAAAAGAATACAGGAAACCTGTTACGATGTTTTCATGGTTCGATGTGCTGCGAGTCTTCCACCCTTATTTGGTACAATGCTGCACTGGCTTTGAATCATCAGAATCTCTAAGTAAACTTAAGTGAGTTCTGAATGACTTGAGCTCTCCAGTACTAACAAGGAAGGTGAGAGGGAGCAAAGAGTGGAATGGAAACTGAATTTTCAGTCCTGTGGTGAACTGCTTACTAAAAGTTATTTGGATGAACTTCTCAATACAGTTTATGCTGTACTTGTGGTACTGTTTAATCAATTGAGAAGAAAAGGTGTGGTTGAAGATGCATGGGCACCTTGAGAACATTGCTGAACTGGGACCACAGATCCTGGAAGTCTCTTATCTCTTCTTTGAAATGAGCAGTTTAGTGACCGAATCACAGGGGACCTCACCTGGACCGATATCCTCTTGGAAGGGCCTTGGAATGGGCCATTGAGAGCTCAGTAAAGTCCTGAATATTTCCAGTGAGGGAGACTGCTGTTTCTTCAGACAGGCTTTTCCATTGTTTCAGTGTTCTCTCTCTCAGCTCAGCTGCCATTGCAGTCCTGTATACTGTTCTGCACAAAGTGCTTCTTTTCCCTACCAAAGGCTTCTGCTCCCAGCTCATCTTGGCAGTTCCCCATCCTTGAGCTGCAGAGTCCCATCTCCTTGCTCTGGTTCCCTGTTTTTGGGTGGTCTCACTTGCTTATCAGGACCTGCTCCCCTTGGAGTGGGCTCAACTGCCCTCAGGAGAGGGTTGAGGTCCCCCAGCTAGCTGTCCTGGGACCTGCTGCCTCTGCCACTTGGCAGCTGGCAACAGGACCTTTCCTGGCACTTCTGCACAGCAAGCACTGGGAAAACTGATCTCTTCCATCCTGGTCTGTATTCTGTTCCATCTTTGTGCTTTTTTGTACAACATGAGAATTCTGCAGTGTTGGTGTGTCTCATGTTTTGATATGTCCAGAGTCTTGATAAATGATGTGGTTTTTGATATTCTATTTGTAAGCAATCAGAAACTTTGGAGGGCTTTTGAAAACAAAAGTAGTGAGCTAATTAGCTCTGTTTGCTTGAGAGGTAAGCACTTCCTTATGCTTTTGAACATGTCATTCTTTCCTCCACAGTGATAATTTTGAAATTTGGTGTATGTTGTCAGCATGGTTGGGACTGGTCTGGTTACTCAAAAATAGCATAGCAGAGAATTTGACATTGGCAAGTCAAGATCAATGAGTGTTCACAAGTTGCTGATGTAACCATTACACACACTTATACTTTTGCATCTGATATGCAATATACATTAATGTATTTTTTAATTTGTTTAGTTTCTGTTTTTATATAGTTAAGTATCAGCTTATGCTTTTAATATGCAATGTGCTGAAGTGTGTTTTTTCGGAAGTGATGACAAATATGTCCCTGGTGTTAAATTCACAATTGGAGCAATTTGCTGGCAGTGTTACACAAAAGGCTATCTCTTTGTTGTTCCTTATGAGCATGAGGAGCAGGGATTCTTGAAATGTCTTATCTTGTCTAGACATCAAGTCTGCAGCAACAAATTAACTAGCCCATTACTATATGTCCAGTTTCTTAAATGTTTCATATGCAAGTTAAAGTGACATGGGTTACCTTTGAAAAATCTTTCTTTTTTTTTCTTTTTTTTTTTTTTTTTTTGTGAAGACAAATTTTTACCAAATGAGCCAAGTACCTTCCCTGTTTTTGGCAAACAGTCAAACCTCGCTGTTTCTGAATGAGATTTGACATTCAGATTTCAATACTTCTATTACCACAGAACTCTGGCATCTAAGAAGGAAGCAGGGGACTTAATGCTTTCGTGACTCACAATGGAATTGCTGCTTACTACTAGGCCTGGCTGACTTGGTGCTTTCAAACAGTATTTTAAAATGCTCAGTAGAATGATATTCTTTTATGTTCAAATGTAGATTAATTGCTTGCTTACTTGTCTTCTAAGTTAGCATTACTTATTAGTAGCCCTCAGTAATATTAGCATGCTGTTACCCTTACTGGACAGCCTCCTGCTAGAAGATGCTGAAAAGCACAGATTTGCTAAAGCGTGCATTTGCAACCTCATAGATAGGGTGCATGTAAAGTAGGAAGAAACTGTATGGTTGGATCCAAAGGCTATCCAGATCGTGTCTTCAGATCTGCTGTCTAGTTCCTTTTCATTTTTGGGCAAATTACTTAAATCTCTGGCCCAAAAATTGCAAGTCAGTAAGTAAAAGAGGTTCTAGCATCTGTAGTGCATGTAGTTTCAGAAAAATATATAGACATTTCTGTCATGATAAAATGTTTGCTGTTTCTGCAATGTGTGAAAGTATTCTTCATGCCTTCCTCTCCACCCTCCAGCCCATCCTGTTCCCATTGCCAGTCTGAGAACAAAGACAATGGATTAGGGTTGCAGTATCTGACTGCACATCAACAGTGTGCTCTCTTCCTCTGTTCTCTAGTGAATGCTCCAGTTCTGTAAATGTGCACAGGGAATCGCTGTTTTCAGGTTAGCCCTTCTAGGAGCAGGATGCTTAAAGTTAGCCTGTGTTTGTATGGCACCTGAACAAGAGCTTGTTACTTTTCTTACTTCGCAAGAAATGGAGCTGTAAAAACAAAGCAAAAAAAAAAAATGACTGAAGATGTAGGGCATTACATGCAAAATATGTTTTACTTTTCCAGGAATGCTAAGTACTCTCTTGTTCAGGACTTAACATTTTGCTTTAAATGCTATACTTTTTGATAGGAAAAAAAAAATAATCTTGTGCTGTTGGTGAGGCAGTGAGATCACATCGAGCAGGAGAATGAATAAGGCAGAACTAGGTTTTGAAGCTCTGTAAGCCATCAGAAACTGGAGGAGGCTGACTCCTCAATGGTAACAGATGTGTGAGAGGCAGAGAGTTGAAGGAATGTGTGGGTGACATTACCGAGGTGTGAAGGTGAAACAGTGTAAATTTGAAGTAGCTTCCAAATCCTGGCCAGGAATAAGCTAATGAGAAACCATGGTAAGTGTGTATACCATATTGATCAGTTCTAGGTATATTAGGTTCAATATTGTATTTTAGCAGTTGCAGTGAAATAAATGAATAAATTGGGGGCATGGGGCTCCGAGAAGGAACGAAGGAACAGGAGCTCGAAGCTGACCTGGGTTGTACTTTTCCTTTTGTCTTCAGCTGAGACAAGAAAGTGGGCTGCAGTTTCTAGAGATTAGCATGTTGATCTGCTTCTGCTGCTGCTAGTTTCAGGCAAAATGATCTGGTTTAGAAAAAATCCCCTAATTAAAATGTGAGTTAAGAGGTGGATAAGTTAAGTGAAGCTAAGAGGAACTGGAGTAGCTGGAGAACACATTAAAGGATTAGCTCAGATTATAGATGAGGTCAGACATGCTTTGCTTCTGATGGGAGTAGACCAGACAAGAGTAATAATCTAGATGAGAGTAAATAATGAGGAAGCTGTTGAGATTTTGGTTCCCTCCTAGTTTTTCTATTGAGCACTTCATCAATTTAATTTCTTTGGTACCATACCATGTGTCATGCCTCGTCTAAGCTTACATTAGTTTATTTAAATGTATGATGTAGTTAAGTGTGCTAATTTATTTTTCCTAATCAGAGAAACTTTTGTCCCTGTTTTGGGTAGCTTGCTGTAGGGATCCCAGAGAAGTTGAAGAGGTTTCCTTTTTTTTTTTATGGTAGCATTTGCCAATGGTCTCGTTTCATCCTTCAGTGACTTACCAATTTCCTCATGTGAGTACTCTTCTCCTTAAATAGAGGACAAGTAATTTTTTTTTTTCACATTCTCATTCACTTTTTCTTCGGTATTAATTTTCACTTGCTAATTTTCTCATAGCTTTTTTAATGTATATCCTTGAATTTTACCATTGTGAAATCAAGTCAATTAATTTTTTTTCTATTTTCATCCTTACAGTTCACACATATCATTGTTTGTTTTTCTTGTAACGGGATATTTCAATTTTTAAATTTGAGCTGTTTGTTAGAAATCTGTATTTTCATGTTTATGAGGACTGCAAGAAAAAAGGTTTTAGTCAGCATTTTGGTATTATCATTGATTTAAGGCATTGTAATATTGCAAAAAAGTAACATTGGTTTAAAGCAGAGTACCTGGGATATCAGAAGGGTTTGGAAACTTTCCTTGTGCTACAGATACTGTGCTTTAGAAGTTGCTCCTCACTTTACAGTGATTTAGCCATGTTCTCTTCCATTTCCATGGGCATTAATGTGTTATTGGGGTTTGGACTGCAGTGTTCTTAACTACAGACTGCTGCATTTGCAAAATCAGAGCGACTCAGTCGTTTCACTTCAGCACCTGCAGGTAAACTTTAATAAGGAAATGTATTACCGCATTTCAGCTCTTTGCCAGCAGCTTTTTCTTCATTGCAAAGCTGATAAAAAGCGAATGTTACTTAAAGTATAGCACTCATAGGGCAGTACTTTTCAGAGAACTTAACACCAGAAATGTTGCACACATGTAGCAGTGGGGTATTTTTGTTCTTAACGACTCAAATACAATAGATGGAATTCACCTTTTGTTTTTTGTCATCTGTCCATGGAAGAATTTGAGTTTGGCAGTTTGTCTTATCTTTTTAATGTAACAATTTTTGTTCTTTGCTAAGCACATTATTTTGAAGCTGCTAATGCTGGGAACTCTACTTGTTGGCAAGTCCAGTCGTTGATGTAAATTTTGACACAGTGATGCTTCATTTACGTGATCAAACAATAGTGCGCATTCCAACATCTCAAAAGGAATGTTTGTTTACAATCTCAAGAGCATTATTGCTTGTAGGTGTTGCTGGTAGATCTCTGGTACACTTAAATGAGTGAATGGTAGTAGTACTTAGACGAAATTGCTGAATGTAGTAAAAAAAAATAAATAAAAATAGCAAAAATATATGACTTGTACCTGATTCACTCAGTGCCCAGCTGTTGAAATTTGTAAGACAAGAGGCAACTTTTGTTCAGATATAATGAAAATCTAAAAACTTGTCCATTAAATAGCATTTTTTCAGTCAGCTGCTACCAGTGATTGTTAACTGTAACACTGAATAAACTGGAAAGAAGAAGGCTTAGCATAAAGAAGGAAGTTTAAACAGAATTGGAAAATTTGAAAGAGAGGAAGCCATCTAAAAATATATAACCCTTTATATATATAATATAATACAATATATTATTATGTATTATAAAATATATTATTATATATTATTATATGTAATATATAGTAATAAATATAAAATATTATATATAATAATATATATAATATATTATAAACATATATGTCTATATATATATACTATTTATATTTAATTATTAATATAATATATTATATATATATATATATATAAAATTAAGAGCTAATTAGCAGAAATTCCCTAATGAGGAAAATGTCAGATGTCAGGGTGCTTGGAAAGGTGAGCAGAACTGACACTGAAGAACCTCCTGGGAAAGCCAAAGGATTAAAAACAGAAATGGTGAATAGGCAAAGCCTTAACAAATGCAGTAGTTTCTTTGGGGTTGAAGGATGTCATTTTTGTGTGTATGAGTTGCTTTTTTCTCTCTTTTTTTTCCTCC
This sequence comes from Lagopus leucura, assembly GCF_019238085.1. NCBI lineage: Eukaryota > Metazoa > Chordata > Aves > Galliformes > Phasianidae > Lagopus > Lagopus leucura. The sequence goes on from NW_024962265.1 coordinate 28,249,026, forward strand.
TCCTTTCCTATTTTTAAGGGAACTTGAATTTCATGTAGAAGAAAAAGAGAAAGCTCCATGTCTTCCAAATTTGTCTCCAGCATATTCTTCCTTTTACAAAAGAACATTAAAGGATTTGAGAGATGGTTTTTTATACATATAATACTGGTATTGTTATTCCTGATGAAGTCTGTATTGTGTTCTGAAAGACTTGGAGATAAAATGGGATGTATGTCGGGCATGTAGTCATGACATGTAGTGTCATGAATGAAAGGAGATAGTTTCATAAAATCCAATGTGTAACTCACTGAAAATACAAAAAAACCTGCCTGGATGCCTACCTGTGCAACCTGGTGTATGGAACCTGCTTTGGCAGGGGGGTTGGACTCGATGATCTCTGGAGGTCCCTTCCAACCCCTACAATTCTGTGATTCTGTGATTGGTAAGTAGTGAATGAAATGCAGTCAAAAGGAAGTTGGTGGCAGAAAGGATTTGATGTTTGGCATAGAAACTGGTTGCCATCTCTCCTGTACAGGTGAGAGCTTTCAGGCTTCAGGAGCTTGGAACAGAAGAGTGTGACGCAGACAACCATGCATATGGAAAATCTGCTCGAGTGTGAATGAATCTACAGCTTTGGTTTTTGTGTCTCTTTTGCAGACTGCTGAGCTGATCTTAATTTAGCAGAAGGTTATTTTGTGGATGCCAGCTTTGCTGGTGCGTGTAGTTTAATCCTCTAAATCTAATCCATTTGTAATCTGATTTGTATACAACACTGACATTCCCCTATAAACATAGGATCATCTATGTCAAAAACCACCTTCGTGATAGATTTTGTCTCTTGGTTTCTATAGACCTTGTATTTCTTTTGTTATTCTGAATTACAGTCCGTATCATGTCTTCTTTCTTCTGGCACTTACTCCACTGAGCAGATTAAAGTTGTTGCATTTTAAAGGGTAGGCTGCACATTTTTAGTAGGTTGTTCTTCCTTCTGAGCATTGGTAATTTGAAAGCTATTAATTGCATGGCATTTTGGAAGCAAGCAAAATAAGCTACAATTTACAGATAACTAGTCTTGTTTTTTTTGTTCAAATTATTTTGAGTGCACATCGTATTTATTTTTGTGTGTGTGTGTGTATATAATGCTTGGCATAGAAAGTATATATGTGCTCTGATCTTTAAGGCAACCTTATAGTTCTATTTTTAATCTGTTTATTTGTTTCATAAGGTTATTAAGTTATTTCCAAAGGGTTTTGGAAACAAGAGCTTTCCTAAATGATGCAGAAAAAATCTTTTGTTGCACAAGTAGTTTATGCATGTGGTTCTTCTGCAAGTCAAGATTATATAAACTAGATTTTTATCTTGGGGTGTAAATGACTAATGCATGTCATCATTTATCACCAACCCATGAGTACCATTTCTCTGTTTCGTTTGACTCTTATTTGCTCTACTGCTGTGACTGTCCTCAGTAATTGTCTGGTCATAGACACATTTGGACACATCATGTTTAATGGCAAACTGCAAAGATGTGGCAGATAAATAGGGCAGGATTCCCCATGGGGCAAAGGCTCTGCAGTTGCAGTATGCCCATTTTACCTTGGCACTTTGACTTTTAAAGGCTCACAGAGTCAACCTGACTCATAAAAATTACAGAAATTGAACACTGACAAAATCAAGTGGGTCAGGTTGTTCATGATTCTTTAGCTTCTCATACTTCTTGAGAAGGACTATTTATACATTAATTTTCTGAACTGCTGATCTTTGTGCATTTCTCTGAATGACAGTAATAACCCTTAATAGATGGGCTAATTGACCTGCTAGCAGTCTTTCCCCCTTTCCTGTCCCCTAAATAGCTTAAGTACTTGTTTCATTACAGCATTTTCATTGCTGTGTGTACTTACTTGACCGTAATTACACCTCAGAAGCAGTTCACCACCTTGGTGTAGAAAATAATTCATATATTAACTTTTGAGTCACATGCTCCTTGAATGGAAAATTTCCATGTAAGCATGTTAAACATAGAATTGGAATAGATAGGCTGTGCTGACACAAATTTTTCCTGCAATGTGCCTGCTGTCACAGGTGAGTTCCCATGCTGCCTAGCTGTTGTTTGACTACCTGCTACCATCTCTGAACATCTAGTGTTTTGAAAGCACTGCCTGAGATACTCAAATTTACTAAGAGGTTGAGCACAAGTCTCCAGGAAGCCACTCTTACGTGGCTTTGTCAATTCCATAGTAACATTTTTTTTGTTCTATTTTTTGTGTGGTGTTTTTTTTGTTTTTTTTTGTTTGTTTGTTTGTTTGTTTGTTTTGTCACAGGGAAGATAAAACTTCTGAAAAATAAAAAATAATTGATTTCTGTCTAAAGCTACCAGAAATATCTTCTTTCTCTAAGACACATCACCATTTTTAATTTTTTTTTTATTTTTTATCTTGAATAACCTTGTTTCTGTGTATTTCTATGAATGTGAGCAAGATTCATAGAAATGAGTCCCAGTTGACTTATTTGGGAGGGCTAGTGCATTACTAAACACTCTCATAGCAGCATCTTCCAGGTGGCTTGCTGGAGCTTGGATCTTGCTGGGAGTAGATCTCAGAGGAAAGAGCAGACACAATAATCAGTGATTTTGGTAAGAAGATAAATCAGTTTTGGGTACAGAATGCTCCTTTTGAGTGCAGACTCTTAACATCTTGCAGTTCATTAAAGTATTTGCACCTTGGAAAAAGAAGATCAAAATATTTCTGAATGTTTTACTTACTGCCTGTCAGCTAGTGTGATGATGAACTGGAAGTATGCAATCACAGCGAAATGTCCTTCCGCATAGAGGCACAACAGTCTGTGAGGTAAAGCTGAACACATCTTCATTGAAGCTGAATGCATCCTATTCTGTTATCTACCACTGAATATGATGGTTGAAACAAAGACTTTGTTAGAGTTTAAAATACTGGCTCTTTGTTTTTGGGAGGACTGAGATGGAGGAGAGCTGGATGCAATCTCCTTGGAACCTGAGACTAGATTACTTTGACTGATGGGACCTGCTGACCCACAGCTTTCCCAGCAAAGGGATGGAGGCCAGCTTTTGGCAATGAGTGGTGCACCACCCCAAACAAAATGTAGCTTTTTCATAGAGTTGAAAAGAGAGAAACCAGTGTAGGATGATGTGTGAATGTAAACGTAGGAATCTTCATGTCAAAATTATGTATTTATTGAGAGAGGTGGACTGTGCCAAAGGAGTAATTGAAGGAGAACTGGATGCAAGAGAGAATACAGAAGAGTGTGAGGAAAAGGATGCTGAGGAAGAGATGAAATGGAACTTTGTGTAACTGAGCAGTGATGTGACCTCTGAATTGGAGGGTGGAGGCAAACTGGAAGAGATGAAAGGATTTGTGGTGACAAGAGAGGGCTGGCAATTGAGTGTGGAAAGCAATGAACAAGGGTGGGACTGGACTTGCATTTGAAAAAAAGGTTTGTGCCAAGATCAGGAACCCCAGCCAAGAGGGTGGGGAAAAGAAAATTATGAGGAACAAGAGGAACTTGGGTGGAGATGGTAATTAATTCTGCAGGAGAAGCTTTGAAGCCCATGGGCAAATGCAGTGGAGTTTCTCCTTGGCTGGAGGGTGGAGATACTACATCATGCAAGAAAACTCATTGCTATTTCTAGTGCCAGAAACAAATGGGAAACAGTCAGGTGCTACCTGCTTGGTGTCTTCCCCTCTGTACACCCTTGGGGCATCTGCTGGAAGGAATAATGGAGTCATGAGGCAAAAAATGCACTGTTCCAGCACTGAACACCTGAAATCGCATGCTGAAGAATTAGAAAAACATGTTATGCTGTAGTTTGTTCTACTCTATAGTTTGGCTTACTATATGTCTTTTCAATTAACAATCAACATGATATGAGTGTTTTAATGTAAAATTGTTTTGAATGAAGTTAGTGGTCTCTTTGTCCAACTGGATGTCTAGTTATAGCTTAAAACTCTTCTGATCCATTTTTAAATAATTTTCTTAGCTTTTCCTCAAGTTTGTAATTAGGCATAACTACAATTTGCTGTATAATTTCCTTTCTTCTTAGTTCACTGCTGGAAGATGTTTTCTTGCAAGAATGTTTTCTCTCAAATCAGAAGCAAAGATAAACTCAAAGATTCTGTTTCCTGTTTCACTGAAGTCAGTTAATGTGTTTTCCTTTGAGTTTCTAGTAACAGGATACCTAAATGTTTAACTCCAAGCTGTGGGAGGCTCTCTGACTCACCCTTGATTTGGTTTAGGCTGTTGGTGTTTTGAGCCCATTTATGAGTTATATATGCTTCTAATAACACAGTGAAATGTTTCAGAATACGTAAAATGAAACTATTGGTCTTACTATCCTTGCAGTCTGCTCTTGGATTGAGAATTGCATCTGCATTCCAAATGTGACACTTAGGATCTGTACGCTAGTGAATGTATAGTAAAATGGTTGTGGTATTGAGTCATTAACATACTTAATCCAGATGTGATTAATCTAAAATTGCAAATTTATATGTGATTAGGTAAAAAAGACTTTTAAAATTACTTATTTAAAAAAAAAAAAAAAAAAAAGCATATTATGTGTTCTTGGTGTGAATTTTCCACATAATTTGTCAGCCAGTACTCAGGGAATAGGGTAGTGGTCGACAAAATCTTCAATTTGAAGCAATTATATTGTCTTTCATGACCCAGGTAGGTCACCAAAGGGACTCTGTTTGAGGAGTGTTTCTATTTTAGTCAGGGTGGGATTTTTGCTACCAAGAAAAGCATGTTTCATCATAGTGAGTGGGCTCTCAAGCATTTTAGTCCGTTTGGGTGTTAGTCGTGTCCTGGTAAGCAGCTCAGAGGAAGGGTGCTGAATAGAAGTGTTTCATCTACTGTGAATATTATTCTTTCTTTGTATATTTATATCGATTTAAGTACACTTTCATTGATGGGGGAAACATAATTTTTGCACGTGGGTACTTTTGACAGTACCAGTGAAAATGGAAGGTAACTTCTGTGCTATATATTGAGGACTTCCAAAGATACATACTTCCAATATATTGAGGACTGTGTAGTTTGCAGCATTATCCTCTTTCCGTACTCTGTCTGTAGACCATTTAATTCACTTTTGTGAATCATGGCATTCATCGTAAAAATGTTTGTTTCTGCTTTAGGGAAATGCAGGGTTTGATCACTTATAACTCCTTTGTTAAAGCAATATTGGATATTTTTGAAAGTCTGTTGTCTCTGTAGTAATATGGCTCATGTTTTATATCTGGCTTGAGTTTATCTCCCATCTGCTGTTTGATCAAGTTTGCTGTACTATAAGACCAAGTATTCTAGAAAAATAGGATAATATATTGCTGAAGAGCTAACAGTAACATATAGGTCTGTTAGAGATGATGATATGTTGTTTTCCAGCTGAGATATTAGAGGAGGCAGGGTCAAAACTTGATAATTGTGTCTAGTATCTTGTCAGGTAAATTTTATGACTACACTGGTATATTTGCAGTTCAATTCTGTGTAGGTTGCTCAGTGTAGGTATACCTTTAAGTAGCTTTTTGCTGTACTTCTTAGAACTACTATGTTATACCTTTAAAATGAAAGCTCTGAAAGAACGAATGCATGTGTAGGTAGGTATACGCGGTGCAGCGTTTGTTTCTGCTTTTTAAATAGATTTTCTGTTTAGTTATGAAATGTACCTTTTATATTTTCATATTTGATAGAAATCCATGGTACATAAACTCTGGAATAGTTGTTTTTATGTCACAATTAATATAAAGATGATCACGTAACTTGCTTGATGCAAAATATTTTTCAAGATGTTTCTGAATTTAAGGCATTATGTGAGAGCTGGAGTGAAGTCATGCCAGAATTAGGGAATGGAGAAAACTTGTGTAGCAAAAGTGGTTGCAGAAGCAAGGGCAGTAAGAGTATTGCTTATAGTTGCTGCTTTATTAAATACATATTGACCATCTGCAAGGTCTTTAGAGTAGTAACGACATGGCCTTGTCTGTAGTAATGTTTGCTAAGCAGCGAAGTGCTGAGGACAAAGAGAAGAGGTGAACAGATGAGAAAAGGTAATGCTAAACTGAGGTAAGATGGAGTGGTTCGTATTAAAACTAAGCAACAGTCCCAGTTACTGGTTTCAGTGCATTGCAAGCTGGTGAATGGGAAGTGATGGTTGTACTTTTTCTGTTAAGAACGTAAGCTACTGGCTTACCCTACAGAAAGCAACTTTTTTTTTTTTTTCTTTTTGAAGAAACAGTTGCTGTTGTCATCCTACACAGTTCATGGTGCTCTTTAAGTAAATAAATAAAATAACCCTTTGTTTAGCAATAAATCAATTCTTTGTGGATACTAATTCTTGAAATAACAAAATGTCTGGACTTGAAAATAGAAAGTTTGCAATGTTTATACCTTCATGTGATTTTAAAAAACAAAAAGCCTGCTGGAATTTCTAAATGAAATGAGAGAACGTCATTCATTTTGATTTCATTTCTTCCTGAATTTGACTTGGTCTGTTCGAGTTGATTAAATTTTTTCCTTGTTTAATTCTGTTTCCAGGCACTGTGGTTCAGGCAGATCTTGACTGACATGAATTGTTTTTGTTTAAGGAAAAAAGAAAAAAAAAAAGTTCTGGAAAGCTGCACAAAGTGAGGAATGCCTTATTTTTCAGGATATGTTTGTACGAATAGCCCCCGTCTAGTCTGTATCTTTGAGAGCACGTGGTAATCTTTTATGAAGTAAGGTTAAAAGGTAAATGGTGTGGTACTGTTTCTTTTGGCTATTGCATTCAAGAGTTTGACCTTTAGAAGCCTATTTTTATCTCAGGCAGCAAACTATTTAGCTCTGCTTATCAAAAGAGACTTCACTGCTCTCTTTCCATGCTGTTCTTATCCAAAACACACTGTATCAATTTAGCATCAGTAGACTTTATCTGCAACTGCTATTATTCTGCTTCAAGATGCAGCATAAAATGTTTATTTATATTGCAGCAGTAAGTTTTAGTCATTGAATGCTTTCATGTATAGTTCTGTGGTTTCCAGTGTCGTTGACTAGATCTTTTGTATTACCTCTTTATTATTGTAGTGAATAATGTAAAATTCCTGAACCCAAAACACTGCTTTTAATGACCAGAAATCTGTAGAAAAATACAGTGATTATAAAACATGAAATACAGAAGGGGATTTAAATCTGTCAGAGGAAGAATAAGTGCAAAGTCAGTCTGTTAAAAATTTTAAGCAGTTTTTCAGCAGACTGATGAATTATTTAACTGGCAGAAATTGATCACTAAAACATTGTATCATTGCAACTGCCAAGCATTCTCATTACTTTCCTGAAAGTATGCAGAAATCAGCTTTGCAAGGAAGAAAAATATAAAACAGAGTACAGATATGAACAGTGTTGTGGTGCCGTTATTGTACTATTACGATACTTTTTTTGTTTTTTCTTTTCTAAGAGATTTTAAATATTTCCTCAGATTAATATGGCAAAGTAAGTCTATTTGCAGTTATTAGCAGATTTCCTAATTATTTGAGGATATCTTCAAATCATCAAAGTGCTGGTGGTAATGTGAAATATTACCAGCTGTTTGGTTGAAGGCTCAGTCCCATCCCTTCAGCTGTCTGTGTGACGTGCCCAAGTTCTGCACGTTGGGGTGCTGGCCAGAGGCAGAGCTTGCTGCATCTCTCAAGCGAGCACAGTTCATAACGCTGCTAAAGCTACTCAGCAAATCTCTTTTGCCCACATGAAGTCAACTGGGCTTCTAGGCAGCAAATGATTTATTTTAGACTTAATTTTTTTTATTGTTTTAGTCGTTAAATTATATGATGCTTTACCATATTACTCACAAGCTTGTTTTATGATAAGAGTAAATAAGGTATTTCATGAGATAAATCCAAGAGCACAGAGTCTAGAACTCTAAGTCCTTGTGTAAGGGCTTTGTTGCATTGTGCTGTTTTCATAATTTACAGATGTCAGGGATCACAGGAAGCTGCTTGAAGCTATGTGGTAAATACAGAGCTAAAGCTCTCAATACTCTCCCACCTCCCCCCAAAGGGAAGTATTTGATCCCAGTTTTCTTCTATAGATCATAATGTTTTTCGTAACAACTGACTGAAACCAGACTCAAAACTTTTCAGTGGGTGCCAGAATCTGAAGACAAGCGAACACTTCAGAAAGTTATGAGTGTGTTCACATACCTCGCCAAGTCCGTTCCAGATCTGTCCTCCGTCAGTTCACCCCACTAGACGACTTCTGGAAAATGTTTGGTGTCACTGCACTGAACGCTGCAGACATTCCTTTAATGAGTTTGATAGGTAGCAGTTCTTGTGCTGAAATGCTGCAGCACTGCTCAGCTATCTCATTAATGAAGGCATGAAATGAGGACATTGGAAGCCAGTGTTCTTCGTTTCAGAAGATCTTCAAAAATACTTTTTTATACAACATGCTTGTTTCTCACGTGGAAAAGTAGTTTACAAAATAAAAATAAGCGATTCCCAAGGTATTTGAAGCATGTAATTGCTGTGATTCTTCAGTATCTCTTATGAGCTGTGCTCTGAATGTATCCAGTAACTAATTCAAGTGCTCTGGGATACAGTCGGCAATGTATCCTCTGAGTAAATGCAGAACTCGTATTGCATTCTCTTGGACCACAATTGGTAATCGCTGCCCTAAGACATATGATTTACTAACCATAAAAGACAAGCTCTGTTCCTTGTGGCTTTTGCTTTAGGGAGAGACATGTTTTCAGTTTTTACCCATTTTTGGATCAGATTTCAGCTTCAAAATTGAAGCAGCTAGAATTGCAGGAGCAGGTTCAGAAGGAGGGATGAGTGTAAAACACTAAAAAAAAATACGGAAGAAATGAATGTGTTTGCAAAAAGAAATGAGGTTTCATCATATATCCTCTCTGATCTCTTTCCTCCACCCCCACTATTATGGGTTATGTTAGCTTTCTTGTTCTGTTTCTTAAGGTATTTGGTGTTTGACTGAAGATTCACACTAAGATGTGCAGTCATTTGAGCACAGATCCTATGTGCTGTGTTTGTCTGGATAGCAGTTTTGTGAGAGGTCCCAGCTAAACTCAGACCTACATGTTTAGCCTCACTAGTATAAGGCTGAACGTCCTCTCTAGGTGTGATCTACAGCTGCTCGTTACCCTCTGACCCCAAAGAAGTGATTCCTCCCTGCAGCCCAACTGATGTGCTACACATGACCTAATCAGCCTGATTTTGCCTAAAATCAAATTTTAAGGGTGGTCCTGTATAGTGCTGGCTCACAAATAAGAGAGGTGATGATTTCTGACATGCAGACAGGGACAGGTGGCAAAGGGGAATGGCCTTTTCAGCTGCCACAGCTGTGTATGGGAAAAGATACCCATCCATGTTCTAGGAGAAAATTATGGAAGTCTTCAAAAATGTGGCCTTCATTGATTTTTTTTCTTAACTTTATATTCAAACTTAGTACATGGATAAAGGATGATACAAGACCATGACTTGGACATGAAAAAAATGTAGGTCCATTACTGAAGCACTACTAAAACTGATTTGTGAGACCAGTATAATGTGTGAAGTAATTCTAAACTCTCAGAAACCTTAAGGTTTAACATAAACTAAGTAATAAAATGTTGGTAATGTAAGTAATTGTTTTTCTTCTTGCAGCTGTTGCTTTTCCTTTCTGAAGAAGTTGTCCATTACATACAGTTCTTTATTGACTTCATGTACTAATCTCTTTATGCAGTGTGTGATTGAGCAGCACTGGCTTCTATAGTGTTTTGTTGTTGTTTTTATAAATTGTGTGTTTATTTGGAGGCTACTCTTAAGCTTTGATGATGAGAATGCCTTCTCATTTGGAGGCTGGTTTAAAGTCACTGTTCCATTAGCTTTGAGTTCTCAGCAACAATCAGTTGCCAATTAACCATGCAGTTAATCTAGTAGTTGTTGTTGCGCAGCTCATGTACTAGTTGCTCCTAAGTGGAAAAGGAAGATATATTTTCTTTTTCCTTTTTTACTATTCTCTTACAGTGTGTTAGTGATGTAAATACAGGTGATGCACACTCCAGAATAAAATTCTCTCTTTCCCATTGACAAAAATAAGCCTTTTTAATGCTGAATGTGGATTCTGAGAATATTTACAGCTGAGGATATTTGTTGGAATCGAAAACATAAAGAGTATTCCTGAGGAAAACCTCAGGTCACTTTGGCTGAAATCTCATGCACTGCTGCTGATTTTGACTGCAACACAGTACATATATATAGGGTTAGGGTTATGGATTTCTAACTTCCGTTCTTTCTCTATAAAAATGGTGGAGTGCTTTTATGATGAGTGGTTTCTCATTATTGCCGTTAATATGCAGCCCATCTTGATGAAGCTTAAACAAATATTGCTTTCTTTTATGGTCAGTGGGCATAACTGAAAGCTATTAAAGAAATTGGAATGAGAGAATTAACGTAGACAAACAGTCTTCTGCAGATAAACTTCACCCTTCCTGTTTTGGATAGAGCAATAAGTTTACTGTGAAACACATTTAGGAAATAGCTTCCATCAATTCTGTGTTTTATAAATAAAAAGTTGCAGGGTGAGGTCCTTCCTTTGGCATAAAGTTGATTATTTCCTGCTTAATCCTGAACTCAGGCATTTTAAGTCATGTGATTTAATTTTTTTCTTTTTTTTTCGTTTTAACATCCATCAGAGAGAAGAGCTTTTGGATTTTGTTTAGTTTATGGTCCCATAAAAAGTGCAATTTCTAGGTTTTTAGATCATTATAGAACAAGAGAAAATTAATAGCTACCTAAATTGATACTCTGGGAGACTTTTTTGTCTTACTTGCAGAGATTTTTGTGGCTGATTATTCTTAAACATGTATCAGGGTATTCATACATGTGAGCTGGAAAGGTATCGTTGGTATGTCTTTAAGAGATAATCAGTACTTCTGGAATAGTATAGACAGTGATGAATTGTAGTTGCTATGGTCTATTTGATTTTGGATTTATAATCTGCTTGCAGAAGGCACATGCTTTCTGAGAAGAATATGTGAGAGGTAGAACTTTAATAGTGCTGTTTTACCTACAGAACACACAAGTTAGTATATGAAGTAACACTACCCTCGTCCAACACATCTGTTGTAAAGAAGCCAATGAAATCTAGGCCACACACAAACTGGTCTCCAAGGGCCTGTAGTTGGTGTTAGAATGCTGTTATTATGTGGTCTGATTGGTTTAGTAAAGAATTATCTCCAGTAAAACCATGTAACATAATAGTCCTTGCCTTCCCACATGGGAGCTGCTTTTGCCTGGCTGACCAAGACATTTCTGGAAGAAGTAATAATGCACTTGCTATTGCCAAAATATAGCACTAAATGAAGTGTATTGCTGTGAACACTTCTTGTTATATATAAATTCTTGTTCATTTAAACATTCACTTAAAATCCTCCACTGTAGCATTTAAAATTATTGAAGTACATATATGGATTTCTTAGCAAAGCATTTTAAATAAACTTTTTGCTCCTTATTGAACTGATTTGTACCTAAATAAATTTTGAGCAATGGAGAAGTATTTAAAAAAAACGTGAGCTTTCATAACTAAACTTCTGTTGCTGAATTTTCCCAGATACTAATTTTATGGCTAAGAAATACAAGTCATGGCAGTTTAAATTTAATCTTACGGTGCACTGGTTAAAACATATGTGATAATCTGCCTTTTCTGTTCACTTCTACTTACAAGTGAGTTGAGACAATTCTGTAGTTCATATGAATAGGTATCTAAATGGTCTCAACACACTTAGCTTTTGCAAGGGTTGTTCAGACCCACATAGCCCTGATCTACAGATTTGTCCTTGTGTGCCTCTAGCTGCAAACACTTGCTACAGTTGGTGAGGACTTGCCTTTTTTATTGCTTTTCGTGCTTTGGCTCTACTTACGTGTCATACAAAAATCGTATATTCCATCTTTAAATCACTTCAGAAGCACTGAGTACATGCACAAGACAGTGATTTTTATTTATTTATTTATTTATTTTTTAAGTTTGGATAGTGAAAGCAAAAAAAAAGAAAGTTGAGGAGGTACGGCTGTCCTCTGCAGGGATCATAATTAGGAGCACTGTTGCTCAGAGGCAGAATCCTGCATGAAGTTGCAGGAAGAAGGGGCAAGTGCTGCAGATGGGATCATGATGAAGATGCTACTTCAGCTGCTGCCTGCTGGAGCCAGTCATACACCTCTCTTACAGTGAGCTCCACCCTGTGCAAACCCTGTGGCTTCACTGTCATTGCAGGAGGTGTCAGCTGGGCAGCTTTGAGGCAAAGGAGTGTCCAGATGATGAGCTTAAACTGGGAGTTTCACTGAAGTCAATCATCTGGTCTGCATGTTTTCTTCTCAGTGAATGGAGAAGACAAGAGCTGGATCTTAGGTCCCAAGCCAACTGTTCAGGGCTTTCAGGCTAAAAATGCGTGTAAGCTCAGCAGGCAGATTACTGCTGTAGACACACACACACACACACAACACACAATTTTATAGGACATTTTTCATCTTTTTGTGGTAGAGTTCTACTTTTAAGTGGAGCGGGAAACCTTGGTTGTGTGGTTTTGGTGAAAGCAGAGTCAGAATCAGAATTCAGGCTTCTAAAATGATGGCTGTATTGGCATTTATCCCACGTGAGGGAGTTCCAGCAGATTTTTCAGTCAGGTATTTAAATGCCAAAAGATGTTTTAACATTTCTGAAAGCTGATTAAATCTATTAAAGAAAGCATTAGAAACTTTCAATGGGAAGGGAGGCAGAATTGCATTTAAGTGCGAATAACTTAAATGTTTTCCATATCTCCAATAAGTAGCAAATTAACATGAAATTGTTCATTATTATATAGTACATTAAATGACTTGGTTCCCTCAATTTGCATTTCAATGAATATCTAATCGGCCTTTAAACAGCGCATTGATTAATGGGTGCAAAACTTATTGCATGGATTGAAGGCAAAATCGTTAGTGCATATTAAAGAAAGGAGTAGAATAGACTTGTTGATATGTTATAATTAAAAATTGTATCCCTGCATTGTAGCTAAATATTAAATTTGTTGTACGCTAATTTAGCTTTTTGTAACCGTAAAAAATAGTTAATCTTGCATGAAAACCAATTTTAAATGTCTTGATCACGAGAATTGTTTGCAATGGTTTAATGACAGTTCTGAGCTTTCTTTGCACTATGGAGCAATAAGTTTATATATTGTGCTCATAAACATAGCAGTACAATTACATTGCCACTCCAGTAATGGAAATGTCTCTGTATTCTTTCAGCAGAGCATTAGCTTATTGTTCTTGAGGAGAGTGGATGTAGTCTAATTTGCATGCTTGAGAAAAATCTAATGTAGCGTGTAAATTAAAAAAGAGTCATTCGGGGAGAGGTAATAATTCCTTTCAAAAGAAGTCTGTGGCAAGGAAAATTCTTTGTTACCAGCAATATTGAAGTCGCTGATTGTTCACTAACTTCCCAATTTGCTAGTACTTACGTGCACAATTACAATGTAAGATTTTATTGCATTTGCAATCAGCTCAGAGCTAGGTCTACATTACAAAATCTTTTCGTGTAGCTCACAGTCAGTCTGCTCATGCTGGGAAAACCTGGCAGAGGTGTGGTTGTGTTAACAGAAGAGTGCTTTGTCGGGTTTATTTTAGGGCTGCTGAGGAAGGGAAATACAAAGCTGACTGATACCACCAGAGGGCTATACCAACCTAGCTATCGTGGTTCAGCTGGCGGAATGGAAGCTGTTACCTCCGTCTGCTGCAGAGGAGCCCTGGGGCTTCATTGAAGTGAGAGATTTCGGGCGGTTTGCTCTTTCATTAATGGGATATCTGGAGGGGATGTGGTATGGCTTTCAACCCTGTGCTCTGCAAGTTCAAGCACTGCCTTTGTCAGAAATCAAATAGCTATCAGGGAGTGTGTTGCTTCTCTCCTTGCATGGAGCATTTGATATTTGTGGGAATTGTGCCCTTAGTAACAGAGTAGTTTCTGTCTTCTGAAAGATAATACATAAAGTGATTACTTGCATGAATCACAAGCACTGGGCTGTGATTGCTGAACATGCTGGATCTTCTCAAGGGTGAGTTAGTATCTAAGGGTTGCAGGCTGTTTAACATGGTTTCTGTGCCACAGCCCTAACTCACCTTTGCCTGTGCTGAACGGAGGGTCAGGATGTAGAGCTAAGCTGGGAAAACTGCCATAGGCTTCAATAAGGTTTGTGATTACCTCCACTTTAACCTTCCTGGTTTTCCACAGCCCTTTTGATTACTGTGTCTACTTCTATTGTGGAAATAAAGCTTTTTGGCCAGGTATGCAAGACTCCGAGACTAGGGAGTCAAAATATCTGAGTCTCCTGCAGACTGTAGTCTCCTGCAACAGGGGAAATTTTATTGTCTGATTTCTGTTCTCATTACTGTTCATTTATGTTGTCTAGCAGCTCTGTTGTGCGAAACGAATGGGCAGCTCTAGATAGTTTTGGAGAAGTACACCATACTGTACAAGGCATAGAAAGGAAGTGATGCAGACTGTCAGTGAGTAGTAGGCATGACATCAGGGCATTCCCTACCTAGGTATAATTTCACCCACACCCAGAATTTGAAGTTACAACCAAGTTTTGGTGATGATGTTTAGAGGATGATATGAGCTGGTGCTCATACATCATCTGAGCCATTCCACAAGCATCATCTGATTTAAGTCAAAACTGACATTAGATGATCATTGTAGAAGGGACATCAGAATATAATAAATGAGTAGTCTCTAGGTGGTTGCTTTTGCCTCTCCACCCTCAGAGGTCAATGTCCCTGAGGTAGAAGAGAATCTGCAGTATCCTTTGTCTCTTTCATGTCAGCATCGAAAATTGTTATTTAAGTCACTGTTGATGGTGCTTTGAAGTTAACTCTGGAAAGTTGTAGGGCTCAGTCGCCTTCAGTTGGTGGGCAGAAAAGGTACCTGGGGGCTGACATCCTTATTGTTCTAACTAGATCAAAGGCACTTAGCTGTATTTAAACTGTCCTAGTGGTGCAACTTTTGGTTTAGATTTCTCGAATATAGGAAGAGTGTTCACTGACGTGCTGTGGGTGCAACACCCTTTTAGATTATACAGACTAGCACAGTGAAGGGCTGATCTCAGCCAGAGCTTCTAGGCTATTATCATGCAGGAGTGAAAAGAAGTTCAAATATCACGTGAGCAATATAAGGTAAGCATCTTTGTGATCCTCTGAGCTCATAGATGTTTTGCTGACCTTGGAAAGCTTTTCCAGAGATAATTTGAATGCAGCTTTTCCTTCATTGGTGAATTGTACTTAGAGTACAGGTATATATTATGACATACATTTAAAAAAAAAAAAGATATTTAGGAATAGAACACCTGTTTCTACTCTTCCTCCATCTGCTTGCTGCAGTGATACACGTTCTGTTCATTATGCTGGTGCTATAGCTTAGCTCAGAGTGTGAAAGTACACTATGGCCTCAGTAAATGATCATCCTATGGCTTTAGCTGTTTTCAGGGTTACTTGACACATACATCAGACAGAATGGTCGCGTTGCTGGTATCGTTGCATTTTTGCTCTTCAGTATAAAAGCACTATTTCTTCTTTCCCCACACATGGAATCATTTTCAGGTTTCAGCTCCAGCTGCTTACAGACAAATGTTCCACAGTTTGAACTCAAAATCAGTATCAGCTGGAGTTTTAAAGATGGGGATATTTTGCAACCTTGTTGTGTTGTAAGTTCTTCTAGTATTCTTCTCTAACAGAGCTTTTTTTGGAGTATTTTCTGCAGTTTCCTTTTCTCAAGCAACATTTCTCTGCTTATTTCCCAGTACTAGCTTCCTACTCTTCTGCAGAGAAGATGGATATGAATATGCACGGCCACCATCTTCATTTGCAGCAACTTTGAATACTTTGGCAGTTCTTAAAAATAATTCATCAGAGCATTAAGCTGTAGTTCATGTTCTCCTGTAATTGATATTCTTGTGAATGATAGCCTCAGTTCCCTTTGGCAGAGCACGGTAACTTCTCTCTGACAGTTTTCATGCATTGGATTCAGATACAGTCTGGTTTATGAAGTTATTTTCCTTTCTCAACTGTGGTTCTCAGTTCTTCACTTGTGCTGATGCATCTGGTTTTAGAATTGAATCACTGAATCATGTTAATTGGAGGGAAGTAATTTGAAAAGGGATCATTTCAGTGATGCAATTTTTGTTGCAGCTATATAAATAGGCTTATTAGCACAGTTGAGGAAGAGGCAGATTGCATTGGGAGCATCAGAATTAGCAGTGAGGCTAGAAAGCTTGTTGAGGGAAAATTACTCAATTGTTGTTACAGGAGCTGAACTGTTTCCTTTGTTTTCTGTTGCTAGAAATGCCTTCCTGCCCCACCTTCTGCCCTCTTCCTCTATGTCAGGTATTCCATTTTTTAAGTCTTTTGTTGCAAAAGAGAAATGTTGCTGAAAACATTCACCTCTTGTACGAAGGATTTGTTTCCACTTCATTGTGTCGGCAAAGTGTCTTCTCTGAGTCCAACGGTGATGGTGGCCCACTTGATTCTCCTTCCAGGCTTCTTTTGGGAGTCCTTGGAAGAAAAATGTGCACAGCCTGAGCCAATCTTTACATGCTGAGGTTCAAAACGTTTCATCTGGGCTGTTTCTTCGGGATGCGGGAGAGAAATATCACTCATTTGAAGGCCAGCTTAGAGTGGAGAGCACTTACATTGGCCCTGTTCCAGGGTACTTTACAGCATAAGAGATGGGGCAGTGTTGCCTGTGTTCTCCATTCCTGCTGAGATCTCACAGGTGTCAGTGTTGCTCTGCAGGCTGTGAAGGCTGTTGGTTATCCGGGCGGTTTACCTGTGGAAGATCATTCACACATCCTTGGTCTGAAGGAGGTGTGAATAGGATAAATAGACATGCAGTAAGAAAAAAAAACCTCACCAACCTTTTGAACCATTTCCTCTCTAACATAATGACTCTGGGGTTAAAAAGAACTTTCAAAAATCATTCTGTGAAGGTGATAGGAAGCCTGCTGCAAGCACTTGAAAGGCTTCATTTTCCAAAATGCAATACCATCTGTCTGTCATGTGGCTAATCAGACACAGCAATTCTTCCTGAGCTTTTTCCTTGGAAAGAATCAGGAAAAAAAGGAGCTATCATTTGCTCTGTTTCAAATTTCTCTTTGCAAGTGCCCTACTTCACTTGGTGTGGGAAATGAGCTCTGGGAGAATCTCTGTTTCTTACTGATATTTTTGCTACCAGATAACTGAACGTATAAAGCAGGAAACAAACCCAGTCTTTGAAAAAATGCCACGTGTGTGCTGTTTCCACATTTGAGGTGTTTTGCACCAATCTGTTTTGGACTGCACTGTTGTTTTTGACTTCGTAATCTCTCTTGAAAATGAGTTCCTCTCAAAAGATTTTCTTTCATTTCCTAACCACTGTTTGAAAAATGGATCTGGTTTTAAATTTACAGCATCATAGAATATACTGTCAAACGTTTGACAAGTCTTCAGTAAGAATATTGTGTTAAATCATTATGTTTCTGACAATGATAAATAGAAAAAAGTAGGTAGCGCTGGTGGGAGGATTCTGTTTGGTTCAGGTTTTTGTTCTCTCTTCTTCCTCTTTTTCTCTTTTCCTCCTCTCCCCCCTTCTCCCCCTTTTTGTTTTGTAATACAGAGAATCCTTCATATACAGTAGCATCATCTGTGCACAAAATATCATGGAATCACAGAATTTAGGTGCTGGAAGGGATCTCTAGAGATCATTGAGTCCAACCCCCTGCAAATCAGGCTCTCTACAGCAGGCAAAATACAGATAAATGTGCTAGGAAAAGCTCACATAACATTACAGAAGTCAAGTTCTAGCGCAATGTTGAAATACTGAGAAATATCAACATTTTTGTTCCTCTTGTAAAATGTGGAGTTATGCAACTGATTTACCTTTCTTCAAAAATCTGTTGTGCTTTCTGAAAGGAAATTTGTCAAATAAAGTAGGATTGTGTGAAACCGAACTGCTTGTAGTAGTTGGAAGACTTTGATGTGTGCCTCTTTTGGTGGTGTTTAGATTAATAACCTCATTTGGAATTTGAAAAGGTGAAGGACTACTACCAAGATTTCTTTTATTCTTATTGGTTGAATCACACATGCAGTCAAACTACTTGCAAGTTACACTTGTCAAGGACTTCTATGAGAGATGGACATCCAATAAATAAACATAGTTTGGTGAAAACATTTGAATATTACTTGCATTTAAAGCACTATGAAAAATTTAAAACTAAGTTAGTGTTGTGTGAAGATTGAGATTGCTGGTTCAATTTGCACAACAGTTCTATTCATTTTACATGTCATTTTACAAAACTCTGGTTTAGCATTTGCACTTTATTCTGCTATTACTTACTAAATAGCATTGCAAAAGGAACTTTTTCTCTTCTTTGGCATTTCTTCCAAGAAGAGTTATTTCTTTTGTTCGAGTAGTCCTGTATACTGGGTATGTTTGTATTAAAGTCGGTCAGAAGAGAGGAGAAGGCAAATATTTCTTACAGCTGAGACTGGTTAAATTCAATGCTCTCTGGTTTTGGCTATGCAGTAGCTCCTGACTTAGAGGACTATTGGTGTGCTAATGTAGACAGTCTTATATTTAACTGTTTTCTAAAACATGTTGTTTCTAGGTGTACAGACAAGACTGTGAAACCTTTGGCATGGTGGTGAAGATGCTGATCGATAAGGATCCGTCGTTAGAGAAGTCCATTCAGTTTGCTCTGAGGCAGAATTTGCATGAAATAGGTGAGCGATGCATTGAGGAACTCAAACATTTCATTGCTCAGTACGATGCTGCCAACCAAGATATGTCAGAATCCTTCAAAGATGGCTCATACTAACACAAAAATACAGTTAGAACTCTGCATACAGTACGTGCACTGCAATGCATACATCTGTTTCTTGTGAGGAAAGGGGAGTTTGTGTTGAAGATTGGAAGCCAAGGCCTGTGCTACTTCATAGCTCAGATGGCTGTACCTTGCTCATTGCAGTTTCCACAGTTCTATTCTTTCTACCTGTACTTGTTATTCCTTTGAAAAAGATGGTTTTTTTCTTCAAAAATTCTGTAAAGTGACAAGCTATGCAGTTACCTGGCAAAACACATTCAGTCTGATGTTTGTGCACTTGCATTTTGATGTTTGTAAGCATAACCAGAAACACCATGTTTTTTATTAAAACAAGAATGTTCTTCCTTCCTTAGCTTATGCAGAAATATGTCCTGTGTTCATATATACTGTAGGCAAGGACAATTTGTAAAATTGCTCACAACTATGATTTAATTTATTTATTATAGTTTAATTTTGAATTTCAGATGGATTCTGTAAAATTACACCAGGGTTTATGTCTAGTCTTTGCCAGAGGAACTCTGCCTACTTAATGTTAGAAGAACCTACTCTACTTCTGCGAATGCTTTTTATATGTTGGTTTTCCACACTGTATATCATTACTAGTGAGCAGTATTATGTAGAACTAAATCCAATTTTTGTTAACTGTTTGCAACTGTCTTCTTTTGTAATGATTTTTGAGCTGTACCTTACAGAATGTAAGCACAGGCAGACACTGAGGAGAGGACTCTGTTTTTACCCTTTCCCCTTCTTATCCCTTAAACCTCACCATTTTTTGTGCAACAGTTAGGAAGCCTTGTAAATCTTCAGAAATCCAGAAGGCACAGGAATTTGGAGTGCCAAGATGAGGTCTGGGCCATCTCTCTATTTAGTAACTCCAAATTGCTTCAGATCAGGTATAATTTGAAGTTAAACCCTAAGTAGACCCCAGATGCGTTATCTCAAACCTAAATGATTCTGTAGTAGTGTAGTATCTGGAGCCATTTTTGACCTGATAGAGAGTGACTTACGGCTGGGAAGAATGGTTGAGTAGAGGCAAGGAACTGCCAGTGCTGTGCCATTGCGTTGCAGAGATGAAACGTAACTTAGGAATCGTTGGCACTGGTAGGTATCCTGACTGTTGGTATGTGTACGTGGAAGGTGATACTGTTTTTCTTGAACGTTTTAGGAAGAGGGAGAATTTGAGTCATAGACAAGAAAAAGTAAACGATTGTTTTCTATGCGTGTATTTAGAAACATGAAATTCTGTCAAATGGCCAACAACTAAAGCTCACCGTTTCCCATATGCATGGTATTAAATGGAAATGTCAATGGATTCAGCCCCTTATTAAGTAGCTTCTCAGATTACTGCCAAATGGTTTGCAGAAAAGTAAATACAATGGCAGCGATTTTGCACATACAAGGTACTTGACCACAGCATCTTACACAGACAAACCTTGATATGGTGCATTAAATATATATTCCATCAGATTCCTGAAATGCCTGATTAGTTTTAACGTCAGGGCTGCAGGGTTAGGGAAAAGCTCACTGATCCTACTGGGTGCTGATTTGGGGTGGGAGATGGGAAAGAAAGGTGACCTGTGATGATACAGCAGCTAGACCTGACCCAGCCCTTTTTGCAACAGCCTGGCTTGTCCTGCAACGACAGGCAACGTTCTCTGAGACAGAAACGTCGCAAACAGGGCTCACTATGGACCAGATAGTTTTCAGGTGGTAGATCTGAGCTTCTGCTTTGGGTTAGAAACACTAAAGAAGAAAACAGTGAATTCATGCTTAATATATTTTTTTGTCCATTGTTACTGTATGTTGTGTTAGGAGTCTCTTTCTTTTGTTCTCATAGTGAAATTTAATCAGGCTTCTAAAAGTACCTGATTTTGCAAGAGCTTCTCTATAGAGCTTACAACACTGTTGTGTTTTTGCAGTTAGTCAGTAGGTCAACATCTTCCTAGGATGTTCTTAGCATTCTTTTTTTTTTTAATTGATTTATTTTTACTGATGAGCTAAGGAGACACTTTTATTTTTATTTTTTTAATAAATACTGTTTCTATGAAAGTGATTGGTGGCTGTTTTTTCCCTGTTTAATACTTGGCATGGTGCTAAATGTTCATGAGTAACCTTTTGTGATGTATCCTTGATGCTGATGTCAGTAAAATGTTACGCCACTGACGCTTGAGCAAGAACTACATTTTCTTATTCTTGCTTCCTGTAGGAACAAGGAATTTTATTTTGTATCGGTATAAGAAGTTGTCCTTGGTCTCTTGTAGAGCCTCGAGGGGACTGCTAGAAAGGGGCAGGAAAAGCACTGACGGAAGGAACCCACGCTGTGCACCAGGAATTGTTCTTTGTCCCTTCAGGAGCTCTTGGAAACACAACATACTTCTAGGACTCATTAATGTGCAGATGCCCTTAATAGAATGAAAGGGGAAAAGGAAGTGGAAGGAAACAAGGGCAGAATTAGCTGCTAAGGCTGCAGAGAATATGAATGAATCTGTCTTCTCAGTGGGGGTGAGGTGGCAGCCTTGAGCAACAAGTGGAGCAGTTAGGGTGGAAGTCAGCAATACAGCCACTGCAGGTAGAAGAGGAGCCAGTACAGCGTATCAGAGGAACTGCTTCCTTGTGACTGTGTTTCTGTGCAGGATTTCATCTTTGGGAAGGTGAGGCTGTGTGGCCTAAACGTTTCTTGGTATCATGAAGGTATAAGCTCCGCACACAATGAAGGCACGCCTTCCAATAATGTACATTCTGTACCTGTGTCAAGTGCAGGGAGTGGGCACTTCCTATCATGTCCATATCATTTTCTTCATATTAAGGTGGAAGAATGGATTAGAAACATTTCCCAAAAGAAACTGTTCAAAAATAACGAAGGAGCAATCTTTTATATCAAGCTGTAGAAAAACAAAACAATCTTACAGCCATCTTTAAACTTAGTGTATAATGTCTGAATTGGGTAGTAGTACAAAAAGCTGCCTGTTTTGTTACATGTGGTTACAGGCACCTGTTACTCTTCACATGATGGGAATGTCCTCAGTGATCCTCAGAAAACACAATTTTCTAAGTGTTTCTAATAGTCTTAATTGTTTGTGGCCCTGCAGCCTAGCACAGGTGAGTGGTGACAGGTGACAGAACAAAGGGAAATGGCCTCAAGTTGCACCAGGGTAAGTTTAGGTTGGATATCAGGAAACACTTGTTTACAGCAAGGGTTGTTAAGCTCTGGAATAGGCTCCCCAGGGAAGTGGTTGAGTCACCATCCCTGGATGTGTTTAAAAACGGAGGAGGGAGCAGAGGGTTGTTAGGGCAGTATGGTTAGGTTGAGGTTGGACTCAATGATCTTTAAGGTCTTTTCCAACCTGAGCAATTCTATGATTCTATTCTGTGATTCTTGGTAAGGGAGAGCGATGTGTCTCAAAGTTGAGGTACCTAAGCTAGCCCTGAGGAAGCTGCTCAGCCAGAGCACTGCTTCCCTGGGCACTGTGCTGTGCAGCTGTACCTTCAGTGAGTGTAGTCTCAAGGGAAAGAGATCACAGCTCCTGCCTTGGGCTGGAAAGAATGGCTGCTTTTTTTCCTTTGGCTTGTTGTTTTGTTTTAATAACAGTATGGGGAAGAGAGTCATCTTTCAACTCATTTATCTGGAGGTTTAGAGGGAGGTGCTATGGAAGCAAACTCTCTGAAGACAGCTTAGAAATGACACTAGATATCTGCATTGAATAGTTGCGTTGTTTGAAAGAAAAAGAAAGAAGTGATCACAGACAGTGATTGGAAAGCGTTTATCATCTGATACTCCGTAAGGCTTTGTGCTTTGGGAGAGTATGTATGTGCTGCATCTCTGAAGATGGTGTAAGACAGTTTAGAACAAGTGCTGCTGGGACGTATCTGCATGAAGCCCTACTGCAGTAGCAGAGGATTTTGATGACCTGTAATTGCAAATGCAGTTAAGAATGGAAAATCCCAATCCGTGTTTGAGTATCTGGGGGAAAATGCTAACAAGTCAGTATCACTCCTCAAGTCCTGGAAGTCTTTAGCAGGCTGGCTGTTGTAATGTCCTTAAGCACAACCGCCATTTAGCTGCCAGAAAAGTAAATGCTGCCTAAGCCACCAGGGCAGCCTGCCAGCTGGAGGCATCCCGCAAGCTGCCCATGGGCCCCTGTGATGTAGCATGATATTTCTTTGATCATCTTTCATGTACACAAGACTTGTTTGTACTAGAAAAGGACTCGTATGGTGAATAACACCTCTGGGAATAAAGGATCTTCTGCTTATTTTACCCTGAAGAAGACAAGCAAGTAACAGCTATTTTAACTCAGCTGTAACAATAACTTCAATTTGTTGGGTGTGAGCAATACTCATGTGTCCATTCCATCCCTTATTTCTAGCTGCTCTTACTCCAAAACTTTTTATATCCTTAAAAATGACTTCAGTTCAATCTGCCAGTTCTGTGTATGTAAGAAGCACCCGTTTCTCCATCTCTTCATTAATTACCTGTGTTCAGGTGGTCAGACAGCCTGCTGTTTTAGTGTTTACTATTTCAGTGGGCAGACATCAGTGTTAAGTAACAAAGTCCTGCTCTTTCCTTAAAATAAGCTGCTCTCAATGCTTTACCTTGAAGGTGAATTCAAGGCAACTACTTTACCAACTTGCCTTCTAGGACAACCCTGCGTGTCTCTCCCTTGATGTAAGCAAACATGGAAATGATTTCTGAGAAAAGAGGGAAACAATAAGAAAAAAAATCCACATCCACAGGAGTTGGGTATTTGTTGTACTGATATATTCCAGGCTTGTGTGGTTTTTACATTTATATAGTTTACATTTTGCTTGACCCATAAATAACACTTGCAAGATTAAGAGGGCCATAGTTTGGAGAGTATTTACAGAGCCCCACCATGCATACAGAGCTTTCAATACCTAGTAGACAAAATTAAGCTGTTTTGCACTAAACATTTTTCAATATTTTTAAACTCCCTGACTAAAATACAAGCACTATTTCATCCATAATGCTGCTGTTAAACCCCTAACAAATCTAGTTCGATATCGTAACAAACTTCTTCAAATTCAGGGATATAAAAATATTCAGCTTTTAAAAATCTTAACTGTACAATATGTACATTCGTATTTGCACTGTTAAATTATGAATACATTTAAGCCTATGAAATACTACGTCATAAATAGCAATTTTTTTGATTTAGAATTGCAACTAATACATTTTAAAACCTGGATAATACATTTGAAAAGACAGAATTTTGGAGCCTAATCCTTTAAGCCCTTATGAAACTGTTTGTTATGTAAGTAGATTCATTGACTTAAATGGGGTTATGTGCCTGAGCAAAGGATCCCACCATTTGTACCTTTCTCTTTCAGTGCTTTGTTGCAGAGGAAATGACATAAAAGCCATCACTGCTCACTGGCAGTCAAGTCCAATTCCAACAGCTGAATTAATATCTTCCTTTTAACAGGCACAAAAAAAACACAAACCAACATAGGATGGAGTTATTTTAAAAAACAACAAAAACTGGAAGGAAAAACATAGAAGTTAAACGTGTAAACCATTTACTGCTGCTTTAGGATGCATCAAGGCCTCAAGCATTTCAGCTCCCACAGTCTGATTTTTCACACCTTAATGGGGGAATCTATGGAAAAGCAGCTTCTTCCTAAGTCAGTTAAAAAAAAAAAACAATAATAATTCCAGTTTTTGTAGGGAAACATCAAAGAGGAAGAATGAGTTCTATCGATGAGGATAGGGTGCTGTCTGTAGCCCTCTGTTTGATGGAGAGAAGTTGAGTATCACCACGTACGGGTACGTACAGCTACAGTACAGGACTGACAGTTTTATTTATTGATCTTCACCGAATCCTCTCTCTCAGGTAACTGAATGTGGGTGAATAGAGAGCGTAAGGTCAAGTCTACAGAAGTCTGTATCAAGAACGCAGCAACAATATTTTGACAGCTGAAACACAGTATGTAAACCTAGTGAAATCTGAACAGATCATCATTTGGCATAGTGACATTTCCCAATGTTACTTTACTTTCACAGCGTAAACTGAATGGGTTATCAGTTAAACTGGCAAAGCATTAAGAACCTTAGCAACTTGCCTAAGTACAATTATTAATATAGAAAGATGTGGTTCAAACTGTAGCTAGAGTTGACTGGTCTTCCCAACTGTTAAAACAAGTTAAGAAATGATGCAATTTTTCCCTTTGTGTCCCCTCTTCTTCTTCTTTGATTTGGTTGTCCTTTGTCCAAACTGAGAACCAGATAACGCATTAGTTGGACCAGAAAGGTCATCTGTGTAGTACGGGTATCTCAGTGACCGTGGCTGCGGAATTGGCTGTCCTAGGAAATACCCTTCCTCTTCAGAATCTGATGACGAGGATGAAGTTGAGCACCAGGAGTCATCTTCCTCACCATATAATCCAAAAAATTTATCAACCGCCTGATTCCTCAGTGCATAATCAGAACTAGTATGGGCATACTGGCCGTACAGCTCTGCATTTTGAATATAGGCCCGAAACTCACGTGAGCTTTTATTTTGAATAAATTTGTCATGATCCTGAGGTGAGTAATAACGAAACCTCTCTTTTGGAGAGTATCTTCTTTCTGTGGCCAAATTAAGTGCATTGTCTGAACGAGATTTCCTACTTCTTCTGCGATGATGAGAAGGTCGATTTCCACGTTCTTCAAAATGATAAACGCGCCTACGAGTCCGTTCACTCATTGGAGGCTGTCGAATTTCAACGTTCTCGTAACTTCCATTATCAATAACATCATCTGAAAACTTGACTTGCTGTGGTCTAGACTGGGATTTAGATCTTCTCAGTACAGGCACATGCGCTGGCTTTTCCTCTGGTAATGCTTTTTCCTGGCACAGCTCTGAGCTCAGACTCTTCAAAGACTCTGTGCTCCGATGGAGCATTGAAGAGTTCAGAGTTCCCATGTTGCTCATCTTCTCACAGTCCTCTACCTCCAATTCTTGGAAAGTTTGCAAAGAATAGAGAGATGGCCGTGGCTTGCCTTCTCCATCCATTGACGCCCCTGTGGTGGGATGGAAAAAGAAGGAAAAAGAGTATTATTAGGGGCGTATCAAATGATGATACAATGAAACGTTAAAAACACTTCATGAAAGCAGACTTTGTTAGTGTTATGCAATGGACACAAGCTAAACTCTCTCTGACCACTAGGAAACACTTCTGTGCTTCTGTGCAGCGATGGAGCACTGGCACAGGCTGCCCAGAGGCTGCGAGGTTCCCCTCCTTGGAGATCTGAAGACACCTGGATGTGGGTCTGGGCACCCTGCTCTGGCTGTCCCTGCTGAGCAGGGGCTGGGGCAGGTGGAGCCAGAAGTCCCTGCTACCCTCAGCCATTCTGGGATTCTGCTCTTTGAAACTATTATGAAAAGGACGAGCTTCACATAAGAGTAACTAACTGTTGTTTTTACTTACTTTAAGAACTTGCTATCACCAGGATATTGAGAATGGAAGAAGTTTAGTGAGTTTAAAATATTTAAACAGCTCTAACACATGTAGAGCTAAGCCTCTGAGGAAAGAATTACTTCAAGTTATTCTATGTAGATCCCTCTGAAAGCGATGCGTTGTACTGATTTCTGTGGAAACTACAACAGACACGAAGAGCACAATAACACTGCTCTTCAACAGTCACCACTGTTAGCTGTGCAGTTTAACCAGCAGTGAAGAAGAGCCTGCATGCTGTGCACATAAAAATCTGCCCTAGCAGAGGTGATCCGCTGTTGCCACTGCTGAAATGTACCACCAGCCACCTCACTGTGCTCACATCCACTGGTTGGTTTCCAACCCTGAGTTAAGCGTTGATGGATGGCAATAGATGCATTCTTTTTTCAGCATGGAGGAATTCAGTGACAGATCTTTGCTCCATACACACCTCCATGTCAAACATCATTGTGTCAGACTGCCCCTCTGCTGCCATCTGTCTCACAACAACAACATGGGATGGAATATTGGTGAGAAGGTTCAACCTCTGCTGAGGCTGACCACCACCACCACCACGGGCCAGTATAATAAAACAGGGGACATTACTCTCAGAGCAGCCCTCATAGAATCCATGCTTACCATTTTGTAAGGCTTAACTGCTTCTGGTATCACTAAATTCAGTATTCCAGCCGTTGTTCCAAAAAAGCTAGGCTCCCTCTCAGAGGATTCTTACTCTCAAAAAGTCATCAACAGTAAGCTAGTCTGGTTTATTCCAGGTTTGTGTCAAATGACCCTTCTTCCTCACAACAAGAGTTTCATTCACCCTTTAACCCCCATCCAAATGCAGTGCCTGTGATTCCTCCTTCCTTAACCCCTACACCTAGCTCCTTTCATCATTTCCTTCTTAACTGCGTGGGTAACACAGCACACAGCTGGCTCTGACCTATAGGAGTAGCTAGAATCTTTCATGCTGCAGAAGGAAAGCAGTTTGTCTCTTTTAGCCAATTCTCAATTGTTTTGTGTAATTTTTGTTGGGAAATAGAGATGGGAGGGCGACACACAAAACATGGACATGCCTGAATATCTGACTTCTATCCTTTTGGCTAATTTCAGTCACATTTGACAAGGAGGTTCACAAAAGTGGATTATGTTGCTCTTTAGTCAACGGAGAAAGATAATCTCATAAACCTCATTTCCTAAGGCTAAGAAGGTTACTACTATTTCAGATTTTCTACATAATTTTACAAGCAAATCAGGAAATCTACAGTGTTTTGCAGATTACCTTTAAAATTATTCTAGCAAAGAATGCAACTTCCTGTACTTAAGGTACAAAATTTGCTTGAAGCAGTGGTTTGTATATAACATGCAGAGTTCAAGACCGCTTTTACTCTGCTTATCATTGTTTATGTTGTCTCCTTAACACTGTTTATATTGTTGTCATTATAAGCAAAGAGAAAATTTAAGCAGAAAAGGATTTAAATAGAATTTAAATAGCATAAATAAATCTCATGGAAGAGTATGTGCTTGATAAAAGCTATTGCTTACTTTACGTATATCTCTTGCTGTGAAAGCTTTTTAAATATCACAGATATAAGCTTGTTTCAAAATATACAACATCCTTGCTTGATTTGACCTCTCCATCAAAACCATTCGGTTTCCCCTGCCATTACCTGTTATGTTAGACAAAGCCAAAGAATCCATCGAGTCCCGAACGCTTTGTTCTTGCTGCTTCAGATCAGACAAACATTCAAGCGAACCTCCATACCACGGTGTCTGGTCATGTTTGTATCCTGATGCCCCATGTTCCAACTCCAGCTCCTGGATTTTTCTGCTGCTGGCAGGGCCTGGATGGCTGCCATACGCAGAGTCACCCAAACCATCTTGCGACTGGGCCCAGTACATGTCTGATTGATATTTCTTACTTGCTAGGCTTGGGTTATTTTTTTTCAAGTCCAACTTGCTCTTGACCATGCTATCAGAAATCCAGTGTTCACTTGATCTAATCTCTACTTCAGCAGGTTGCTGGAAAAGGCTTTTATCACCAAACTTCAGAAGAAGTTGAGTCATGTAGTCTTCATGTTCAGCCCATTCTTCAGGGTCTTCAGGCATTTCTTGCTCTACCCTTCCTTTCCAGAAGTCTTCGTTAACAAAGCTTGCCTCTTGCCTTGAAAGGCTTAAATCATCCAGCTTACGAGAAAGCGTATCGTCAGCATTGCCTGAAAGACCAGGAAATTTATAATTGAGGGCTGGGGACAGGAGGAGAGACTGGCGGCACTGGTCAGCCGAGCGGCTGCTTTTTCCCATGCGAATGCTCCTCCTGGAATCTCTCGATCGAGCAGACTGGAATGCTGAATCAGAGGAATCGGAG
This sequence comes from Lagopus leucura, assembly GCF_019238085.1. Lineage (NCBI taxonomy): Eukaryota > Metazoa > Chordata > Aves > Galliformes > Phasianidae > Lagopus > Lagopus leucura. The sequence continues at coordinate 28,277,684 of NW_024962265.1, forward strand.
GCATGAACATCTTCACCCAAGCTGCAGGTTTTTGAACAGTAGATCTGCCCTTGCTTTGGAAGGAAAGGGCAGCCAAGCAAAGAGGTCTTGCACTGAGCACAAGAAAAGCAAGTCTCTGTAGCGTGCCAGTGCTGTCCATCATAGGTCATCTGAGCATGGTCAACACCTAGAAAGGGAGAAACAGCAATACTTTGGGTTCTCTCAGAAATTACTTACAGAATCCACAGTTCCGGAATGTATTTTTGTTTTTTCAGATCGGCTTTCCCCAGGTTTGTAAGTTTAAGACCTAAAAAGGACATACATACCAATGTGCTCCCCACAGGTCTCACAGTATTCTGCATAAAGAGATTCAAAACAGCTACAGCAGAATGGGCGCCCATCCTTCATGATGTATCTCTGCCCACCCAGGATTGTTTCACACTCGAGGCAACAGAAGTGTTTCATGTGCCAGTGGCGGCCTTCAGCTTCTGTACACTCATCAGCAAAAATTATCTTTCAAGAGATAAAAATGAACTTTAATGGAAGTGGGGAAAAAAACTCACCTCAGGACACAGAGCAAACAAAATATCCTACTTGCACAGTTAGCACATCGAAGTTATTTCTCTTTAACTGGCTTTTGAGTACTGTGACAGAAACAGCAATTTCCTGTAGTTACTGTGGCATTTTGATCTTTTAAACAGCAAAGAAAGAAGAAAAACTACTTTTTAAAGCAATAAATTAAACGAGGTCACAGAACTCAACAAATAGCTGCTATTATGATGACATTTTTAAATATCTCTACAGATTCTTTACCTAATTCAATCTACAAGACTCAATTCTAAATACAAGCAGGTATGTGCTTTCTAAATACAATCCCTTTGCTTGTCATATTGCCATTTGGACAAAAAATGAAACACCTCTCAGCTTTCAAACACCACTATGCACCACAGCCCTTACTGCTTGAGGGAACGCATCTGCTCTTAGTGATTGCCCAAGCAAACGATGCAGTTTGTTAACAGAACAGTAACAGGTGGGAGGATTGAATGCAAAGTGTGAATTTTACCTCATCACAGGCTGAGCATCGAGGCTTAAGTAGTTCAGCATGGTGTCTGCCGCAGTGAATTTTTCCATCTTGGTAGAAGTAGATGAGGTCAACGAGGAGCTCATTACACGTGAAGCATACAAAGCATGATGGATGCCAGCACACACCAGGGCCAGCTCTCGAGGCAAAAACTGCAACTTCACCGCCATTTATTTTTGTACCACACTGGGAACAAAAACCAACAAGTGAACGTGCTTCCAATCACAGACTGTTAGCTTAAAACACCATGCCCAACACCCAACACAAAGGCTTTATTTCACAGAATCATAGAATGGCCTGGGTTGAAAAGGACCACAATGATCATCTAGTTTCAACCCCCCTGCTATGTGCAGGTTGCCAACCACCAGACCAGGCTGCCCAGAGCCACATCCAGCCTGGCCTTGAATGCCTCCAGGGATGGGGCATCCACAGCCTCCTTGGGCAACATGTGCCAGTGTGTCACCACCCTCTGTGTGAAAAAATTCCTCCTAATATCTAACCTAAACCTCCCCTGCGTTAGTTTAAACGTATTCCTCCTTGTCCTACCACTATCAATCCATGTAAACAGCTGTTCCCCCTTCTGTTTACACGCTCCATTCAAGTACTGGAAGGGAGAAAAATTTTAGAGAAAATAATTATATTTTGACATTCTGATGAGAGAAAAAAAAAACCCTAGGTTTTGGGCTAGACAAATTCTGTGCATCAACAAAACTTCTGTGAATAGAAATTTATTTTATACCCAGCAATATTTTGATATAAATGCCTGTTTTTCATTTGTCACTATTTCAGTGCGAGTCAGCGACAGTAGAATGTACATCAAAGACTCAGTTCATTGCTAGTATCAAAGGTTTTGCTTTTGCTTAAGCAAGCACTACCTTCATTCTATTTATGTGCCATTTCAAAAACATCCCTTTTTTGTGTGTGTTCAGGCACAGATGAAATAAGACTGCATTTACTATTGGGATACTGTAGTTATATATCACTGAGCCCAGTGCTGGCCTTGTGGCTCCAGCAGTATTACCTGTTCACAGACTGCATGCATCACTGCTCTCGAGAGGAGTTTAATAGTGCCTCGTCCAAGTGCCTCTTTTTTGCGCTGAGAACTGAACATCTGCAGTTCTTTCTTTTCTTCTTCGCTTAAAGACTGGCAGTATCTCACCTTCCAGAGAAAAGGCAGGAGAACTTTACTTTAGATCCCGAGCTTTTAAAAGAACACCTCAAAAAATAAGCATATAGCATGCAAAAAATATATCAGGAATACTGGCCATCACCATTAAAGCTCTCTAGCTTGTCTTCTTTACAGTCTTAGTATTCAGTTATTATGGCATAACACAAGCACAGCACAGAGAGAAATTTTGAGTTACAAGAAAAAAAGAACAACAACAACATGCTTAACTAAACAGTTGTCCAGACAAGAAATAAGACTTTAAAAAAGCCAAACCAAGAAACTGCTGCTGCCCTAAAACAATGGAATTAGCCTGAATCAGCCACAACATCCTTTAGATTTACGGTGAAGTGCCTACAACTCAGCACTGCAGTACACAGGATCTTAAGCATTGACACCCCCGCCCCTTTTCTTACAAACAGCTTGTTTGTTATTTCCACTTCTACTCCAAATTACACCGCATATCTGAGATGCAAACCCTTCACTGTCACAAAGCATCCTTTTTGTGTGCTACAATGAAATCCCAAGAATTTGTAGGTTCCTGGTAATTGGTGGGTGGCTGCAAACACTATAAAGCCAACTTGTGTTAAGTTTATTGCAGTGACACCAACCTTCCCGACAAGAAAAGGCAGCGTCCTCCCAGACAGCTCTTATCTGCACACCAGTGAAACGCAGTTAGACACCAGACTCTGTACACAGCAGGCTGGTTTATAGGTCAGATGCCAGCACAAGAGAAGTTTCAGGCTTGTAATAAATACACAGTCAGGTAATTCTCCATGTGGAAGAGGCAAGCAAGGCCTCACTCCTGACTGTGCATTCCCTGGTTCCGTTTACCTCATTATCGTGGGGTGGCAGCTGATAGAGAAGTTGTTTAATCCTGTGCTTCTCTCCAGGGCTGTTAACATAAGGGACCTTCTCCTCTGGCAGGCAGGCAAAATACAGCTGTACCTACATAGGAGGAATGGGAAGTCAAACCAGGAGACGCACAGCACCCGAGCACCCTTCAGCTACTGTTTTATCTCAGGTCTCATTACGAAGGAAGCAGGCTATGCTACATTAGACCCGTGACAGGGCCTGTGCTGAAAATACGAGACCCTGATGAACCAACTCAGCAAACCTGGCTCGCCTCTGATAAAACTAGCACCCAGCTGCTGAATTGCTTTTCTGGAATGCAATTTGCAGTGACAATTAGGGGGTATCGTAAATTATGCACATGTAATGTTCTCATTACTCCCAGCCCCTTCAGGGCTGGTCAACAACCCTGTTGAAATTCCAAGTTTCCCTCTGCAATTTACCACACAGGGCACGAAGCTTTCCAGAAAACAGCCTCTATATAAACAAATTTAATTTGCTCTGCGCATTTTACACATTGCTGAGACAAAAGCTGTTTTGTAGTCTCCTGCTGATCAGGTTCACCCAAAGCATCAGCTTTCATTGCTTCCATGTGGCCTTTGGTAAGAAGGTGGAAACATCCTTCCCCCGGGAGGAGGCTGGATCCAGCCACATTTCAATCGGATGCAAATTAACGGTGAGGTTTGCACGGGCTGCATGGTTTTGATAAAGAAATCAATATTAGCTGTACACGCCTATCAATCTTCACTCTTTTTTTTTTTTTTTTTTTTTTTCTTTCCAGAAGAAAATGATGACAGGAAAACTGTAATGAACACTGTGACAAAGCCCAATGGCAAAAAATATTTGTGTGGAACGGCTGCAGATTTATTGTTTTTCCTATGCAGTTTCCAGCTTGTCACGAGGCCTGGGGCAGTAAACAAGAGCCGACTATTGGCAAAAATATTACTTGCCATCCAGATGTAAATAATGCTTAGGTCAACAGCTTATTACTGTGCAAGACAGATGAAAAAGAAGCAGCGATCAGTCACTTGACTCAGGAAGCAATCAAAATCATATGGGAAAGGTTGCACAAAATATTATTTGACTTTCATTTAGCCAAATTTCTTAACATCAGAAGTCTACTGCAAGCCCACTTAGTGCTGAGTGCATTTCAAGAAGCTGCAGGAAAAGGTAAAAACACACAGTACAAAGTGAAACTTTAAAGGTACTTTATGCCCTTTTCTCAGCTTTTTGCCCTGTTCTCAATTTAAGTCATTCTTCTTAAGGGAAAAAATATAATGAGTTTGAATCTAGCTAGATTATGGGGATACTTTATGTAATGTATTTAATTGTTCTGACAGAACAGTTAGCTTGCTGTTTGCCTTAAGGTCTGATTCATCAGGATTCTTATATATGCTTAAGCGAGCAATAAAGAGAATTTCCCTAAAAATAGCCCATCATTTGCCATTCTTGCTGATCTTACCTTATTCATTAGCAAGAAAATGTCTGCACTGCAAGGAAGATACATCCTTTGCATCTCCATCCCTGTGGGCTCCAAGAGCTTGGCAGCTGCCTAAGAGTGGGTGGCTCTGCCACACTCAACAAGTGTGAAGAAGCACCTCTGCCTACCTAATACCATCTGAGCTCTGGGCCTCACTGAGTGCATAGCTTCAGTGCAATATCAAATAAATGAATGCTATCAGAGGTTCAATTTCACTTCCCATAGCAACCTTCTCATCAGTAGATCTACTTTTATTTCTGCTGCCACTGTGACATAACACATACAGAGGGAAGGGGAGAGGGGAAGGCACAGCCCAACCAGCCCACAGGCACTGGCCACAACGAAGGTAAAAGAGAAATCCTGGTGTGAACAAATGGCAGGCATACAACAATTTAAAAAAGCACTAAATGCATTTGTGATTGTCACAGTGACAGAATACTTTCACTTCTGTATGCTGTAGTAATGCCCACATTCTCGATGTCAAATGCCAAATTATTTGAAGAGCGGAACAACTGCAGTTATGTACTGACCAAATATCACAGTATGACATGAGTTTCAATTTAACCTAATAACTTACCTCAAAGAGAAAGCACATTTCTGTGCTACTTTAAGACTCAACAATACATCTGTCTCTGTGGCACATATTTATTGAAAAATCCTGACAGGGAACAACTTTGTCTGTTTAAATATAAATGCAGTGTTGAGGATTTTAAGGTCCCTTAAGGCAGCCTCTTTGGAGTGGGAAACAAAACAAGGTGATGAGTTTTAGATGTTTTTATAATACAAGAATGTAACAGACTGGCTACTGCTCCCTTAGACAGACCTAATGAGTTATTTAAAAACACAGAACAACAGCTGGTACCTGCTCTGGTCTGAGGCCTGGCGGGACCCAGGCATATTCTTCCAGGGCACAGCCAGAGTCGTCATCTGATGTTGAGCTTCGCTGACACGCAAAGACAAGATTGTTAGCTTTGGGCTCCATCTCCAGGGACATAAGTGTGAGCCGTTCAATGTTTCAGCTGCAGTTCATCAAGGAGTCGATCTGCAGAAAGAGATTAACAGAGCTTTAATAAACTTCAACACGCAAAGACTGATTATCAACACAAGTGATCCTACTAGAGTTTAGTATTCCTTGCATCGGCCAGAGCACGATTATTAGAGCATCACTGCAACAAGCAATTCAAAGATATTTAAAGAGCTCTCAAAAACAGGAAAACAACAAAAGAGAAAAGTGAAAATGCGGCTTACTGAAGGGAAAGAAAAGTAGACACCCACTACCATGTTTGACAGCCAACATCTATTTCAGTATTAGCAGCCACCTTTTACATTTCTGCCTGCTTCACATGTAGTGTATACAGAGATAGAAAAGACTCAAGACTCATTAACAAAATGAACAAGACGAGCTCCTTCTGAAGTCACTACTAATCTAATAATACAGAACACATGAAAACTGCTTGTCAAAAACTGATGAAGTTCTTGGGGAGAGACAGCTGTGCAAGTAGCATCCTGTTTTTAACACGGCAGGCATAAAGCAGTGTCTGCAACATTCCTTGTTTTAGCTGTATCAGAGCGGAAGGGTGTTGGTCCAGTTAAATATCTGAAATCCAATTATGGCAGATTAGGCTCTGTAAAATACATCATGATTGTTCTGTTAATTTAAAACCCTACAGGGAGATGCTTCTGTTGATTCATGAAGCCTACAAAGCCCAATATCAGTGGGATCATTTTGACTCACAACTGGCAAAAAAGGCATCTGTAACTTTCTGCAGTAAAAAACTTATTAAGATAAATATCTTACATTCATTCTAGCAGGAGTTCTTAGGAAATATCAGTGGAATACACATTACCAAAACCAGAGAGGATGTTTTCTGCCAGGACAAACATCCTGAACACCTGAGCTTGAAAACGAGCTTGCCTTCACACTATGCCATGCGTGAGTTGCATCTTCTGTTTTAAGCACTTTTTTCACCTACCCACCTTCACAGAGACACAACTGTGACATGGCTAGATGCAGGCTGCTGGCAAACTGCAGAAAAACATCACGTCCTCCACTTATAACCTTTGGGTCTACAGGGAGAGCAACCCACACTGCAAGTCCCATCACCACCATGTTAGAGCAAACAAGCTGCTGCTGGATTGCAGGGGAAAGGAAGGAAGCAGGGGCTCGTTCTCCTCTATGCGCAAGGCACTGGTGAGTGCCACACTCTGCTTCTTCAGTACAACACGCAGACCCAGACTTCTCAAAAAAACATGGCCACACGCATGTGAAGTCAGCAAATCGGAGAAATGACAATATTTGCTACTATACATTCTGCCTATCCCTGCTTTTAGTATGTTCATACCTTCCCACACCCAATAAAAGAGATGACTTCACTGCTACCCCCAGCCAGTGCTTGAAAAAAGCACACTTTGCTCCAAAACTTCTGTTTTGAAAACAGAGGTGCTGTTTTTTGGTGTGCTGCTAGGATGACAACGCACGATTACACTGCATGGCCACACTGCAAGAAAAAACTTACTGCATATCTTACGGGGCAAGCAGACCTGCCAACCTTCCCTTTAAAAACGGGCTGCTTCTTACAGAGCTTGTCAGACTTCAGGCATATTTTGGCAATCGGACTCTAGGTGAAAATGTGACTGTCCAGCGACTGGACAGCATTAGCAGATCAGTCACATTAACTGAATTCTGTTGTCTTACATACTGTTATAAAAGCAAGGATAGAGAGTCAAGGACTGTCTATTGAAAATGCAGTGTATGACTGGAGTCAAAGAAAAAGCCTCTAGAAGCTCCATCCTGTATACTTAAAATGCAAAGGCAGACATCCTTGTACATACTAAACTTCCTGAGTTAATTTCCTTCGGAAACAGGTAACAAGACAGCAAGTGATACCAAACTGTGTCCCTGCCCACACCCTGGTGGAAATGAAGTCAGCCATCAGGTACATTTGTTGTTACAGTTCCTGTAAGGCTGGGGGTGGAGGAACAAGAGAATACTGTCACACGGGTATAAGAAATCACCACTAGCAAAAAAAGCAACAATGCTGCCTACTACAGAAGGACAGCGATGCTAGGGCTGGGTCGGCATCTTGTGCTCCACATCATCTAACTTCCAATAATTCTGAAGTTAGTCTGAATAATAATCCAGCCATCACCATGACGGGCATCAATGAGAAGCTCAAGTCCTCCTGAGAAGCCCCAAACAGCAGAAGCGGTGCCTCACAACTCCCCATCAGAGGTAGCTGGACGGCTGGTTTACAACAAACGCCTCTCACTGAGGCCTGAGCTGATATTTCCAATTCCTCTGGCATTGTGTCACGAGAAGCTGCGCTGATCAAGCTGTCGCTTTTCAGAAGCTGACTCCTGCCCCATGGAAGAAAGGAGCCACAAGATGAAGCACCTTTGTCAAAGCTTCACTAGGCAGACTGACCTCAACCACGGCAGCAAGGAGCAAACCTGACATCACATTCAGCCGGAGAGCCTGTCAGCTTTGCAGTCCTGGGGCACCAACACACCGGGTAACTGCTCAACACGGACTGCTCCAAAGCCTCTCTGTGGGATCACAGGTTAACTGCTCTGCCTTGCTTTCTCCAGCTGACAAGAAAAATAAATAAATGTGACCCTGTGCAGACCTGCTAGCTTTCCTGGGGATTTTTGAGCACTAAGGCTACGTGCTACTTCTGTATGGCAAAAAGCAGCACTGAGTGCTGTTAGGATTTCAAGCATACCAAAGGTACGTAAACACGGGATAGCTGCCTAATTCCAAAGAAAAGGCTTTCATTAGAGATGGAACACTCTCCTTCTTCACCAAGACTGACACTGCCTGGATCACTTTTACCTGTTCATTTTGGGCAGAACAGGGCAGATCCACAGGCCCTTTCTTCCTGTGACACAGAGTGGGCTGGCAGTACAAATGGTAGGGAATAAAGGAGCAACACGCCTGACCTCAAGCTGCAAGAAACAACTTCACCATCAGGGTGCTCCTCCCGAAATAAGGTGATTGGCAATGTTCAAAACAAGGTGCATAAATCTCAACAAGTCCAGATTACACAAAGGACAGCGTTCACTTTAAAAGAAAAAGGTTACCATAGTGCTAATACTGAGCCTGCTATAAACTGGCTGACAATACACCATAAAGCAGCATGGCCATGCTGCAAATATTGTGCTGCTGCTGACAGCGAGGTTTCTAAAAACAGCACAGCCTAACAGCAAGCTATTTGCCCAACTATTTCAGCAATTACTTGTTTAGAAGTTCTCCTTCCTTTCCTGCTGAAGTGTAATTTGGTTTGCATTTTCAAGCTGCAAGGCTCTTCCTCCCCACCCCCCAACTGCACCGCTTCTTCAAAGTGAAGCTGTTTGAAACGACTGCATCCTAAGGAGGATTCAGATGAACATAAACAACAGCTGAAAAAATAAGTGCTTTCTGAGGGATGAGTAGAAAGGTGGTCTTCTTTCTTCTCATGCCATGACATCTACATAACACTGCAAGTTTTGGTTTGCTTTTTTCAATTCTGCGGAACATTCTGAGGTTTCAGCTTTGCTCCAATACCACCTCACAAAAAAAAGCTTCCTAGCCTACAAGGAGATATTTCGCTGGCAGCTTGACAGCTATGAATAACATCACTGAGTTAAACAGCTAAATTTGATTTAAAAAGAAAAGCAATTATGACATTTTTTTCCATTGATGTACTAAAAATGACCATATAGGACCAAGTTCTCAGAAGGAGAAGCAAAGAGAAACTGCGCTCCCAACTGCAAACCCACCAGCACACAAAACTCAGGGTATCAAACTTAGAGCACAGCCCTCAGACACCGGAGGAAGGTTATCCTCGTGCGAGGATTTCCAGCTCACCGATTATGCTCTGCTGTCACCCCTGACCAGATAGGAGAGGTCACGATTTGCGAGCACGGTTAGACAAACATCTCCTCGCCCACCCCCTGCTGTTTTACCCCGTCCTGCAGGGCAAATTGTTTAACGACTTTTATTGTTAGAACGCTTGTTAACAAGGCAATAGGGGATGCGAGATGCATATCACACACACACACACACACCCCCATTCACAACCAAGGCTCGGCGACTTAAGATTAGCGCTGGCAGCCCATTCACCTGCTCGGCGCAGCCCTCCCGCCTCAACCCGCGTTCGGGGAGGAAGGGCGGCACACGGCAGCGATAACCGTGCGGGAAGCTCCGCACGGCTGCTCCCGGCGCACGTTACTCGGACGGCCGCAGTCCCGCTCCGCGGCCGCAGAGCCGTACTGACACGCGGCTCCAGGTGCGAACAGCCGCACCGGGCCGGCACCTCCAGGCGGAGCCGGGGAGCGATCCCTTAACTCTCGTCCCCTCGCCCCCCGGCGGAGCCCTGCAGCGCCGCGGGGACAGCGCGTTCGGGAAATGCCCACCCGTCCTTAAGGGCTGCACGGAGTTAGCGAGAAAGAAATCTCGCCTTCTACAGTCTCCCACTGATTTTTTTTTTTAAATTCTATTTTAAACAGCAGCCAGACTTTACTCCAATGTACACACGCGCTCAGGTTTCACTCCGTCACCTGTTGGCTCCCGAACAACACCCTTCTTTGTTAGGGCTCGCTGCCCTCATTTGAGACAAGTTTCCAGAGAAAACACTTGGAGAAAGCGTTCGATCCGTCACCGGGCCGGAGCCGCGAGGACGCAACTCCGCGGTGGCCTCCCCAGCTCATCGCGGCGCAGCCGGCCCCGACGGCCGGCCGGGCTGCGGGCTCCCGGCAGTGAGGTGCCTCCCGTCCCCGCCCCCGCGGCTTCGCACCGCCGCCCGCGTTACCTCCTCGCCGCCGAGCCCCGTCCCGCGGCTCCCGCCGGGGCCCCGAGCATCCCCGCTCGCCGCTCACCTCGGGCTGCGGCGGGGCTCCCCCGGCGCCGGGCGCAACCCGAAGGAAGGGGCGGGGGGGGCTCCTCCTTCCCCTCCTCGGCCCGCCCGCCGAGAGCTACCTGGGCCGCCCCCCGCCCCGGGCCCGGCCGGCCCCCGCCCTCCGTCCTCCGCCCTCCCCCCTGGGTTGCGGGCCGGGGCGGACGCGGCCTCGGCTCCCCGCCGCCCCCCCGGGGATCATCCCCCGGCCGGGGACGGGAGCCCGGCGCCGAGCGCTCGTCCCCGCGGCTCCTGCGGGAGGGGGCAGGAATTCGGCAGGAATTTCTCCCGGCGGCGACCTCGGCGCTCGTGCCGGGAGGAGCCCGAGCCCGAGCCGGGCCCCCGAGGGACGCGGCGGCCGCGGACACGAGGAACCGCGTTTTACCGACGGCGCTTCGCCCGCCGTTTGTGCTGGAAATAGGTTTCCCACCCCGCCCCGCATTGTGCTCTCCGGGAAGGCCGACCCCGCGGTCCTCCGCGAGCGCCCGGGCTGATAAGGACGGGAAAGCTATTGTATCAACAAAAGGAACGGAAAGAAAGCGGTGCGCCCCCGCCTTCAGGGACGCCTCGAGCGGGCCCCTGGGAGGAAGGCATCCCGGGGTGACACCGGGCCGCGAGAACCGCCTGCACCCTTACACGGCGCAGCCCGCATCTGGCGGCCGCTCCATTCGCCACTCATCGGAAATGGAAGCGTCGGGAATAATGTCTGTCCTTCCCCGCTCCGAGGCCGAGTTGACCAGCGGCTGTCTGCGAGGATTGCCCTCTCCTGCAGGGCGCTGACCGTGGCTTAGCAGGCCGCCAGCGCCAGGCCTCAGCTGCGGAGAGGAGATGCTCCCCGGGGCTGTGAGCAATGCACTTCACCGTCGTAAGGCCGAAACCCTGTACAACGTGCCCGTAACTTCTTCCTGAAAGTGCTTTTCGCATGAGTAAAACATTTGGTTTTTATTCAGAAGTGCCAGCAAACTCAGTGCAACTCCTATTAAATCCACCACAGCGCACCACGAAGTGGTTTCAAGCAGTCAATTGCTTTCAGCTCTTCTTTTAAACTCTCAGATTGCTGTTTCAGTGCTCAAGTGCTGGATGGTAATAGAACCCTTGAATGTTAGGTGAAGGAATCAACTGCCGTAACTCCCCCGGGCATTTGCACATTTCTGAGCTGTCTATCTCTTTTGATGCAGGTTCCTTCCACAGCAGCAATTGCGTTGCTATGGCTTTCTATTTCTTACACAACAAATACAACGGCATACACGCTTTTAATCTTAAGCATAAACTATGCTCCAGAAGTTGCCTCAGAAAAAAAAAAAGCTAAAAAAAGACAAGCGCAAACCTTCTTGCCCTTTCAGGCACGTTCCACATTCTTGGCTCCGGCTGGGTAGAGCTAATTCTTCAAACAACCGGCTGGTTCAGGGTATCTGTAATGGATACGGAGCCGTTTGCCCCAAGGTCTTAGCACAAATTTAGTCTGGGTAACAACTTTCTTTTACCGCTGACCAGGCCACGTGTGTTCTCTGGCCTGCGTGAAATTTGCTCCGAGTATCAGCTGGGTTTCACAGTTCGCAATTATCCACCTCACAGAACATCCCTTGAGATAACACCAGTAATTGCTACCTTTGTTGGCAGTCTCGGAAGAGAGACCAAGGAGCAGGGAATTAATTAACCTCTTGTGCTTTAGACGCAGTTTCCCTGGGTAGGACAGCGGCAAAACACCCACTGCTCAAACCTGATTACTTCTATGGACAAACAGAGGAGATCACTCTCTACATCAGCACCCTTTAATGATCACCACCTTCACTCCAAGAGTTTTAATTAAGTATCATCTCATCTGTTTATTTATTAAAAAATAAAAGTGAGTCAGCTCTGAAAGGTGAAAGCATGCTGTAAGGTGAATGGGAGCGAGACCAAAAAAAGAAGTCTGTCAGTCGTAATTCTTTCAGAGAACTCAATGAGAAAACTATTCAAAATAAACCAGGTTTCGTATTTTGAAACAAAACAAGGATTTTGCATATTTCTGACAGTGCAAGAAGAGTCCACGGAACAGGAATTACAACAGCTTTCCAAAGGTTTGACCACAAATCAAAGCCTCGGCCTGGTACACATTGCTACCTTTAAGGAATTTTAGGAGAGGTGACCAGAGCACGTATGATTCCGACTTCAGGCTACAATGCAAGGAGCTCTAGGGTATTTCTGCAGCACCCAGACCCTCTCCACCTTTAGCAGCATCAGGTCTATACCTTGAGGGAGCAAAGAGGCCAGCGTAAGGGACGCAGTCCCATGGCAGTCTGAGCTATTCTAGGCAAGATCCAACCCAGCAAAAAAATGCTGGTTTGGTTCCCTGAGCCAGGCAGCACTAGCACGACAAAAAGATAGACCCAGCTCCTCAAAGACCACTGAATATGGTGTTCAAAAATACAAGTGTAATGTAATTGTATTTGTAGTATCATAGAATATCCTGAGTTGGGAGGGACCCAAAAGGATCATAGAGTTCAACTCCTGGCTCCACACAGGACCACCCAAAATTCAAACCCTATGTCTGGAAAGAATTGTCCACATGCTCCTTGAACTCTGGCAGCTTGGTGCCATTCCCACTGCCCTGGGCAGCCTGTTCCAGCCCTGACCACCCTCTGGTGAAGAACCTTTTCCTGATTCCCAACCTGACCCTTCTCTCACACAGCTCCCTGCTGTTCCCTCAGGTCCTGTTACTGTCACCAGAGAGATCAGTGCCTTCCCCTCAGTTCCCCTCAGGAGGAAGCTGTAGGCCTCCATGAGTTCACTCCTTATCCTCCTTCTGAATGCATCAATTTTGCTGTGTACAGAAAGCCCTGTGGACATCTATCTGCACCTCCGGATACTTAAGCATCCTGTCAAACCTGACCCTAGGCCTCTTCCAGATTAAGAGCATGAGGTGTATGTGGAAGTACATCTTCATAGGTGGGAACAGTTGACACAATGTTACTGCTATATATTATCATTAGGAGACACCTGAAGCACTGGGTGCCTTTAAAGTAGAGGTGAAGCTTTGAATCAAAGAACGGCTTAGGTTGGAAGGGACCCCAAGGATCATCAAGTTCCAACCCCCCTGCCACAGGCAGGGCCACCAACCTCCAGATCTGGTGCTAGACCACGCTGCCATCCAACCTGGCCTTGAACACCTCCAGGGATGTAACATCCACAGCCTCACTGTGCAGCCTGTTCCAGCACTGTTCTCTCTGTGAAGAGCTTCCCCCAACATCCAAAAGATGAAGGACCATAATGAGTCAGCAGAGCAAGTTCAGCTCTTTGTGCCACTCTGCACCTACACAGCCATAGGTGAATCCCCCATGTGCTCTCCCCACTCAGCCTGGTTTCCTCCTGCCTGCATTACATGCGCTCTGTGCTGTCTCCCATGTGGATGGGGGGATATCTGCCACATCAGGACAGGGAGGTGGCTGAGGGACCGTGTCCAGGCAGATGGGCAGCAGCACAGCAGCTCCTCGCCACACGCTGCTCGGGGACATCTCACAAATGGCAGGCCAGTGTGGTCACTGGTGTGCTAAGGCCACTCAGTTCTGTCACTGCTTGGTTTTATCCTGTATTTTTCAGGCTACGAAGAAAAGACACAGTGGGAGCACCTGTGATGTCTTCAGGTCTGAATCCTTGCTAATTTTCAAGTAAATACAGAGAAAGCCATCTCCGTAGAAGACAAGCAGACAAGAGGTGATGTGCAACAGAGAGGGAGAGATATGGAAATGAAATTGAAGCCTGCGTGGGGAATGCAACAAGTGGAAAATAAGGGAGAGGGTTTTTTTGTCTCACACTGGTTTGTGACTCAGTTGGGGTGCTCACTTTCCACTCTTCTTTGCTGCATTCAGTGTGATGCATCCCCGTGCCTGCTTTATCACTGGCAAAGTAGGCACAATGCCCAACACAACTTTAGAGAGTAAGTGAAAATACCCAATGGAAACATTAGCATCAGATAACAAATTGTGAGCCAGCGGAGTCTGTCTCACCAAAGCAGATAGAAGCACGCTCACGTGTGTTTCCACCCGCTGCAGGATGGCTGCCGAGGCACCCGGAGGGAGGCACAGGTGGGAAACTACCACCCAGCTGCCACTGGCCTGTGGACTGGATGGTGTTACAAAGCAAGAGACTTGTTTTATTTCCTCTTCTTAGCGCTCCTGCAGTCTGTGAACAAAACGCCTTGTAAAGCCCCGATTCCACTTTCCTTCAGCAGCAAAGAATTAGAAGTTTCATTGAAATGCCTGTCCTTGCTGGATCGGGCTCGGACTTGCTCCTGAACCAACAGGTCTGTTATGGAACCTGGAAACTCTGATCCCCACAGGCTTTTCAAAAGACAGTAATCTGATTTTATCATAACCAGCTCTGCGCAGCTCACAATCACACGCGGTGTGAGGAGCTGCCTGGGCTGACAGCTCTTCAGGTCTTGGCCACGACATCACTGCAGCCAGTGTCAGTCTCCTGGGGTACCTGCCGGCCTCTCAGCTGCATCAGCATCCCCAGCTAGTTGCCGCCCCGTTTCCCAGGCTGCGTGAGGCATTACCAAGTGCCTTGCAACAACTTGTGCCTGCAACGCTTTGCCTGTAGCTGAGCTGACGCAGGGTGCAATCACTGCCTGGCTTTTTAATAACACACCAGCACAAACACCGTTGTGCAACGTGGAAGGTGTTGCATAGCTGGTGCTAATGCACTGTTTGCTTATTGAGGTACTTTAAAGCCAGCTATTATGCCAAAGCCTATGTGGTTGATGAAGGATATCAATCTTATCTGTGTCAAGTTCTATTCTCGGGCCTTGCGTCCAAAGAACCCGTCACAATTCATCTAAATTGGTTTGGAAATTGATTTAGATTTAAAAAAGGAAATGGTATAAACTCTGTGGGGTTCTTCTGCTAGAAGGTGGCTTATCACAGGAGGCATCTGTGCAAAGAGACAAACTAATATTTTAAAATGAACTTTGGGCTCTTAGCATGATTTTGTGGATGAGTAAATGCTGCAGTGACGCATGGCCTGCTCCTGCCATGAAGCCAAACTCTGGAGAAAAACAGGTGATTGAGACTAAGTGAGGGCACAGTTTGATATGGAGGATTACTACCACTGCTGCAGCACTATCTCCATAGAAAACAATTTTAAATGGAAGATGAAGTTTGCAAAGGTCAGCAGTAACCTCCCATTGCTTAAATCTGGGGAGGGAGGAAAATCCCACAGTTACTGAATTAGGAAGCCAGCAGACTGCTATGTTGCCATTTGCTGAGACCTATATAACACAGTACACCACAAACACATGGGACAAACAATGGCTGGATTAACTATTTAGCTTATTTTATTGAATAAGATCACAGGCCATCCTCAAGGAAGGCAGTGCCGTAAGGAGAACATAAAGAATGTCTGATGGGTAACAACTCACTAGTCCTTTGTTAGCTTTCAGTAAAGCAGTCGTAAGAAAGAAAAAGAGACTGCCAGAGGTATGGGTTGTGAAGATCAAAGGCCATGCAACCCTACTAAAAGGCATCACCAAAAAAAAAGATATGCGTTTCAGTCTTCTACACAGAAAAATCAACCAGTAAGTACCAAGTCATATTATAGGCAGGCACAGCTAGGAACAATCCTCAGCAAACTGAAACATCTGTCTCAAGGCTAAGCAGGCTTCCACCTCAGCAGATACTGCTCTTCTATCCAGCCAGTTTACACCACTGCTTCTGTTATTGCAGCTTTCTTGATTTTTATAAGATTTCTCATGCTTAAGAAGGCTTGCCATGGGCTAGGCAGGATCCAAGTGACACCTGCTCTACAGACACTAATCCATAGTTGTACAATGAGTTCCCATGCTTTAAATTGTGGCTGGCTTAAAAAATAAGACTAAATCCTCTATCTGAAGTTCATTCTATGAGAGCTGTGGAGACTTTACCCCTCACTCCCATGTCTTTCTTGAATGTGTTATAAATCTCTATAAGCTGGCCCCTTGCTAAAGAAAAAACAATCCCAGGGTTTTGTTTCCCGGTGGGATTTCTGGAAAGTAACCCACTGCCCTAAAACAGGCACCAAAACAGCCCCCAGTTTACAGACCTGGCCAAGGAAAGTTAATACTAAAGGGGGGTTTGCCCTTAGTACAAACTCCACCTTACTAGCATTAATCTGACTGTATGACCAAGTAGGATATAGGGTAAACATGCAGACTTCATGCCTGCTTTCTCTTTTCCTAGGAGGATTATGATTCAGCCTGTTTACAGGGAAACTCAAATGGGCTTTTCACATAATTATGAGGACTGCTGATTTAGGAGGTTATGTCCTTTTTCTTTCTTTTTTTTTCTTTTCTCTCTCTGAAGTACAATTAGTTCTTTCCCAGAACTGGTTTACTGTGGAATGAGTTGAATGCAATTGTCAGCATAAGGAAGGGATAGGAGGTAAGGAGAGGGATGGTCCTGCTCCTGGTCAGTAGCTAGTTATTATAAACACCCTGATACATCAACACCACATCAAACAGAAGCCAGGAAAGATCGCTTCACCAGCATTTCTCTCTGCCAAGTTCCACTAGGATTATGGATACACAGGTATGAACTGAAGGGAAAAAAAAACAGCCAAAAAATAGCCAAAAGTGCCACCACATCAGTTAAAAAAAGAAAACAACAACAAGTTCGGCCAGACCTAGCAGAGATATAGTTGAAAGGCATTATTAGAGTCATGTTTCTTCTCCAAGTATTCCCTTCTCTACATAGCTAGATCAGGTGGTGACTTAAAGCACTGTTTTCCATTTCTTCATGTAGATTACATGTGAAGTTCCAGTCCAAGATGTCCATTCAAGATGTAAGTTACATCTGGTTTTCAGCAGGATAACAGTGAAGATTTCAGTTAAACAAATACTCAAATCAAGTTAATTATGTTCTTTTGCTAGCAGCCATTAGATTTTCCACACAAACTACAAGACACTTAATTATGTAGCTACAATAGGGAAAATTGTCTTAGGTTCCCTAAAATATCAAGCTTCACCTCATCGCCAACATGACGTTAATACAGACAAGACTGGAGCCTCCAGTACACATCCTTAACTGCATTCATACAAAAATTTGCAGTGTTAAGAATAAATAGGCATATTTTCAGAACATTTTACTCACAGTAATGAAAATCCTTTTTTAGGTGGTATCCAGCAAAGTCAAGATTGTTTTAAGAACGCTCAGCAGGCACCCTTGACCTTTGTACAAGCATCCATTTATTCTTAAGTCTTTCTGGTACTGTCAGCTGCTGAAACAGCAACTGTTAGACATTACCTGACACTTGATAGTTTGCTAGAAGCCACCTAGCTTTTAAGCTACACCCACCTGGACATGTCAGCATATCCCAGCTTTTCTTCCTTACCAGCTTACTTAGGAAGACGGATTGCTTTGGACACATAGCTGTGAAGAAGGAATGTCTAGCTTAAAAAGAGTACTGGAATATAACAGAAGTGAGCAAGTGGCGATGCAAGCTATGGCCACAGACAGTGCATGCTTCTAGAATAAGCAGGATCCCCTCCCCCCCATTTAAAAAATATATTTACACTCAGTCACTATGAAGTGAGGGACTGCTGTGAGTCAGAGGGAATCTGTTCAAGTGTCAGACACTTTCTGAAAGACTGTTCAAGATTAGTTTCTTCAATTCAGCAGATTCTAAGGAAGAATTCCATCATTTTCGGGGTTAGATAGCAGAAAAACATGCCACCTACTCATTACATAATGCTTCAGTATCTTTTAAATAGGTTCTGAAAGAAAGCATTTGAGACAGCACTATGAATACAAGGCGAAACACTACTTTGTGACAAACAAAAGGTTTTATTAAGTACAACCTCTGAGTGTCACATCTGCTGTATATGACTCCAGATTCACCTGACAGGTGATTTGTCAAGACAATGTTTTTACAGGTCTGAGAATTAGCAACTGTCACGTTCTGAGGCCATACAAAGTCTTGAGCATACGGCTGTATGTTTAATATTCGTTCTTGACAATTTACTACCTTTAAACATTCACATTTTCCTGACTTGCTTTCTTGTCTACAATTATTGCTGAGACAAGTTTAACTCCCAGCCAATTAGTAAGCAGAAGAAAGATGAGAATAAATATTTCACAACAGCCATATACACAACTCTCCAACTTGATGTAATCTTTGGATTTTTGTGTTACACACATGCATCCCTCCCTCCTCAGTCATCATCTACTTTCTCTTCAGCAGGACTCCTTCATAATTCTCCTTCCCTCATACACTGAAGTAATGAGTCAGTGATAATTACATTGTTTTTGTAAATGCAATATATTGACAGCTGCCTGGGACCTTTCTTCCAGCACTGTAATGAGAGCTCTAGTCCTCTGAAGGTACCCTGAAACTTGCACCAGGTGATTTTTAAAGCAAGAAACACATTTTTTTTCCAACAAAGAGTGGGGATGGAGGCGTGGTTCAAGATCACTTTTTAGCTTTGGGCATTTGCCAGATGTCCCATACACACTTCCTGGAAGGCAGAAGCTCTGTTCCCAGAAGTAAGACCTTAACAGAATTCACTGAACAGAATGAGACTTTAAGGAAAATAAAAAAGTTTTTCTTAAAAAAGTAATCTAGTTACACTACCCACAATTTCATTAATAAGAATTCAGTTACTGAAATGTGGAACCCAGATCCTGTTTTGAGTACTGCAACTGCTCTCTAAACAAACTTGAGTGCCATTAGATTAGGAATGGAAGATTAGGAAGTCCATACTCAAAAACGATTCCTAGCATGCTGATCAGACAGGTGATCTCTAAAATTTGGCAAGACCAAGTTACCACTGCAAAGGTCCAGAGAGTTCCCTGCTCAGTGGGACTGAAACCCCATAGGCTGTTCACACTACATCAAAACACAGAAAACACCAAGAGCCCATACCAACCCGGATTGACACTGTGTTGAGATCACAGAGCCTCAAGTGCTAGTCACCTTCCTCTTCTAAATGAGATCTGGATTTGCTTCTTCATTACACGTAACACTAGGAAGTCTAGAGAACATGTGCATAATCAAGGCTAGCTTGTAGTATAACATAGGTTCAGAAGTGTGTTCTTGGCACTGTCCAAAGCACCCAGTAGATGATGACTTGTTAAAAATGCAGCTTGATCGACTCTTGCTTGATACCATTACACTACTACAGCTACCATAGCTGTCTAATTCTTCAAGGCATGAATGATCAAGTGGCACCAGCTGCACCACTGAGATGACACACATACAAGAGGAGCGACAGATTTCATTAACAAGGAAGAGGAAGAATGCCTGGGAGAATTATAAGAGGGTGGGTTAGCCCTCTACAGTTTAGATGCTAAAATAAGACCTTTGTACCTAACTACGATCTTATTACTCAGCTGCCACAACTGCAATGGACAGGTTGCCTCCTCTTGACTTCTCTTTGATCCACAGAAGACAGTGGAGTTAACACAATAAGGGCAAGAAGCTGAATCAATATGCTGATTCTCCCAGCAGTGGATTTCAACAGAGACCCGTTACTGCACAGTGAAAATGACTGAGGGAGGTTCAGGAGATGCAATTATCTGTAGCTTTTCCTCATTAAGCCTTGCAACTTTCTCAATGAGAATTTAAGAACACACATACCTCTCTGTATTAACTTCACAGGAGATGAACAGCACAACAAGCCGTTCACATTTTGTGTTATCAACAACTAAATGCTGAAGAGCAAGATTTTGGATCCAGTTATTACATATAATTATACCTATCTCCGTGAATAAATAAAAACTAGTTTGCATTTTTTCCCTGATCATTAGCCTCATTTGCATAAATGTTATGAGGCCAGTTCTTCATCCATTAGTGTGAATTAAGCGATATCCTGCTGCGTGCAGGACTGCTCAGACATGCTGACTGCAGAGCAGCTGCTCTCTTCTTTTGGTATTGAATGTTGATTAGCATCATGGTGCATGACACACTGCAGGGCATATCATATGTCATGCTATGGAATACAACATTCAATGAGAATCCAAAGCAAATCCCATCATTTAGAAGGCCAATATCTGCCCTGAACAGCAGGGTGATAATTAGGCACGTGGTCCATCTCAGCAAAGACTGTGCTGCTTGAACAGTGAGCATTAGTTTTCATGGGACAACACTGAGTCTATCTGAGGCTGAGCTCTACGTTTTTTTAGTTACTGTAAGCAGCAGTAAGTGTATCCACTGCCACCTCATCAAATCAATTCACTGTTTTCCAGCAAGGCACTTGCACATTATCTCATCAATTCTGATCTGTGAGACCGAACAAAGCTTCTGCATTAATACATCAATAGAGAAGATTTAATGAAAGACACAGCAACTATGAGCAGAGTGAATTATACAAATATAAATGCCAAAAACCTGATCAAGATTTAGTATCACTTTGGTGTAACTCTTAACAGATCTTCAGCAGAACCAGTAAGTTCTTTGTCAGCTTTCCTCACCTGAAAGATGGGGTGACACTACCTTGTCTTGCAAAGATTCATTATTTGAAGGCTACTTTGACAATACTGTAAAATAGTGCAACACTGTATTACAAACAACATTTCACTACTTACACAACATTAAATGGAGGCAGGAAAAGCTTTTCACAATGCCAGTGGAGCAATTAATATTACATTACCCAAACTGCTGGGGGAAACTGGTTTTGATTTGTTTTAGGGGTTTGGTTTTTTGTGTCTTAGTGTGTTTTCTTTTTTCTACCTGAAAGCATGTTTCAAGACTGAGTTGTAACAATACAGAAATGCTTTCAGCACTGCTGCCTCAACTCATCCACAAAGCAGCATCTAGTAGACATCAGCAAAGACAGGTCTTTTTTGTTCTGTGTCTGGAACTCAGTTCAGCATGCACATTTCTTCTCCAGAAAGACAAATGCAGCATCAGAATCCACTCTTCCAGCTATCACATTTTGCTGTGCCTGGTTCTCGCTGGGCCCTGCTGAAAGCAAAACAGCAGAATCCCAAGTTTGGTCACTGGAATTGATTTAATTAATGCTGTGGTTACACATCTGTTTCTAAGAGCTGAGCTAGTAGAACCCCCATACGAAAGGTGTTGGAAGAAATCAGAGGGACATCATTAATCAGAAGAACAATGACAACGCATAAAACAACCCACAGCTTTTTCTGTGCTGGTCACAATACAGTCACTTTCTAGGAGGACACTGTAGCATAGTAACAAGGGGGCAAAGAGCCTTCAGCAGTCTGTGTGACACATGAGGAGAACGCTCATGTTGACGATGGATCAGGAGGGCCTGCCAGACATCTGCCATGAGCCCTCAGTGAGATTCAGGTCGGTAGCTTCATCCTTTGGGGCAGTACCATGTACTGCCTACCACTACGGCCAAGGGGCATTTGGAGTTTCTTGGCTCTCCTTTGATAGGGAGCACACTAAACTGACACTGAACAGGGCCAAGACACAAGCCTAACAGTCACCTATCCTATTTCACAGGTGTACATTCCACAGCATGTTTTTGACTATTACTCCTGGACATGGCGTGTAGGATATAGGAAAGCCATAGACTGTTCTGCTACATGAGGTGAGAAACATAGAGCTGTGTTTTAGTTTCCCCAGCCTCCACAGTCCTCCAGCACTGGTTCAAGGAGGCTTTGAACCACGCAACATGTGTGTGCCTTTATATAGTATCCCAATGCATGCAGCATCCCAAGGTTCCTCAGGCAACATTATTACTCAGATTGGGCAACACAGTATTTCGGACACACAGAACAGAAAAGAAAAAAAAAAAAAAAAAGAAGAAGAAAGAAGAAAAAAAGACAATAGACAAAGAGGAATAACATCTCTATTACAGGTGCAGCGGGGTGCACAGTGCAGGGCAATACAGCATGGGTTTGGCCATCCCGACTACTGGTCTCAGAGAATCACGTTGCTGAATGAAACACAGCTCAGGCAGATGGAGTCTCAGATTTCTGAGAAGTCTTGTGCTAACTTTTTCAAACCCCTATAACATGTATAATAGCAGAACAACTGCTGCCTCTCTCATTTTTCAGGCTTACATCTCTCAATTTCTTGGCTTACAAAAGTTCCTAGATGAAATTTTGAAATATGTCTTAATCCAACCTGAATGCTGGAAGTCATTATTACAGACATCAATGCAAAATGCCTATGTTATAAAACATTAAAACAGCCTTCCATTACTTGGAAGCTCTTTGATAGAAATGAATCCAATTTTTAATAAAAACACTACTAAGCCACACAGATTTGAAAAGCAAATAAAAAATAATTCCAGAAGAGCTCCAACACCCCCACATGATTGAAAACAAAACATTATTGGAGAGATTTTAAACTGCTTTTTTGGAGTTAGAATCATCTTTTTTTTAACACGTCTTACACATAAGTGAACACAAAGAAGCAAAAAGACTTTCAATGTCATTCACACAGACATTAATCTCATAGAATACTGCTGTTTTCAATCATGTTAAGCAGTGTTAATTTTTTCTCATTATCAGTAAAACAAAATAAGTACATGCTGAGGATAAGGAAACAGCTTTGTTTATCTTCAAAATCATGTGCTTACCAGAACTAAAGCATGTATTTGCCATATGCCAGCCCCTGCCCCCTTCTTTAAATTACATATTCATTATTATAGCACAGTGGTGCTATATTGCTAGCAAGGAATAGAGCACATTTTAAGGAGCAATTAAGTAGGATAAAACTACTTGAGAGGTTTTTCACCACCAGCACCTCAAGGAGGCCAAAGAGGAAACCTGACACTGAGAAATGTCAGCCTGAACTTGATGAATTTTTACTCAGAGCAATGTTCCCCCCTCAACAATGTTCCCTTCCCACGCTGCTTCACAACACCATCCCTTAGAGCTTCCTTTTATTCTGCGAAAGGATGGATCTGTTTGGATCAATGTATTTAATAGAGCCATATCTTCTGTTATTGTTTCAAGCTCCAAAACTCAAACCATCTGTATTCTGCATGCTGCCTGCCAGCAAGGGCCGTTTTGCCAAACAGCTTGCACGTGCTGAATCCAGCAGTCCTGGTCGCAGACACACCGTGACAATTCAAACACTCCCTTCGGACAACAGCAGCCTTTGCATAGCACTCAGGCCTCAGCTTCCAGGCCTGGTGGGACTAAGGCACATAGCAAACCTCAGCACCAGGTCAAGTCTGAAGTCCTCTGCTTTGCTCTTTTGGTACTGGGATTTGAGACCAAAAGTCTAACGGCTTTGTTTTATGGCTTAGAAAGGAGAACCTCAAAGAGTATGATCCCTGATTTAAACAAAAGCAGATTCTCTCTGATACAGAAGAAACACAGTGCTTAGCAATGCTCTGCTTGCAAACATTATGCTTTTGAGAGATTATATTTTTATAGACAAATGAACCCGTGCGGTTTAATGCAGAAAAGAACCTTTATTTTTGCTGTGAAACATTTCCCAGCCTTTTTTTTTTTTTTTTTTTTTTTAATAGATAAGAGTGACATAAATTTTTACCTGTCTTTCAACAATACTGCCAATATCCTTGCTATTCCTCTGTTCCCCTGGGATTTCGGAAGCCCAGCCTTTCACACGTTTAGTTCTTAAATCAACACACGTTTGTTATTTAGGTTATATTGTCACTACTTCCTTTCTGTTCCTGTAAGAGCAAGGCATAACATGGCTGTTTCTTCCCAGCCTGCAAGCTGCATCTTTAAAAGGTGACTATCGTGCTCTCCACACCCCTACAAGAGCTAAGGAGAAAATGCTTTTGCTGCATAGAAAGACTGGCAACTCTAAACACGCTGCAATAAAAAGCCAGACCAGATAAAAATTCCATTACGTGCTTATCTGGAGTGATTCTTCCCAGTTCAAAGGGTCAATTTCACAGCGGGGCACCAGCGCTTATCAGCCAGCTCCGCTGAGCCTTTCACTTGCAAAGAGAAGTGTTGCCTCCAACCGGCATGACAACGGCTCTATTAAGCAGGCACTTCAAAGATACAGATGTTGTAAACGCTTTGATTTTGCCCAGTGCTCTATGCCAGCGCTGTCCAGCGGACTTTTTCATGCAGAGGTCGGATTCTTCAATGGGGAATCGAAAAGTAGGGAATAAAGACTTGTGAAGTGCAGCAAACCCATCCCATGCCTCCACTGCTAAATCAGCTCTCAGTGTTTTCCCAGGTGCAGCTGCTGAATACTGCAGCTGCGTTTATTCCTTTGGCTCTCTCTGGTCTTCTCCACTTGTCTGGAACTGGTCAAAATACCCGATGTCTGCAAGTATAATCAATGTCGTGCCCCTTAACATGGGGTTGTGAGATACGTTGTGAAGAAGGACAAGCCTGTGGTTCTCCCCCTCATCTCGCTGGTGTGTGCTGCAGCCTAGGCCTGTGCCCAGCATGCCATCCTTCAGAGAACTCAGGGAGACACAACAGCTGTGAGAGGCGTAACGCAAATGGTTCAGACCAGCAGTGCTTTAAACTCAAGGCCCATATGTGACCACAAAACAAAGCTACTGTAAAAGGAGGCTCATCTAACCTGCCTTAACAGGGTGCCAAAGCCAGAGAATGTGCTGGCATCCCACAACCCTGGTGCCTTCCTTCCAGCAGGAGAAAACACAGGGACAACAGCAACACCACTGAGAGCTGGCAGGACAGACTGTTCAGCTGAGCAGATGTGCTGATAGCTGCCTGTCTGACAGCAGCACCCACTCCACAGGCTGCACAGGCTGCAGAGCCAGATACCCCCTCTGCTGATTAGGGACACACAGCGTTTGGTTGCTGCGTGGAATGAGCCCAATACAGCACCTAGCAGCTGGTCACTGCCTGGTTACCACAGGAGCATCTGATACAGATCATTCACCTTAAGGAGCACACCTGGTCATCCGACAACTGCCAGTGTGCATCCAAGCTGGATGTATGTGCCTTTATCTAGATCTGAGATGACCCACCAGCCTCACACCTTTACCATTATCTGATCCATGACCTTCTCTTGCTCATAAACCATATGTTTTCAGTAACACTTTCCTGCCTTGAGAGCAGGAATTCTACACATCGTCTGTCTTTTAAAATTCCTTTTCACTCAGTCCTCTCCCCACTTTTCTTCAGAGAAACATCCCAAAGCCCCCGCTGTATTTTTCAGGCCAACCATCTGCTTGGCCTGAGCAGCATCCTTTGGACAGAGCCTGGCAGAATCTGCAGGCCGTCTGCAGCCTAGCTATCTCGACTTATTAGCTCCCAACCCTGGGGACACTCCTACAAGATATGCCAGGAAAGATTGCAACAACAAGGAGCTTCATTTTCACATGAATCAGGACACCACAGGAAGCTTTCCAGCCCCAAACATTTCCTGTCTGATCAGCAGGCCGCAGTTTACACATAGAAGTAAGCCGTGACCCAGAGCAAATCAAGGCCATCTACTGCAAAGCACTGGTTGAAAACACACTTCATTGGAGGCCTGCTCTGATTTTGCCTACTTCCTTCTAGTCACTCAATCTGCTCACATTAAATATCACCTTCACCAGGGAAAAGGAAGCTTTCACTTGGAAAGCTGTTCAGTTTATGCAAGAACAGTTGAGAAGGGAATGGGATGCAAATGAAAGCTCTCCTATTCCTGTAGCCCCACAAGTTCAGAAGGGAGCCCTGCACTTTGCCTACCCAGCAGGGTTGCAAAGCCCTTCACTCAAGGCACTGCACAATGCAGGCTGCGTTTCCCGTGGCTGAGCCAGCAACACCGGCATTTGCTATTGCATGTCCATGACCAAAGCCATATTGCAGCTTCAATAAAACTTACCAGGGCAAAATAAGACCTTAACCTCCACTGCTGATAGGCTCAGATTGACTTAACGTGCAGGTTATAAACAGTTTTGTCTTGGGGCTTTATTCCCTCTCAGCTAACACACATTTATATACCCTCTCTTTCCATGCCCCCGGCAGCAGGGAAATAATGGCTTGTGGTTGACTTGCGCACATGTATTCTCTCTTGTTCTCTTTTGTCCCACCTCCTCCCACCTCCCTTTCTTTTGCATTATCTTTCAATTAGTCACAGAGTGCAGTAAAACACACAGTTCTCTGATCTCTGAGACGATCTTTTATTTACAAACATGAGTACCTGCCTTCCAGTCTCCAGGAGAAGCAATCTTTCCGGGATTAGAGGAATGAGATAGGAGATGTTTTAAATATTTATGCTGGCAACCCGTAATAAAAACACTGGCTGTTTTTTTTCTCATTGAATATATTCAGAAAGCTTAAAGGCGAGTGAGCGTGACTTGACAGTCCTGCTGGTGGCTTAAGCTCTAGGACACTTCGAAGAGAAAAACTTAAACATTGAGACTAACTTCTTTTTACTGGCCATCCATCACTGATAGCACACTTGGGTTAGGACAGGGACTCCCCTCTACATTTCAGGTCACCTGCCTGTCTTATGCTGTAGAAGTTACAGGGCTCATAAAAATGCAGTAGGAAATAGATTGGTTCACTGAAAAGAAGAAGCAATGGAGTGCATGAGGCTGGTTCTGGAAACAAGGTCAGTGGCCTAATTTTTCTTTGTTTATTTGGTTTGCTGTCTTTTTTCCGTAACACCTTATTTCAAGCACCTCAGGCTTTGCCTAGATTAGGAAGCTGTACTACTTGGAGGACATGAATACCGTTAGCAGAAATATACTTCTACTGGCATAGCAATTTCCTTTCAGCAGGTGAAATAAAATTTGTCACAGGAAGTTTTGTACAGAGCACAGATTAAAACACATCTCTTTTCATTTTCCCACTTTTCTGAAATACACCGTGTTGCTCAGGGGGCACCCAGTTCTTCTGCCACATACTTCAGCCACATCAGCTCCCCAGCCAGCCACCGTGGCACTCAGCCACAAGAAGCACCAGAACTGTGCCAGAGGATGGACCTACTCCTTCAGTAGATGCCAGAGTCCATCCATCCATTCCCATCTGTTAGCAATTAGATGCAACACAACGATGTCTTGCTCTAGGACAAATTCTAAACCAGTGTTACAGAAATATGGTCCATGATCCTCAGAGATATAATAATCTTTAGTAGGCTTCACAGGAAGAAAAAAGCTAGTGTTGCACTGCTATTAATACCTCAGGTTTATTAAGTACTATGCGCACTCCTACGCGCACTCCAGAGCCATGAATTGCTACACATATTGCACAAGTTGCCTAAAACAAGTCATTTATAGGGTGTTTAGTCAGCATGCTATTGTCCACTAGTTTGGGCAAGTTCTATAGCAACAAGCTATAGGACATTAGGATTAGACGCATGTGTCATTTTTAACTCATGGAGAGCAATTAATTTAGTGCCACTCCTCCAACACACACACAAACTGACCTGGCTGACAAAATAGCGCTGCCTTGAAAAGCTTAGTCAAGATCTCATCAGCTTCTATCTAGATGGCTCTCCTTGACAACACTGTTCTACTGCAGCGTATCCTTTCATCTTATAACCTGACTTGAGGAAAAAGGAAGAAAACACTGAAATAAGACTCTGCAGTGTGCAAATTATCCTGAAATATCTTCTTATTGAACCAAGATATAAGTACTTATTAAAAAATACTGCATGCCCAGCTTTATAGTTGTAATATGAGCAAGCCAGGATTACCCTGGAAACAGAACAAAGCAAGACTCTGTATGTAAGGGTTTATCAGGAACTGATGGATTAGGTTTTCTAAAATACTGCTCATCTAGAAGAGCCAATCTCAACATCATTAACTTAAGTTACTCCATCATCGCTCATTTGGGTTTTCTCATGTCGCTCATCACTTTCAAAGCACGTCCCTAAGAAAAAGCCTTGCTTGAGAGTTTATTTCATGACATTAAGATGATGGGAGTTTCACATCCTGCTTTGTATTTTGAGGTTCACAGTGGCCCACTTTTTTCCTAGGAGAATGCTTCAAAGAGGCAGACCAGGTCAGTTCATCCAACAATTCAGAGGGTTCAAAACTTTGAAATGACTAAAAAAATCAAGTCAGTGAAGGGAACAAGGGCAAAAAGCCCTCTGTGACATGGCTGCTGGGCTCTCTGCCAGTCAGAGCTGGAAATGGTAAGGTACAGAAAGTTTCAGCCATCTGAGCCCAGACCCCTGAACACAGGCATCTGCAGAGATGTGCGTGCCTATATCAAGCAACAGATCAAGAGCAGAGATTCATGAGCTAGTGGAGACTCAGGCTCATAAATCCACATGATGCAGTACAGCTGGATATTCAGCTTGAGCCAGCATCACTACAGTCACATTTACATAGCTCTTATGCTGCTGAACTTGGATGTCTCTATCACATTCCCCCATAGCTTCTGCTTCCAAGGAAGTGCAGCCAACTAGAGAATGCTGGGAACACACATCTGGGGTACAGAAATGCTCCAAGTCAAAGCTGATGAGGTGAATCACTATCCTCTTGCCAGCTGAAAGATGGAAGAGATCTATCAAGCAACTCTCCTGCCCCATCCCGCTGGGCAGTTGAGATTCCTAGCAGCAGGAGGAGAGATCCAGGTAGGCAGAGGAGCTAATGCAGGCAGTCTGCATTCAGAAACAGATGCTCAAAGGAAAAAAATAAAAAAATAAAAAATATAAAAGAACAAAAAAAAGAAAGTTAGAAAACTGTTTCAAATAGGACTTCAGTGCTTCCTAAAGTCAGAGTAAACTCGAAAGATTATTGCTTCCAATTAAACCTTGGCATATGGGTGAGACCATGACAGCCTTAGATACAAACAGCACCAATCTGCTGAACAGCTTAAAACTGATTTCTGGTCTTTTATTTTAATGGTGTCCAATGGGATAAATAAGAAGCACAGTCAGCACTGGCAGCGTTGGGAAGAAGCCAACACCAACACAGCAGATTGAGCTGGGGCTCAGGAATCAGGAGGAAAGGTTCTCAGGGAGGCCTGTAGCCCAAGGCCAAAACACAGGAAGGGAAAGGCAACTGAAGACACCCTCGATTAAGCCATGTAAATCACTAGAAATACTTACGTGGAGTGAAGAGTGATTGGAAGTGAGGTCTGGCCACACACAGGAGGCATTTGGAGATTGCTTTCTCTTTGGTCCCCTCGCCCTTCACATTAAAGGATTCATCCTGAAGCAGAACAGCCACATTTTCTTTGTTTCACCCACTTGGAGGACTTTATCCTCAAGCACAGAGGGCAGGGGGCAGAGCACTGCACTGATCACAATACTCTGCTCTGTGGAGGCCATGGGCTGGAGATGCAATGCTGACCCAGCAGGCTCTAGCCTGCCAGGAGACTGCAGGCTCTCACTGTTAGTGAAGCAGGGCTGGTAACACCACCTGCATCTCCAGAGGCTGCCCCTGCAGCAGAGATATCCCTGTGGCAGACCTCTTGGCAGAGCTTTCAGAGAAGCAAGTCTGAAAAATATGGTGTGCCACACATGGTTAGAGAGGATGGGCTGCTCCACCAGGAGCGTACTGGCTTTACACACTGCTCTGCCCAGGAGCAAGGGATGCCTGGCACAGCCACAGGGCTGTGCATCAGACTTCCTCCTGCTTAAGGCATAATGGGGTTTCAGCTCTCAACCACACAGTAATGGCAGTGCTAGTCCTGGCTGCCCGCCTGGCAAAAGAGGGCCTGTCCCACACCCAGGCCTACAGTTAAAGCAACATATATGGGGCCTTACAATTTCCCTCTCTCCAAGGTCATCTCATTTTTTGCAGCTTCACGCAGTGCTGACACAAATGCCCTTTTCATTTTAAAATACCTAAAACAAAGTCACCTCAATGCCCCAGTGAGTACTGCTAGGCCAACACTCAGAAGTGCAGGGAAGAAAAAGCCTTGAGCTTCCACTGGGAAGTAGAGAGGATGAAGAGACTGAGCTACAACAAAGACACACTCAGTATACCTATACACAACACATACACTGAACATATGTACACACACACACACACACACACACACACTACATTGCATACACAGACAGACAAGACTATATCCAGGCAAGATGACTCCAGAGCACTTAAGGACACAACAGTAGGCAAGCTGAGACAAGTAGGTAATAATAGTTTAAAAGAGCAAGCTGACAGCTAAAAGATGCAAAGTAGTTTATTCTAAGAAGTACCTCCATCTATTTTATGGTGGAATAATTCATTCCGTATTGAGTAAAATTTGTTTCCAGAGTAATTCATGCAAATAGATTTCAGATAATTTTCTTCTTAATTGTTGGCGTGGGTGCAAGATGATTTTGACCTAAAAGTTAGCTTGAAATCTCTGCCCAGCTCAACAAGCCTTACATTGCTGAGCCTTTTTTTTTTAAATACACATATATTAATTTTATGGCTAGACCCTAAATGTGTAAAGTCATAGCTTATTTCAAAGGGCCAACTTCTCTTAAAGTGCCAGCTTTGCAGCCAGGTGGCACTGCTGTTGGATTGCTCTATGCCAGGCACGGACTGTCAGAAGAGAATCGTCTTCCGCAGAGAACCATCCACAGAGCTGCTGCTTCATAAAGCTTCAGAAACAAAGATCAAAAAGGGTAAGGGTAAGCTCTCACTGCAGCCCAAAGATGGGCTCACTGAGCATGCACTCATCCTACTGAGTGTCACAAGATCTGGTTTGCTTCCATCAGAGCACTTATAGTCACTGGAAAGCCTGAGTGCAAGCACGTATTTGTGACCACATTTCTCCTCACTAACGCAAACAAATTGCGGATCTTCCCCTCCCCAGCAGAAGAGATACTTCTGGAGCTCATCCTTGGAGCTTTGCTTTTGCTGTACTTTTCTAGTATATACCATCAAGCACATATGAACTAAACCGCCAAGCATGGCTACCTCTCCTCTCACTCCAAAAACCCCTCAAGAAATCCTACATCTCAAACCACATCCTTACTGAAAAAATTAATAAGTAAATATTCAGAAGGGCGTGTGCAAGCCACTAAACCAAAATTCCTAAACTCTAATCCTCTCCAACAATAAAACTTCCTGCTTCTGCCAGACCACTTGGTCCATCTGTTTCACTATCTTCTACTCTAAAAATGTGAATGCAGCTTCCTCTACTTTACAAAAGCAGCCCTGGACTTCACTGTTTATAGTGTCTTCTCTGACTAAGCCTTTTCTTTGCTTCAAATCATTTTGTCTCTGAAGTTTCAGATCTTGTTCAACACACAGCTCAGGTAGTTATACCACCACTAATTCTCGTGACATTGCTATAAACACAGCACAATCTGCTTTGTTGCTGTTGTTATTGACAAAATAGGCAAGAAAAAAAATAGGATTTTGAATTGGATTTTCTCAAGGGATTCGAGAAGAAGAAGACAGCATCTTTTCACTTTCTTGAAAAGTCAAAATGCTAAGCAACCAAGAATGCAGTGCAGCCTTCCACTTGAAACATCAACCACTTCTCTGAAAATCTGAAACTCCGAAAAAGTGTAAGGATGCCTTTACATCTTCTTTACACGAAGAAAAATCTAACCACTTAAAAGGAGAACTGCCTTTCAGTTAACCATTAACTAACTAATTAGTACATTTTAATATTTCAATAATGTAAGTTTTGAAAGAATTCCATCTCTAGTCCTATAAACCTTCAACAACACATGCTGGGGAGAACCTGGCCACCATTCCATCAAGATCACAGTAACTAATCCAGTACCGTTAGCACCTAAGGCTAGAAACAACTATTTAATGAACACGTACTACTCAAATGCAACCATTTTTAGGCCTACCTCTCTGGGGTAGGAAGCAAAGATGGCTGGAAAGCAACTTCAAAAATGTCTTCTGCAGGCTACCTTCAGAGGGTAGATACATGTAAATAAGAATTCCTGCTCCTCAGGGTTTCATATGGAAACATTTACTCAGTTACAGCAGCATAAATGACTGTAAAATCTTAGGACAAACCTTCTCCTTCAACATTAAGTTACTTCAACCTCAGATTTTATTTGTAATTAAAATGTTCCACAGGAAATAATAACCCTAGGCTTAATTAGGTAATTAAACCTGTTCTTGAAGACTTATGTAATGCAAAAGAACAATCATGCAGATGGAAAAGTTTAAAATGGTACTAAGCTACTAATTATATACATGCACAATTTACAAGAAAAAGCTTCTTTCTTAAATCTCTTGTTCTAAATTTGGCAAAATTACATGTTCAACAACCAGCTGTTGTGCATCTCAAGTGAAGAGCTTACTAATGCAGTGCTGCACTGAAAGCAGCACTCATTAATTCTCATGGAGTTACAAGACTTAGAAGAAGTAAATCAAAGAGATTCACAAAAAGCTTATTAAGTCTGCTTTCTAGATTCTATAATGCTTAGGTGCACCAGAAGTTGGGAATAACTTATCTTTTTGTGATTGTAGATGTTCCTTCCCCACCTGCCTGTCCCTCCCTTTTCTAAGATGCTTGGTAATAGGGATGTTGAACTATCCTGCTTTGCACTTCACAGAAGTACAAGGATTAAGGAGGGTGGGGGAAAAAGTACAATTATTTTGCTTTGTGAGTACGTGTTGTACTGTTGTGAGATCTGATGAAATCAGCTCTTGGAAATGGAAGACGTGGATTTACCCTTCCAGGGATTGAAAAGATTTTAAAGCACATGTTCTCAGTTCACCTTTGCAACTTGTTCCCAACCTATCTGCAGCCTAATTTGGGATCTGCATCTCAGAATTGGCTTTCTATGATCAGGCTACAGTTTCATAAACATTTGGAAAAAAAAAAAACAAACAAACTGTTGCTATATCTATTTGTATAGAGATGCACTTCCCTGAGCTTAAATGCACAAGTTTTCCTTTGTAAGTTGAAAGCTGATCTCCCAGCATGAAAAGACTGATGGAAAATTCATCAAATTTTAAGAAGAAAAAAATCACCCAAAAAGCATTAGCTATCTTACGACAATATTACAGCAACACTTGCCAGTACTTGACAGTTTTCCACATTTTTTCTGCCTAGAAGTTAGGAATGCTGACAAAGACTTGATTTGGACTGAAATATCCATGGTATGAAGTCATTCAATAGGCACCATTATCATTTGATTCCAAGACCACTGGAATTGGCCACTAAGTTTAGTAACACTTGCAAAGAAATTAGAACACTATGCTTGATGTTTTGAGCTACTTATGCTTCACTCCAAAGGCTGTTCTGGGCAGCAGGAAGACTGCATGAGGTTTGTCCAGCTTTTATAGCTAGGTTCCAGTTACTGTAAGGCATTTACCTTGGCCTTCCACAGACAGCTTCAGCTGCAGGAAAGCATGTCCAAATGTATCATTTTTCTTACTTTAACTGCTCACATCCCTTTCAGTTCTCTACCAAAGAATACCAGTTATCTCTAGCTTCAGAAAGTTGCTGTCCTCTGGGAATGGTTAGACAGAGCCATCTCCTGGCTAGATAGTAAACAGAACTTACTGAATAATTATTCAATTTTTAGAGAGTATAGACATGAAATTAACAGCCATTCTGTGGTAAAAACACCCCAAACCGTAAACTTCACCTGCTGGCTTGACACAGCAGTCAACTTTTATCCATTTGTTCTCAACAGAAGCCTCAGAATGGGTCAGGAGATAAACTGTGTGCAAACACTGTCAGTGCTATCAGTCATCTCGCTTCCCCAGTCCTGTCATTTCCTTAGGCATAACACAAGGACAGCTAAACTCAGTTACCTTGATTTGTCAAGAACAATTGGCAGAAAAACAAGTAATAGCACATTCTGGATTTTTTTTTTTTTTTTTCAGTCTCCAAGACTAAGTTAACCTGACGAGTTTAACACTAATTTTCTAATTATCTTGCACTGGGGATTTGTTTAAAAATATCACACTTCAGTAGGCTTCAGAGCTGTAATTACTGTTTCTTAGGCATAAGTTAGTATTAGAACTTTTTTGCAATAACTTCTCTGTACAGTATCTCTACCACTTGTACATGATGAGAGACATTTTCTTGTTTCTACCAAGCCAGGGGAAAGATGGGAGCATGGCAGGCAAACTTTCTCCTCTGAACTGATTCCTAGTTAAGTCAACACTCAGGACTATTAACAGATGCGAGAAGGAGAGGCTGCAAATAAATGAATGGATTTTATTCAACGATGATCTTTGTTACTTTTCCTGTAAACACAACTACAAACAAGCGTAGACACATTAGGGCACACAGGGAAATGTGCCAGAACCACCAGGCTGAAGTGAAATGAAGTGGAATACAGAACTCGCCATGGCAGGGAGAGCTATCTATCATCCTTAACTTCTTCAGATCCTGCGTGTGAGCACTGAGCAACTGCAACCCCTCCAATGAGAATATTTTCTATCCCCCTCCCCTTGCCCAAGGCTTTAAATCCTAGCTCTGATGTTTTCACTTGCTGCAACTGAGCAACACTCCTTCAATTCCCTCCTTACGGGTGGATGAGGCTAAGAAGTCTCTTACAACACACTCCTCAGCCACTACACCAGAGTGCCCTACTATCCATATAACCTCTCTCTAAAGATTTGTGTGTTCAAGCTCTGAAGTGAAAACTTGATTTTCTTTATGAAACGCTCAGGAGCTGACCTTGATACACAAGCTCTTAGAGTAAACATTCTAGCAAGTGTAAAAAACAAAGAGGAGGTACAACAGCCAGCAGCAGGAGGGGCCCGTGGCCCCACAGCAGCCTGGGCACCCTCTGAGTGGATCACAGAAACCTCAGTTTGTGGATCTTGGGCTAGAGCAGTGCCTGGCTGATGTGGATGAAGTGAAACAGAGCATTTTGGTCCCATGCTAGGCCTGTGGTTCCCTCTCACAGGCATGCATGAGCAACATCTAGATGATTGGAAGCATTTCACGTAGGCTGTCTGGCAAGTCACAGATGTCACTTTAAAGTAACACAGACATTATTCATAGCCAGTCACTGCTTGCTATCTACAGATAACTGATTGCATTCAGACCAGATTGGAAACAAGGTTGGTTGAAAGACAAGAAAAAAAAAAAAAAAAAGAAAAAAAAAAGAGCCAGACTATCCAGCCTCTCTAAGTTCCAGCCATTCCTGCACACAGAAATTTGGGAAAGACTTTGACAGCTGGGACCCACACTTCAGCACAGTACCTGCTCACAGTCAAGAATACAGCATAAGAATTCATTACCAGCCTCCACACTGCAGAAACTTCAGCAGCTCGAGTCTGAAGCCGCTTTTCATTGCAGCTGGACAGTCTGGCTTTATGTTGCAGGCCTTTCCTGCTCTGTGTTTGTGTAATCAGGTTGGTTTTTTTAATTAAAAAAAAAAGATCAGCACACAGTGTAATAGCAGAAGAGATCAATAAACAGTTCAGCTGGCCACATGAAGATGTGTGGCCTGTTTTGCATTTGTTAATTACATGAATATATCTCGTGCTTTTTTTTTTTTTAATTCAAGATTTTTGGTCTATATATGCAAAGTAACATAAGAACAGCACCCAGTGCAGGCAATACAAAGTTTCTGCACCAGTCCATCTTCACTTAGCTGGGAGAATCACTTCAGACAAACTAATTTCTACACCTATTATACTATTAGCTTCTTTACTGAAGCATGGTGGGGCTGGCTCATGACATAGCTTGCAACAAGGACCTTCCTTCCCTAGGAGCAGGGTACATTAACTGAAGAATTTTTGGCAACTACTCGGTGGCCACAATTCACCCCAACCTAGTTTAATTTGTTTAATTACAAAAAATAAGAAGTTTGTTATCACTAGTTTTTGTGACAGTAACACACTGGAATCAAGAAGTTTGCCCTCTGAATGAATACACCAGCATTTAAAAATACAGGTTTCTTCAGAGTACTCAAAAAAGTTCAAGTTGCTGTAGGAATGTTTTGATAACTCAGCCATTAGACCACCAACCTGAACTGGTAACAAAATATTTTACATAGGTATCTATAAAAACATAAATTCGTGTCAGAGCACCATCCGCTAAACAACAGTTACTTCATTCTGATACCCTGAAACAGTCACTTCTCTTCCTGGAGGAACCCATAAAGGACAGCACTGAAACCCAGTAATGCTGTGAGTAAGCAATGTGCAATTTGGTACTGCATCTCTCTGCAAGCCCCCACATCTGGGACCTCTGAAATGCCCATTAAGAACACAGCACTGGGCACAGGAACAATGCAGTTAGCTTTGTTAAGCTTTCTTGCTTTTCTACTTATGCGTATGGGATGTATATGAGAAGCTTTTTGTAAACACCAGACTTGATTTTGAGTTTGTGAGTATGAGACAGATCAAATGATCAAACTAATGACAGAACATGCAGATGTTTACAGAAGCACACAGCACAATCACTCTGAAGACAGACTAACATTCAAGATCTAACAAGTTCTAGCAGTTTTTAGAGGTTGATGATTGTTGCAAAGCATTCCTAAATCTCTTGCTGATGTGCTTTTTGATCTGTAGGTGAATTAAGATCATTCATGACACTACTGAGACACGCAAATCTAAAATCTCTCTTTTGGAAAGCAAAGTCAAGTGCTGGAGTCTTTTCCTGGTGCTTTCAAAAAACAAGATACTGTGCCTTAGAAAAAAAAAATCCTCAGGAGATTAAATGGAAAACAGTCAACTGAACAGACTAATTTCGTTGATTTTTTTTTTTTTTTTTTAACTGGAATTAATTATATCTTACTAACCACAATACATTAAAGAAAGGCACTAGGGAAAAGAAGTTCTTGGATTTTGTCTACAGGAAAAAAGGGTTGGAAAGGACCTTGAAGACTATTCAGTTCCAACGCCCCTGCCATGGGCAGGATTACCACCCACTAGATCAGGCTGTCCAGGGCCCCATCCTACCTGGTCGTAGGATCATAGAATTGCTCAGATTGGATAAGACTTTTAAGATCATCAAGTCCAACCACAAACTAACCAACCTACCTTAACTCTAACAGCCCCCCACTAAACCATATCCCTGAGCACCACATCCAAATGGTTTTTAAACACATTCAGGGATGGTGACTCAACCACCTCCCTGGGGTGCCTGTTCCTGTGCTTAACTACCGTTTCTTTAAAGAAGTTTTTCCTGCACTTGAAAACTTCAGGGATGGGTCATATCCACAGTTTCTCTGGGCAGTCTGTTCCAGTGCCTCACCACCCTCCGAATAAGGAATTTCTTACCAACATCTAACCTGTATCTCCCATCTTTTAATTCAAAACTGTCCCGCTTCGTCCTTTTTACTATCAGACCATCTAAAAAGTCAGTATCTTTTCTGTTCATAAGCTTTCTTAACTACTGAAAGGCTGCAGTGAAGTTTCCCTGGATGTCACGAAGGGACAAACATTCTAATGTTAAGTTTAGCTGAGGTAACTTGGAAAAGATACTGCCTTTAGCTGTTTAACCCATCCTATGCCCAAATGCCACCTCTCGAGAACACACATGCATCTCAGCCACTTCAGCTGGACGCCCAGCAAAGTGGGTTCAGGCTCCTTGCTGTCTATGATTTAGACTGCAGTGCTCACTGATGTGGCCAAGACGTATGTGGTCATCTGCTGGGAAGGGACAGTCAGTTTTGGCAGGGGTGACAAGGAGGCGAAGGGCTCTAAACCCCAGTAATGACCACTAAGAGTGGTAGCCATGGGTAGCAGCCTTTCCAGCTATTTCAACACATGAAATAGGGTGTACCTGCAGAAAGAGACGAAGCGAGATGAACAAGAACTGAATAATCAGAGGCTTTATAGATGCAGTGTAAAAACAGCTTAAACCCATTTACGTTTGGGATTATATCTTTCTTCTGTGCTGACTACACAGCTTCCTTATGCCAGCACTGGCACACAGTTGAGCTCATGATACAGCCATTCAAGAACCTAAGCAGAAAGTGAACTTCACAAAAAGGAAAAAAAAAAATCCTGTTGATTTGATTATTTAAGTCAGTTCACCATGAGGTCAGACAAGCAGTAACACCACTGCAAGACAGACCACAGCCTTGCTTATCTAAATAGTGCTCAGAGCCAACTGAAGCTGAGCCTACACAAGCAGTTTTCTCTCAACTGTTCTCAAACTGCTATTGTGGTATCAATGTCAAACAGTTGTTCTTTCACATTCAGATTGACATTCTGGATCTTTCTCCTGTTTTGCACATTGGGATAGGGAAGGAGGAGAGACAAAGATGAGTTCGCTGTTTGGATTAGTAAAGAGTACCTGTGTTTTACAGCACAATAGACTTCCTACATCCAGCCTAAGTATCTGAATGCTCAACCTATGAAGAAGAATTAAGCAGTGATTAACATTTCACAGAAACAATAAAAACATTTTAATTATTTACCTATGATAATGTAACCTGTCCAAACAGTGGTAGACTTGCATGCTGGATTATAGCACAGAAAAGTAACAAGTTTACTCCAGAGCATGGATTTGTGCATATGCTTTCAACTGCATGGCCAGCATACCTATCAGCCCCATCAGCCCTCACCAGCAACAGGCTGGCAGTTACACTCAGACATTCTGAACACTTCTTGAACCATCTTCAGATCCCCAGAATAGCCACAGAACTTAGGGACAGCCTTGGTGATAACCCCCATCGAAACAAACTTCCTTAAATTTCTGTGGATATCTTTGGGCATCTGCGATTTTTGAGCTTTGCTTTTTCTTTGAAGCCTGTGAGTTGTCAAACTTCCTCATTACCCCCAGATCACTTGGAAGGAAATCACAATCAGAAGTCTTCTCTGAAAGACAGGAGGGTGCAACTTCAAGCACCTCATGAGGAGCATGATGCAGACATTCTGCATATAAAACAAAATGAACCTGGAGGCTCGAGTTCAGTTGTAAGTACTGGATTTGTATTCCTTTAGAACGACTGGTTCCTGAGCCTCATTTCCAACCATGGAGAGATTTTGGAGATGACAATCTTCTAACTTTTTATTTGTATTTCCTTCTGGAATCACTGTAGATTTGCATTCTTAAGTGGTTCTTTCCCATTCTTGAAAACATTCTGAGAACAAAGCCCTGACCCATTTCACAGCCATGTAGATGAGAAGGGTCTGCTGGCCTACATGATTGGTGTGCCTCCTGAGCATGACAGAGCTCAAGTGTCCATCCTTACAGCACGTCCTTACAGCAACATGACACCAAATTCAGTGGAGAACAACTGCCTATATTTCATGAATATGGCTTCTAAATTAATATTTAAGAAGCTATTTTTGAAAGAAATCCTATCCCAGTTGACTCTTAATAGTCTCCTCACAGCACTTGGAAGATATTTTCACTCAAGTGCCATTTTCAGACAGCCATTCAGCCAGCTACTTTAGCAAGCTAGAGTCCAAGAACTATGGAAGCTATGTAAACAGTATTTATAAATGTACTCTGTAACTGACTGTGATGCAGTGTGGTACCATTAATGATTCACTGCACATACAAGGGAAGGAAAAATCGTATTTTTCTATTACTCCAATTATTTCAATTAGGTCATGATCTATTAAAAATATTCTAGTTTATGAAGATACAATCTCTAAAGAGACATTGGCTTACTGTCAATTAATTTAAGTGGTAAAACAAGTATAATGGTCCAAAATTCAGTTTTACAATGATCTGTGGGTGCAAAAGCTTAGTTTTACAATGGTGATCAAATTCCTCCATCCAGCACGGTGTTTTGGTTTGGTGAGATCATGCCTGAAGTGCTACAAACTGCTGTTCTCCATGAAAATGAATTCATGCCATTTCAAGCATAATGGCAACTGTATTTGCTTTACATATTAAAAATAAACTAATATCCACTATGAGATACAAATGTAGAATTACTGCTCACATCTCAGAGACTTACAATAGCTTTGCTCCATGATGAGTACAACACTCTTGCTAAGTTACCCTTGAGGTACACAATTCCCACTTAGCTCAGAGCTACCTTGCCATCAGTACCCTTTCCATATTGGGTTCTATAGGCCTGTTTCTGTCCAAAAAAAAAAAAATATCCAAAAACCAAAAAGCAGTTTGAGAAGTAGATAAGACTTACTTTATCTCTATCTCCAGATTCTCTATTAGTTAATCTTTATCTCTTGCTTTTTTACTGCTGAATGTCAAACTACTGTGATCCCGAGTGGCTTCTTCAGAATGAACATTTCTCTATCCACCACTGAGCTCAAGATTTTGCATGCGAAAAGAGTAGACCCAGTCTACTCTACTAGTCCGGACCAAGTTAACCTGTGGCAGGAAAGAACATATGCACTACTGTAGATGAAGATGAGACTTAAGAAGGAAACTTACAACTCTAATTATTTTTATACAAGGTAGATTTGCCCAAGATCTTCCCTCAAAACACTTCAAGAGCTAAGAATCTCAGAGTGAAACACAAAATGCCTTCTCAGTGTTCTTAGATCTTCATTTCGTGAGCAAAGATCCCAGCAGTACTACAACTCCTCTGAAGTTTTTGTCCAGAAGCTGCCTTGATGCTCCTTATGATGGCTTCACAGACAAAGCTCACAAACTATGTCTATCAAATTAATTCAGCCCTATAAAAGCAAACAGACAAGCAAAAACAGCAGTACCTGAGACCGCCTGAATTGGGCAGTGAATATTTTAGGCTAAATTTATGAAACAGAGCTGTTGCTGTGCGGAAGTGTTCAGCAGTAGTCACCTGTATAATGTGAACCCTCCTGAACTTGCTTGAGCAGCCCTGTTTAGTCAAATAAGACACAAACATCTCTGACATTTCCGTGAAGGGGAAGAAGCCTTTGGAAAAATCTAAATTTCTATTAGAGGCATCAAACTTTCAAGGAAAAGAGTATCAGAAAAAGGTTATTGGAAGAGATGAACAGAGACAAAAACCAGCACGTATTATGAAGAGTATCCTATAGAATAAAAAAGGAGTTTCCCACTGATCAACCCTACTACTTTCACTCTTAATATAGCTTCCAGGAAAGATGTTTGATACCTGAAGCATGGGGGGAGAAGGACAATAGTGACATCCACAAACAAGTGGTTCTGTAAAGACAGTTGAAACCATGGCTTACTTTTTAATAGCACTAGATTATATCTTCATGAAATCCCCTCACTGTCAATTTGCCATAGGACTAGTAGGCAACAGGAACCCAACATCAGGTGGCACTGGCAGAGCTGCACAGGCATGTTACTGACTCTGGGATTCCAGCAATGCTGGAGCTCTACCAAGGCCCTTCTGGAGCCTGGCAAGGCTTACTGGTCCGAATTCACACAAAGGACAGCAGAACTACGCTTGTCTGCTTTGATTCTTTTTTTGAGATTGAAGCAGTACTGAGATAAGGACAATTGCATTTATATCACTAGGCTTTCCTGGAGCTAATAATCCTGCTGAACCTTAACCTGCTCTAGTTACAGCATAAATATTGAAATATGGAATATCAGCTGAAGACTGTTGTCCATACTGTCAACTTTCTGTGCTCCTGCACTACTCATACATAATACATGTGGGCGTGCAGACAGCACACAATCCACTCAGAAGCAGAAGTGTTACCTGATCAACATAAGCTTCCCAAAATTTATGCTAGAAGACTTGAAAACAAAAATCCCACATGACCACAGTCTGTCATCCCCTGAAGGCGTGTGTCATGTTGCCAGACATGATTAGAACGTGATAAGAAAAGAATTTTAAAAGATCACGTACAGGAAGCAGTTCCAGGGTTACACCGTATCAATCCAACGTACGTCCAGTTTTTTAATGGGTAGGAAGCGGTCAGGCAGACAAAACACTTAGTACTTCCAGTAAGATTTATCATATTCTGAGCTTCAAATAAAAATATTTGTATTTTTAAACGCAAAGCATGTTTGTTAAAACACTTAGTTATTCGTTAGCATTTTTTATCCTTAAAAAACTGCTTAAAAAGTAAGGGCCGTTCCCATTCCTCCCTTGTTCTGAAGATTTCAATCTATTTGTCAGTCACTCTCACGAGTAAATTTATTTCCAGTAATTATCTCTTTTGGCATAGAATCCATGTAACTTTGATCCTTGGAGTCACCTTTTTGAGCAGTCCAAGTAGATATCTCAAGATCAAGAAGATCATCACAAACAACATGCGCTACTGAATCCTGAAGTGCTCTAACCACTGAAGTTCAAAGGATTGATATCGCAGATGCAACTACATATTCAAACATTTCAGGCTTGTTTTCCTTTCCAAGAGCAGTAACACAACACTGAGCACTCCTCTACAGCAATTTTAATGCCTCATGATTGCATAATAAAGCTATCCCCAGGGCTGAGCAATTGGGAGTGAAAGCTGTCACGTAGGAGAGACAGCTCCCATATTCCAAAAGCACACAAGAACTTCAGTGCTGACCATTTTCATTTTCTCATTGGAGGTGGATGGGAATGATGGTTTGGGTTTTTTTTGCTACCGCTATCACTAGCTAGTAAGTGCTTTGCAGACTGAGACCATCTGTACCCATTCCACACCAGTAAGCTCTGCAAGTAGCACAGCACTGAAGGTCTAGCTTCCTGTCACCCAATAGTGAAGCTATGCACTGGACAATATGTATTTCATAGCTAGCTCTTACTTTCACACCCCTGTATCTTGTTAATACCTTCTTGTTTCTATACCAATACTACTACACTGTTGCCAAGGCTCCTCTCTTCATAACAAGATCTTGGTGTTTACTGACACCCATCTCTCAAAGTTAGAAATTGCTTTAAAACCATGTTCAGTGTCTCCAAGACACTGCATAAGAGCGCAACATCAGGGTGCTTAGAAGCCTGCAAGGCAAATATCCCATCCACCTCTTCAGCTTTTAAGACAGCCTTACAATGTAGAAGAGGCACCAGTTACACCCCATTTTATGGCATCCTTCAGCTCTCCTCAAGGCACAAGGTCACAGTGGGCAGCCTTTTGTGCCAGAACAAAGCACCACAGAGCCAAGCTCCAACTGAGAGGCAACCACTATGGCAGTACTCTGCTCAAGTCCAGAATGTGAAGACAACAGTAGAAAAGCCTTAGAAGCAGTAAGAGAAGCCTCAGAGGAGTCCCAAAACTCACTTCATTTTTTTTCAACTAAGAGAGTGAAACAGCATGCTCCTATCAGCAGCTTATGACTATAACAAATTGATATGCAGGGGTGAACAGCAGATTAGATGAGGACTACTACAGATACACGATTAAAAACTGGTATTTTGATGCAAATAAAGCTTCTTTTGAAGACAGAGGAGATGCTGCTCTTGCTCTGTGA
Organism: Lagopus leucura; assembly: GCF_019238085.1. Lineage (NCBI taxonomy): Eukaryota > Metazoa > Chordata > Aves > Galliformes > Phasianidae > Lagopus > Lagopus leucura. The sequence continues at coordinate 28,321,062 of NW_024962265.1, forward strand.
TGCCAGTATTTCAAGTCTGTATTTAAATTGAATACACGAGCCACAAGCAACAGGGAGGAAAGGACAAGGAAGACAGGCAGAATAAGGACAGAAAGATTCCTCAAGGAGAGGTTAAGCTGCTGCCACACACAAACACACTGTTAAACACTGACCAAGGGTTTGTAAGCCATGTGGGAGAGCGTTAATTGTTACAGGTACTCAGGGTCGGATGAATACCAGGAAGCAGTGCTGAGAAAGTCCATTGTACAATTAAGATGGAAGAGGAATTGCTGAAGGAGGCACTTTCATTTAAGTCCATCCTGCTACCTCCTAACCTAATTATTTACTACCAAGGGTTTCCTTTCCCAAGATTGAATTCAAAGAACAAAAAAACTCAAAAGAATGTTTTGTTTCTCTTGTGGGAAGAAGGATACACACGTCGGGGGGCAGGTCTTTATTTGGCGTAGCACTAACCAGTATTTGCAGAAGATAAAAATGCTTTCTGGTCTGTTTGATACTAGCTTTGATGCCTGCCACTCAGGCAACCCATTACTAGCACCTCTGTCTTACATTCCTGTCACAAAAGCTATAAAGTCAGTAACACTTAACATGTGAACAGGGTAACACAAGGATTAAGCTAAAAATGCTCAAACCATATGCCTAACATTCCAAGAAAACCACCGCTTTACTTTTAAACAATATTTTGGTGAGGTTGGCCAAATGCTCGAGTTGTGCCAGCAACTCCTTCCCACTTCTTTTCTGTATAAGATTTTCTGAATACTTGGGAATATTTTGCCCATATGTAACACTTATGTGGCTGGACTACTCCCCCTGAAGTGAAGGAGGATCACTATGCGCAGAGCTCGGGGTTCAGCTTTCAGCAGCTTTGATCCTTCCACATGTGCAGATCTGGCTGCATGCTGCACAGCTGGTGCCTTTTTTTTCCCATTTGCTAGTTGAGTTGCATCCCTCTCCTGCCCAAGGGTCACTCTGCACCACTGGAAACAGCCAGTTGCTTCCCGACCTTTTAAGGTGCTCTTTCTCTTTTCAAGGGCAGTAGAGTAAACCTATGACAGCCACAGCACGTACGCCAAGCAGGTCACTCAGACCTGAATTTAGCACCTACTGTCTTTCCTTTGAAAGAATGGCCAATGACCCGATCCCAATCAGCTTCTTTATTATCTAACGTTAACAGTATGTACACAGGGACCCATGAATGCTTAACCCAATCAGATGCACCTCTCCTGCCATTTCAGGTAGGCCTATCTTACTGCCATATCTGCAGGACAGGCTCACTTCATCGCAAAGGCTCTCTAAGAATGAGAGATAAGGAAGTGCTCCTTGAGGTATTCAGCAAAGCCCACTTCTTCCTCCTCTCCCAGGCCTAGTTAAACTAGTCAGGGCAGCTTACCAGGGTCCTGGAGACAGACTTCAAAGTGTTTGGTTTTCCTCCATTGTCTCCCGTGTTTGTGGAGCAGCTGTTATCAGGCTGTGCCTCCCTCCAGAGCACTCACATCCCCACACCACAGCCACCACAGCAGGCAGCAATCCTTCTCTGAGGGCTGGCTAGGGAAAGGCCTGGCAAGTAAAAGCTGCAGGGGAGCGCAGTGCCTCACACAGTCCACTGCCACTTTGGCTTCTTGCCTTCCATCTTCCCTGAACCTGAGCGCTCATTTCATGCTGTGCTCTCAGACCACTCAAAGGACAGCTGCACCTACTGCAGGCAGGGAAACGAGGAGCTCTATCGCTGCCGAGGTGCTCATGCAGGCAGGTTTCTGAACGTAATGGCCAGGACCTTTACACCCATTTCATTTCGTTGCAGTGCAGTTTTTGAAAAGCAGCAGATCGACAGAGATGCAAACAACAGAGAAAGGGGAAAAACCAGGGCTCTTTCGCATTGTCAGAGCACCGTCTGGCCTTTAAATTCATTTATTTTGCTCACTCCAAGAAGAATTATAACAATTCGAAGAACAAAAAAAAAAAAAAAAAAAAAAAAAAAAAAGCATTTATTTTGTTCCGAGTGTCACGGAGCAGACCCTTTAAAGACGTCCTAAAGCAACGCCGTGTGATGAAGCGTCCTGAAAGCAGCACGGCCGCCCTTATTGCCCCGCACCCGGCGCTTCCCGTGGGACCTCCCGCACAGCGCCGCCCCGCAGCAGGGCGGCCCCGCGGCACCCTGCCCGCCGCTGGCTCTCGAGTGCCACCCAGCGGCCTCCTGCTGCTCCGTGAGGGCCGCCACCCGCCGAGCTCAGCTTCAAGAGTCCCACAGAGGCACTTCGAGAAGCCTGGCTTTCTTTAAAAAAAAAAAAAAAAAAAAAAAAAAAAACAACCGAGTAGTTAAAACACGAGCCCTGCGCCTCAGTATCTAAGCAAAATTATGCAGCGCTGTCATTCGTTCTATGCCTTTGACACCTATGCAGTTTCAAGTGCATAGGTTTCCTCAGGTCAGCCTGCAATGGCCGCGCCTTCTGGGATCCCCCTACACCTCAGGCAGCCACGCCGGTGATGCACATCCAGCACTGACTGGCTTCACAGCCACGGGAACATCTCAGTTCTGGAGCTGCTCCCCAGGATGAAGCTCAGAAACAATGTTAACCAGTAGCCCAAACGATCACAAAGCCTGTTAGCATATAAATGCTATGCTAAATTTTTAACGTTGCTTTATTCCCTCTCAATTATGAATGTCTTCTGTCCTGCACAGATGCATATTCTAGCAGCATTTTAAACACTCCCCTACTTTGAATATCATGACACGGACATCTATCTGAACAGAAAGATTGTGTAAGCAGTGCCATATGCTCCTGATCCCCTGCATTTGTGCTTATTGCAACACAACGTGTGTATTCAGTCCAACAGCATCTGTGTGCTAGAAAACCATTTTTTACATGAGGCTTGGAATAGACTGATCATAACCTATCCAATGGTCACAGATTATTAGGATATTATTAGGATATCTACATACAAACCAAGATTGCAAGAAAATAGCTCTGTCATTACCAGAAAGATGGCTTTTTAAAATTTACTTTAAGCTAACTGCTGCTTCCAAAGCAGACTGGCTTGGAGAAGTATTGCACCATCACCTCTACACTTGTGGAAACAACTGCTCAAATAAGTTCAGGCTCTGACACATCTCTCCAAATACATCTTAATATCATGAGGCCAAGTCTTCTGTAACTCATTTCTCCACACAGCAGAAGGTGACTGAAGTCTTCTCAGAGGCCTCAGTCATCAATGTTGCTATGCGATTGGTTGCAGGTGACAAACTCAAATCTGGATGCAATGCTGCACCTTTCCAATGGAAGATGCTTCACTCCTGAAGTTGGTAAGGTGCTTCAGATTGCTTGGCAAATATTTAAGGCTTAAGTCATCTCTGCATCCAGCGGCATCAAATGGACTGATTTTCTCACTCTCTCATACTCTAGCTGTGGACCTCCCTGCTTCCCCATCACATACTCAAAGACAACTTTTGTATAACAGAGCTTATACATTGAAAATACTACCAAAACTACTTTTTCTTCCAGCTATGCACTGTAATTACCAACAAGTCTCACTTTGAAAATGGCATGAAAAACACCTCAAAGCCATCAGATTAGTAGTGTACAAAACCTGCTGCTGGGACAACATTCATCTGCACTAAGAAGACTGCCAATTCCCTCTTCCACACTAAGGACTACTCTATCAAAACAATCGTGAGAGGTATGAGCTCTGAAATAAGAGCACATCTGATTGACGATCATATGTCAAGCGTATGTATCTGCCCTGTCATCATTCCTCACATCAGCTGCAGACAAGCACTGCTGCACAGAGCCATGGTGACTCATCTCAGCAGCACTGATCCACACACTCTGCTTTAGCTGCCATTCCCATGCTACCTCAGTGTCAGACCTCTGGAGTGACACAGTTAAGCTACAATAAGTTCACTATGATGAATTAAGTGAGCAAGTATCCAGAATTCTTTCTCCCCAGGCTGAGTAACATGAAACTTAGCAGAGATGAGGGAAAAACCCTCTGTTTTCAAGAAGGTAGAAACTGGTCATGGAGAACTTCTGTGGCTGTGAAGCCATGTGAATGATAGCTCTGCAACAGCCTCTGTAGCATAGCATGCTTCTGCTGCATTGTCTATACCTGATACTTCACTGATAAGCTGATGTATAAACACCATTACATACTGGTTAAACAAACCATTGTCTTGGGGAGAATGAAGGGCACAGATTAAAGCTGGAGAGGAAAGCTTAAGGACTGAACAGAAGAGGCTAAACATGATAGGGTGTTCACTCACATCACAGTCACATCAGAGATAAAGACTAAGCGATACACTCAGCCTACCATGGTCTTCAGGCTTAAAGAGACTTCCTTTCACACACGGGCAATTTGCCATTCAAGCAACAAATTCAAATAAGCCGTTAGATCTACTCCAAGTTAAAAAACACTACAGGAGTCAGCTACTTCATGTTATTTTTTAAACTGTAAAAAGAAGCAGTCAAAGCAATGTTTCAGTTAGGGAGAGAACACTGCATTAATTTCAAAAACTAAATCGTGGTAGGGTTGGAGCCTGCTGCACTGGTTAATGAATGAAGTGACTGTTTTCAAAGACATCCACACATGCACAGATCATAGCTAGCGTGAACAGTTTTTATAGCACTGCTGTATAATCTCATTCAGTTATTTGACTACTGATGGTAATTAAGGTCCATAATCCATTGCCAAAAAATAAACAAATGTGAACAACCACCAAAATGTAGGCAATGGCAGAAACTGTGTGGATATTCCAAGTTTATTGCCAAGTACTTAGCAGTTCAGGGAAAATTTGAAGTTAAAATAAATTCTTGAGTATGTACAAAACATAAGAATGGAGCCAAATGATTCTCAAGCACAGGAAAAGCAACAGCTGAAAGAGGGTTGTTTATGAAGAACGAGTATCTAGAAGCTGGATAACAAGGAATGCGATTCACAGATGAGAACTACAGCAGTAGAAAACCACAAAGGAAGTTAAAGTTGTATGGCTGTAGTCAATCTAGCCTTCTTTCTTTTGGGACTTGCACAGAAATACAGCTATGCTGCAGGCTTTTTGTAGGGTCTGATCCTAGCAAAGTAAGTACTTTACCAGTATACTAGTTATTAACTACAAAACTTGATGTAGTAGTACTGTGGTATTAAAGAAATGTGCGTCATTATTCTGAGTACTAGCTGTAATATATTATATATGAAAATGAAACATTATGTATGAAGAGAAACAAGTATAGCAACTGATATCTACAACATGAAGTCACAGTGCCACACTGAACAGTTTTTGGTTAAACCAGGATCACTTAAAAATAGAAAGCAGAGGCTGGGCTCTTCTCTCACCCCATTTTACATGTCTTTACGTTCATTGATTTGAGCAGAGTTCTTCACAATTTATGTCATTGTGAGAGGAGAATCAAGCCTTGTGTGTTTGAAAGGAAACTGCAGATATGTTTCCCACCGGAGTGCAGGGGCAGATTTAAAAAAACAACACAAGTATATGAACTGTGAAACCAACAGAGTACACAAGTGAATGCAAGCATAGAGGCTCTGGCTGGGGTGGTGGTGGGGAGCTTGCAGCTTATCCAGTTTGGTTTTTTTCTCTTTTTAAAGACTTGGGATTAGCATGAAGAAGTCAGATGTCCAGTTGTTACACTGCTTTATAACAAAATTATGGAAGTATTACATTTAGATTTTCTGACAGACATCTTTGATTTATATTTTCCTACTGATATTCTATAGAACGAGTACAGGACCACTTCATTTGCAAAGAACTGACTTTCTTCTCACTAGAGTTAGGAAGTGAGGTACGAGAGATGGAATTATTCTTGTACCAGAAAACGGTGCCTAACAATGACTCACATCCAAGCTCAAATAAGAGATCCTCCCAGACTCTTCAGGGTCTACATTAGCTACTGAGACCAACACTTACCAAGGAAGTCAAGTCAAGTCTGACAAAGTACTGGTTGATTTAGAGGTGGCAGAACAACTTAATGGTACAGACCTGCTGGGGGCCTACTGAAATTGAAGTTGACCAGCAAGGCATATCTGAAGTTACCACTTTATCACCATATCTCTGGGTAACAGCAGCAGCATGTGATTAGAAAGCAACTCTTTCACCACCCTGGCAAGGAACACAAAAAGGGACTACATGAGTTCATTTCTGTATCATGTCTACCATCCTACTGCAAAGTTGAAGTCAACCATTGCTCAGAGTCCAACACTGCTGGAACACACACTGTCACTGCCTGCTTGCAGATGCTCTTTCCCACCCTCATTTGTGTGCACAACTGGTGTTGCAGCTCACATACTTAAGCATTCCACCCCACTCCAGTAGATATGCATGTCTGAAGTTTCCTTTTGAAAAGCAAGTCTGGATTCTCTTCCCACAATGGCATTAAGTACTGACTGATTTAGTATGCAACAACACAGGAAGAAGGTAAATGCACAGAAATGTACAAAGGAGGATGACTTCACCGACTGAAGAAACAAGTCACATAATCCAAGATCTACCTGCTAGTTTCCATGAGAGTTGTTATGTCAAAGCATTAGTCTACTTCCAGTGCTGTGGGAAGGTAAAAAGAGAACCAAGAACAAGCATCTCCTGAATATCCAACTCAAAATGCTTTGGAGTTGTTGCTTAAATGTTGAATGCTGACTTGTATAAAGAAATAAAAAGAATAGGGAACTTCACTCTTAAATGAGCAGCAGCCTGATATTGCCCCAGTTCTTAAAAGACAGCTAGGAAGTATAACTATGTGCTATTACATCACAGTCAAGAGTTTCTATAATATCAGTACCTCTCTACACCACCAGTTCTAAGACATTAAGACGTGCTTAGCAACTAATAGGTCAGAAATGATAGCCATAGCACGATAGACAATAAAGAGACACTGAAAACGAATCCATTGAAATTAGAGCCTAAAAGGTGACAGATTCAGAACTAAACAATACAGCTCTGATCATCAGCAGAGATTTTGCATAGAAACCTGACTGGCTGTAGATACGCGACAATGAAACAGATGCCCACTTGTCACTGTGGTCACTTCAGTTCATACAGCTACATCAGTCAAGTTCAAAATAGCAGCAGCTACTTCAAGAAGCTGCCAGCTACTCTGGCACAAAAAATATAATCCATTTTACGCAACAGGAAAAGCAGAAAAACCATATGTTGATAAATCAATTGGCTGTTAGCCTGGACTGCTAAACTACAGTGTCACAGCATCTGAAATCCCCCGCAAAGACTGCCCAAGTAGCCTGACTGTAGGAAGGGCTGGGTAAGGCTCAGTGCTTCCCGGGTTCACAGTAGTTGCAGAGCTCCCAGCTCAGTAGCCCACCCAACAGCTCATCCTTTGCTGGGAGTACTCTCAGGGATTGTGTCCAACTGGTGGAGTGCCGCCAGAGATGGCACTTCAACAACTTGTTGGCAGCTCATACTTAAATGCAATAACTGGGGTTCCCACTTACCACAAAGCGCTCTCCACTCTCACCCTGACACTCACCTCCACCCCCTATACCTTTCCCATGTCAGTCAGTGCCTCACAAAAGGGGACAAAGGCTGTGGAAAAAAGCTGCCATAACACAACTGCTGGCCTTCTTCAGGCAGCTCCCACTGCTTTCATGTGCTAATGGTACCCACAGCAGATGCTGGCTGAAATCCGCATTACTGCAAAGATAGAGCAAAACTGTGCTCCAGGTAACATTGTCAGAAGGCTGGAAGTTAGGCATGTTTCTCGTACCTCTGTACAGATGAGAGCTCAGCATGCTTGCTACATGCTTGGCAGTGCTCAAAGACATACATTGGCTATTGGCCTGCCAAGCTGTTGAGGCTTAGGTTCCTTTGCATTCGCTTCCAACTATTAATTTTGCTAACTATAAACATATCCTCCATGCATCTCACTCCCATATTCCATATGTACAGAACTAACTCATTTCAGTCCTTGGATGAATTGGAACTCAATATTTATCAAACAGATCCAACATGCTTTGCAAACAAGAGAGGAAAAAAATCTCGCAATGAAGTTATCCATATGATCTTTCTGATGAGTGAAGCTTGAGGAAACAGTTCAAAGCTCTCAAAGCCATATGTATGTACAAAAGACATCTGCAATTCACCAGCGAGGTTCTAGACCTAGCATAATTCATTTTGCAGTTTGTATACAGAGATGCAAATACATTATGTTCAGACATTTCTTCAATGCTTCCATAAAATTCATTTAAAAGAGTATAAATATTCACATTTTGACTTGTCATCTCAGCTTCTGAAGCTTTTATTTTTCTACAGAAACACTGAACTTGCAAAAATAGTTTAGCCCCTTTCCATAAATGTCATACAAGTCAAAATACTTTAATCATAAAGCAGACACACAAACATTTAATTTCTCTACAACCACTTTTGAACTCCTGGGTGCATAACTATAACACTTGATTACAAAAAGATCTTTTAAAAAACACCTTCGTTAATCACTCACTGGTTTTTAAACACATTTTTGAACCACTCAGCTTCTGCTGTGGTTAGACAAGTTGATCCACACTTGAAAGTGCAAGGAGGCTTTAAGTTTGTCCCCTGGTTACTGCACATTTGTGTTGCAAGAGCAATAGGCCATGGGTGCAGGCAGTGTCAGGCAAGCCATGTGCTGGGCTGGCTGAGAGGGAGAGCTTGAGCAGCTAGGAGGCTCTCGCTGAGCTAGCACCACCTCTGTCACATGGTGAATTCACTAATTGGGGAGATCATAGGAAAGGAAGGGGGGCAAAGCTGAACAGTTACAGCACTTCTGTCAGAGGAGGGCTGTTTGCTCTCATGAGGAATACTGAAGAGGAGCAATATACCAGTATGTGTTCGGATACCCTTAAAGGTTCAACCACAACTCAAGGGACTGAAGTGAAAAATGTATACATAGAGACTAGCAAGAGAAGACACAGCTCTCTTGCAGTGCGAGAATATGCAAGATCGGAATGACTGGAAGTCCACATTGCTACATTTGTAGCTACATCTATGCGACTTTCAGATCACTCAAACACCTTCAGAAATGAAGATTCTTGGACGGCAGAGACTCTTCAAAGAAACAAAAAAATTGAAGACTGACATCACCCTGTTTTAAAAACATCTGCAGGTTTTATTATAGGCATCATGATATTGACATGCAGATTTTTTAATCACGCTGGTTGCAATTATACAAATCAGTGATCAAACCCTGTGAGAAGCCAGAGCTGTTGTATATGCTGCATTAACACACAGATTAGACATGGTTTTGGCACGCTGCCGTCAGAGAAACCTGGTTCTGAGATCATACGATATTAAGATTGGGGCCAGTTGGTGCGAGATTAGAAGGCACCATGCTATAAAAAGGATAAAAATATCACAGGAAACAAAACTTATGTAAAATAAAGCAAATCAACCATATTTCAATATTTGGGAGGCGGTTGGAAGTGGGTTTTTTTTTTTTTTTTTTTTTTGGCACGTGGCATCTCCACAAAACCAATATTGTGTGCAAGCAGAAACATTTAAAATAAAACCAACAAAACAACAACAACCACAATTGTTTCTAAAGTCAAAGACTGTAGTTACAAGCTGTGGCATCAGTGCTCTGATAAAAGAAGGGTAGCCACACTAAACTGTTGCAGGTAGAAGTCTATCAGCACATTCCATAGTACTTTTACCAGCTTTTGTCAACTCAGTAGAACTGGAAGGTGAGGGGGCACAGCAGAAAGGACAAGGAAGGAGAGAAGAACGGCAAAAGCTGCTGGGGGCTATCAATCAATGCTTTAGGCAGGAGTGTGCAACATCAGCACAGAACAACTGCAATGACACAGTTTTTGTTGATGTATAACCCACTGGAAATGGAAGGCCTGCCTGAAAGGCCATCTACCAGAGGTCTCTTAGCTAGATCAGCACTCCGAGCTTGATAGGCCCCAAATCATCCTGAAGAACTTACGGTTGTATTTAAGAACCTATTAGAAGTTTGCCTTCCAGGCAAAGTGCCAAGAAAAGGTAATCGAGCAAGAAGCTGCCATGTACAGATATTTTAGAAGTACTACAAGTGTTTGTATTGGCTTGTGCCTCTTATGTCTGAGCACTTCACTCATTCTGTACACTTAAACATGTTCTTCTGCAGGTTGTTTTTTTTTTTCTTAAGAGTTGTCAGCTTGTGTTGATAATCATTTGATTACTTTCTACATAAAAGAAAAACAAAACAAAAAACACCATCCAACCAACAAAAAAGATCACAATAGCACAATATAAGCAAGCAAGATACAAAGAATTACAGCATAGCACTTGAAAAATGCATTTCAGTAACTGGAAATATCCTTCAGACACCAGCCAAGGAATTGCTTCTGTAAGAGAAATATGTAATTTCAGCAAATTGTGAAGTGATGTGATAGCCTATCTTGGTCTTTCTGCCAGAAACATCATGACTTCAGTGCATTAAAACTCGTAAAACACGTTTCTCCCCATCATTTTTTGCCATGGGGTGGAAGGGGGCAGACAGGGACTGCTGCATTGCACCCTTCCACACTGCTTCTTCCCATCACACAACTCCTAAGCCAAACAGTTCAAGCATATGAGTAAAAGCTATGCATTGGTATAAGCACTTCCAGGAGCAGGACCAAAGCATGCATGGCTCACAAGGAGTATATACCAGTGGTCACAGCCAACCTCAAGTTTACCTCCATTTAAAAGAGCATAAACAAAACAATGCTGGTCAGGCTGAAGCTCCACAGTCAGTACAAGCAAGTTGATACTGACACGTGCCACTTGGCCATTACACACACCTAGCACATATTCAGGTATCCTTAACACAGTGCAAGACCGCAGAACTACTTTCCTAAAATTACAGAAAGAGATCACTTTGTTGGGATGAAAATAAGAAGTGATGTCTTGGGGTATGCATGGTTACAGCCCTGGCAGCCACAGCAGGGATCTCTACTTGAGGACAGCAGTGGTAGAAAGGAAAACAAAACCCAGCATGTTTTGTTTGTTTTACATGGTCTTCATCACTGCACATACAATTACCCCTGGAATGCACGAGACCCAGCACCCAAGCAAACAGTGCCCTCATGTTGAAGCTCAGCTTTCCGTCTGTGCTGGGAGAAGCTGTGCACGGTAAGTGCTGACAATATGTTGTGCAAGACCTATGGTACAAAGGGAGAAGACTTCCAGGCTGCGACACAAAGGCTGAAGCATTAAAAGGGGAGCAAAGACATAATACGAACCAAATCAATTTAAATTACTTCATAAACTGTAGACGTTCATTAGCGTAGAAGAGTTTCACAGGAAAACAATGACAAAGTCAAAGCCATCTGATTTTCATATGCTAATTAATTAAACATGCCAAACACATTTAATCTCTTATTATAACCATAGGGGGAGACAGACGAAACTCTTGAAGTTCTGCAAAGCCAGGTCATTAGAGAGCCAAGTCACTCCTCACATCTCTGCCTCGCACACAAACGCACACTCCCCACTTATTATAGGTCTGAGTGGAACCCGGCCCTGCCCTCTCGCTCCTTCTCCTCCCCGGGAGGACACTTGGGATCTTTTCACGCACCCTAAATGCCTCACAAAGCGCTGGAAAGAACCGGTTTGCTAGAAAAGAAGCACAGAAGCCATTTTCCAAAAAGCCAGAGTTAAATGTCCTCATCCCCGCAAGAAGCAGGGTGAAGCGGAAAGGAGGCTGATAATCTGCTTGCACTCAGGCATGGCAATGCAATGGACCCACAGCTTGCACTCGCCCCCTTAAAGTCCCGCTAACATTTGGGAGGTTTTTTTTTTTTTCCCTTTCTAAGCTAGGAAAGGATTCTGGTGTTTACACAGGGCTCTTCTTGCTTAATAAATCTTAAATTGAAACAGATTTTTTTTTTTTTTAAACAATTACCTTCTTCAGAGTTATCATACGACAGGATATTAGGGAAAGCCAGAGCCGCCTGTTGCTCTCGCCCACATCTGCCTCCAATCTTTACAGCTCAGCCATTAACCCTGTCGGGTCCCCAGGCGCACACCTCGCCCAGCCGGCGGCACGGCTGCAATGGGCTGACGCGGGTTGCTTCGGCGCGATCCCTTCTGCCGCACAGCCGGAGGGCAGCGCCGCGGAGCCGCCCGTCCGGGACACGACCCCCGCTAAGCGACCGGCACCGCTACAGCCGCGCTTGAGCGGCGCTGCGCCGTGAGGGCGAGCGTGCGGCACTGCCTGCCGGGCGGCACTGCCTGCCGTCAAACCCCGCAGCTGGGCAGAGGGGCAGCCGCACCAAACCCCGGCAGCTCGACGATCGCAGCGGAGTGACGCAACCCGAACTTTTCGTTCATCTGCGACGCCTTTTCGGTTCCAGCCCGCGGAGAACGCGCGCCGTTATCCTCTAAGCCCTCCGCACGGGCTGTCCGGCAGCACGCTGCGTCCAGGCTCGCCCCGAGGGGCTGGGTGACAGACCGCGGCTCAGCCCCGCCGGCACCGCGCTGACGGCACCGCGCTGACAGCCCCGCTGCGTTCCCGGGGCCCTCTCGGTGAGACGGGAGAGGAGCAGCCTGCTTGTCATCGGGCACCGCCGCCACCCGCCCGCTGCCCCCGCTTACCTCCGAGCCGCGGCGACGCGCTCCCGGGTGGGGGCCGCAGCCGCGCGCATTGACAGCAGAGAGGCGGCGCAGAAGAAGACGAGCCGGGAACCTCGCCGCGCCCCGCACCCGCCACGAGTGGCCGAGCCCCGCGCCCGCTCCCCGCCCTAATGGGGCTCCGCCGCTCCGCGCCCGGGACGGCGACCGTCGCCTCCCGCTGCGCCCATTGGCTGCCGCCAACCCGGCGGGGCGGGGAGAGGGGCGGGGTCGGGCCGAGGGGCGGGTTCAGGGCGGGGCTTCGTTCACCCGCGGGGTGGGGCGGGCGGGACGCTGCCCGCTGGAGCTCGCTGAGGCGCTGCGAGAACCCCGCGAGCCGCGCTGTCTCCCCGTTTGGGGGCTTCACAACGGTTTTCCCCTCCTCGGTGCTGAACTGGGCCGTGTCGGTGAGAATGGGGCTGTTTAACGATGCCGTATAGACGTGCTTAATTTTGCACGGCTCTGGGAGCGGGATCCGCATCGCCAAACGGCTCCTCTTAAATCTGAGTGAAGTCTGAAAATAAGCACTTCCAGATTGCGTCTGTGTGGAATTTTCAAAGAAAGCACAGGCAAACAGGTGACACCTCCTTACAGGCAGTCTCCATCGCTTCTGCCATCAGGATGAGGTTTGATGTAATTTAAGAAGACACATGAGGGATGAAGTAGAAATGGGGGAGTGGAGGGGAGGAGGGAAAGCATACTTTCAAAAAGGAAAAAGAAGAAAAGGATAGCAGTGGTGGCAGAAGTGCCTGCAGCCATCTGCTGTGCTGGTTCTCCTTGTCCCCTGTCCTGTATTCTCCCATGCCACCTCTCTGAGCCTCTCTGTAGCACTTATCACCAAGATCTAAATATATTTAGTCTGTGTTTGCAGCACTGCTTGATTTCCATCATTTACTTCTTCCCACTTCAAGCTCCAGAGGTATAGGAAATCATATTGCTTGGCTTGTAAATAACCTTGTCGGAGGTGTTTACAGTCATATATTAGCAGATCTGAATCTAGAATGAAAGAATTTATGGCCAATGCCCTCTTTTAAGTTGTATTTCTGTTTAGCTGATCCTCACTTATAAATGCCTCTAATTAAGCTATAAACTCTTCATTTCTACTTAACCATCTGGGTAGCCTGGGAAGCTCGTAACAGAAATGTAATTCACCCATACCACAGCCATGTCTGCAATGCAAATCCAGCACGACTGCTTCCCGAGCAGCCTGCTATGGTTTCCACTACATGGACAGAAATAAAGCTTGTCCAAACTACCAACGTAAGTCCTCACTGGGGATGACACGACACTGTGTTTGTTCAGGAATGAAAATGCACCTGTAACCCTGCGAACAGTGGGAGATAGCATTTTAAGTTGGATTTTAGGAAAGATTTCTTCTCAGAAAGAGTGGTGAAGCATTGGCATTGACTGCCCAGGTATTGGGTGGCATCACCATCCTGGGAGGTGTCCAAGAACCACGGAGATGTGGCACCGAGGGACATGGTTACTGGGCGTGTGGGGATGGGTCAGTAATTGCACTGAATAATCTTAGTGGTTTTTTCTGACCTTAATGATTCTCTGAGCCTATAATTAATTAGAAAATGCAAGCCACAAGTGTAAGTACTGAGGAAGGGGTTGTGATGTTCTTGATCAATTTTTTGCATTTTCTTTGGTTTTGCTGCATCCCGACCTTGCGTACTGTTTGCTGTTTTCACTGGATGCACTTCTCACTGTTCCGAAGGCTACACAGTTTGGAGGTTTGTCAGCTTTGACCCTGAACTGGGTTGGGAGCAGTAATAAAGAAAATTTGCACAGCGGATATGCCCCAAAAATAGCCATTCATCTATTTTAAATTGCTACTGAATATTTCATAAATATTTATGCAAGAAAAGACATCTAACCTGGCAATATGTAAGTTTAATACTGGTATGAGCCTCAGCTTTATTACCTTGGCATAGTAAAAAATCCAACTTGCATGGAACGCTGGGCAGTGATTACCTAATGTACTTATAATATACATCCTAAAATTTGTGTCATATTTAGGATTTTTCTCTAGAAAGTGATGCTGACAGATATAATGAATTTCATGCGAGGAATGCAATTTTTAGCCTACATTTCAGAATCCTTCTTGAATATGTGAAGTGTGAAAAGTTTCTGAAGTGTGAGTATAGACACACAGGTACCCCAGAAAGCATGGGTAAATGGGAAATGCCTGGAACAGTCTGTAAGACCTTCTTTCCCAGTTTTAACCTCTTTCAGTCACTACTTTTATTATTTCTTATTATTCTTAGAGTATCCCATGTTTTCATATCTGAAAGGTCTAGCTAGCCTTGGTAGTCAAGAAGACACAGAAATCTTCTTTTGCATAAATTATATGTAGAAAGTTACAACTGAACTGCAAATAGGTGAGTAAAACCAGCTTGTGAGCTGGGCAGCAGAAATCCCACCTAGCACTGATGAAGCTTTGAGGCTCTCCCTGCTTGCACTAACTGCCTTCAGAAGTCCTTTCCAACCACGTAGGTACAGGATCCTGTGACCTGGAGATGTTGGATCCAGCCACAACAGGAGATGCAGATCTGATTGTGCCATCTTGTTGCCAAAACAGTTAAGGTATGGGGCCATAGACAGTGCTTGTCTCTGGAAATGGAGAGTGAGTGAAGCACTGTGGTATAATCCTGGCACTGGGCCACCCCACAGGTGCCTGTCTAAATGGTAGTTATACTGTGGACTTAGAATAAAACTGGCATCAGATTAAGGATGAGACTTGGATTTTCTTTTCATCAAGTCAGATTGGGCTGTTTTGTTCTGCTTTACCTTTGCTTACTGCTGTGAAATGCTGGGCAGCTTCTTGGATCATTTGGAGATTTTGTGGAGAGACAGTGCTGTTCCTCACTTTCTGCAACACTGTACATTGGATTTTAAACGTTTTCTTTATTGCTTACTATGCCTTTAAGGATGGGTACAATGGCCATTTTTCCTTTTTTTACTTCCAAATAGCAATAGGAATGCCTCAGTTTCCCTGTTTCCATAAGAAAATAAAACTGTCTTTCATGACATGTGTCTTATAAGGTTGAGTTAATATTTGTGCAGTGTTTGAGTTGTATAGCAGTGCATCAGTGAATAATAGTAATGAGGACACCTAATGAGAACACCTTGTTCTAGCTCTACATTTGGTCTTCCTGGACTACTATGGAATCAAATAATGTAGGCTACCTGAAGGAAATAGGTATAAACACTCCCATGCTGATTCTTATCAAACCAACTCTTTTCTTTGGCTTGTATCTAGCAATATGTTCTTTATCAGCCATTATAGCCCGGGCTTAAAAAACAGTTTTACAAACTGTTGAATGTTTGTAAATGAATGAATGCTAGAACTGAGTTTTCACAATTTCAGTGCTTTGAGGATTGCTTTCCCCAGTTCCATCAGGCACACCACTTTCCTTCTCTGTACCCACAGGCATCCCAAAGGTCTCCATCACACCCTCTCTGAAGGCTGGGTGGCCTTTGCAGTGCAACTGGAAGCCTGCCCCTAGCTATTCAAGTCAGGCATAAGCGGAGGAGATAGGGCTCCATCCTAGAATCCATGTTTGTGTTCTTATCCTCTACAAACCTGGATATAACGCAGGCAAGAGGGAGGTAATTTCATCCCGCTACAGAGCTAGAACCAAGATGCCTGCCTGCATTTGGGAGAGGTGCTGAGCTCTTGGGTTTTCCAGTTCAAGTTTTGTTTCAGAATAAGCCATCTCTTTTTCCGATTAATTTTTGCAACAGTCCTTCATTTCTGTGTAAGAGCTCTCCTTGGTTGTTTTTTTTTTTTTTGCCTTTTTTATTTGTTTTGGCCTCAACCCTTGGCTCTGTAACATTTTCAGCTACATGAGTCTTCATAATCTCTGTGTAAAAGTGCTTGGCCTGATAAAAAAAACCCTTATGGATTTCATTCCCAGGAATCTTCCATAGCTTTTAAGTCTCTCTGTCCTCTCTACCTGGACTAAAATGTCATCCTTACAAGGCCTCACACCCTGCCTTCAGTCACAGACTTCTCCATCAGTTCTTCTAGCTCAGTAATCTCCTCTGGACTAGGATAAAACGGGCAATGTGACCAAGAGGAAATGAACAACATTTCATGTGCCACACGTGCAAATAATCGCCGTCTGTTCCTGAGATGCGCTGTTGTTCTCTTCCCTCTGAGCCGGAGACAGCCCTGCTAGCTGCTGTGGGGTTGGAGCAACTCCTGGAAGGCAGCCGAACATCTCTGTACCCCGTCCAACTGCAGATGATTGTACTCTGCCTTTGGAGTGGTCTCAATGAATCTGATTGTTTTCCAGAAATAATGGCAAAAATCTCTGCATTTCACTAGCTGCAGATGAAAACTAAGAAACCCAGTGACCTTTGAATAGGTTTCCCAGTCCTCCGAGGCATTAGTCTTCTGTCGGTACTCCTGAGAGGCTAGCATGGATTTTTCACAGCTTTTTCCTCAAGAATATGGCCACTTCATTGCCTGGAGATGTTTCCATTTGCACAGGAGATGCTGAGATGGAACAACCTTCTGTTGTCCTCACTTGGAGAGATGGAACAGCTGGAAAGCATATGACTGATCCCATGTGCACTGAGGCATTTGATTATTCGCTCATTAGTTCATAAGACCAACTCAGATTTGTAAGCAATACGCGGAAAAGATTTGATAGAAGGAAATAGATATTAATTTGAATAAGTACCACTGATGCTGTTATTAAATTTGATTCTCTTAAAATTTACACTTTGAGAAGCCAGAGCGTTAGAAGTTAAGGCTAATGCTTCCCACCATTTGTCCTTCTTTGACAAGCCAACTCCTAGCTCAATCAGCTTTTGTTTCACTGTGTTACTGTCCTAACATGATTTAAACAGAGATCATTATTTGACTGCACAGGAGATCTTAATCTTTCACTTAAATGTAAATTGCCAAGTATGATCACTAAACAAATTGATTGAATGCCATTGATTACTCATCAAATAATTGTGGGAAATCATGTAAATCAATTATTCATCATCCTCAAAGAATAGATGACATGAAGAATGAGCTGCAATTAAGATAAAATACTATTGGATTCTGTACCAATAATTTATTTTGAAATTACAATTCTGGCAATTAAAGCAAATTGAAATTAAAATGTGAGTAGCCTGATTGAGGCGCTGAGTAGTGATTGTACAGAAGTGTAATCTGCTGGAGCTTATTCACATGTGGGGACACAGATGATGTTTGCTTCCTGAAATGTTTGCTGTTTTTCCCCATGCATTATTTCTGTCTAAAGCAAAGATGCTGATATGATTATAGTTTTTAGTCTCCTCCATTATGATGTGACCAACCCACCAGTGCTACAAAAATAAAACATACTCCTAAAAATAATGTAAAATTTAATTCCCATGCTAAATTTATTCTGAGTTTGATCTGTATTATTTCCTACAATATTCACACTATGTATTTCGTATGTGTGGAATCCAGAATTTAGATTCAAAGAAGCATGGATAAATTTCTATTACTGCAAGGATTTGGTTTTGCAGATTTTATAGAGTTTTGAATTTATTAATTGAGTTATTATTTCCATCAATACAGGAGTGACCTGCTGGATAGTTAAATCAATGGAAAATGTCCCTTTGTCTATGTGTAATATACCTAGAAAAAGCATCTCTAAGAATCAGTAAAAATAGAGGTGTTATTCTTCATTAAAAACACTGATTATGAGGTAATTTCTCTGTCAGTTGGACTCAGACAAAAGCAAAGATCTCTGACGTGTGAGCTTTGTCTTGACATGTTTTTGGAGAAGGCTCTGAGGAGATCTCCCTGTGGCCTTCCAATACTTGAAGGGGTATATAAACAGGAAGGGGAATGGCTGTTTACATGGATTGATACTGATAGGACAAGGGGGAATGGTTTTAAACTGAGACAGGGCAGGTTTAGGTTAGATATTAGGAGGAAGTTTTTCACACAGAGGGTGGTGCTGCACTGGAACAGGTTGCCCAAGGAGGCTGTGGATGCCCCATCCCTGGAGGCATTCAAGGCCAGGCTGGATGTGGCTCTGGGCAGCCTGGTCTGGTGGTTGGCGGCCTGCACATAGCAGGGGGGTTGAAAATAGATGATCACTGTGATCCTTTTCAACACAGCCCATTCTATGATTCTGTGATGATTCTATGTTAAGCTGTTTTTGACTGTCATACTAAAAAATGATGTGCATAAAATGCTCTTCCACCGAAGTAGCAAACAGGAAGGTCATTAACATCACAAATCATTTTTCTGTTCCGAATGCCCAAAGTATTTCAAAAGGATTGTTAAGATGAGGGGATTTTTAAACACCAGGGATGAACACTTCTCCAGAGGCAATCGCTATTTGCTATCACTGCTACATGACCGAGTGCAGCTATTACTTACAAATAATAGCCTCACATGTCATTGTTTTGATGCTGATAGGATGAGTGTGGTAATAAGCAGAGTGCAAATATTTAGATAGATTTGAAATTCATGTACTGAGAATATGCATTCAGGTGTGATTAGGGCTATGGTTTAGATATGCGTCGTCTCATAGTCCTTAAGGTCCTTTTGCCTCAACAACATGTACTGTAGCAATCAGTTCAGAAGCGACAAAGGCAAGGTTTGCAAGTAATACACACACACTCAGAAAAATGTATTCCATCACCATGTTTACCTAAGTAGCTGTTGTTTTGTTTAATCAAAAGGGGGAACAGAATTCATTCATGTTTAAATGGCATTTTAGCTAGACCTCTAATGTTAAGCAGATATGGTAATGTCATTAGAGGTATTTCTTGTCTCTCTCCTCTCTGCTAGATGAAATGCATTTTATTTATATTAAGTATCAATCAGTGAATGGTTTTCAATATTTGTTGAAAGTAATTTTTGAGGAAAATATAGAGGTAAAAAAAAAACCCACAGAACCAAAACAAAGCAAAAAACGATCAGATTTATATTAATAATGGCCTCACTTTCTATATTTTAAATGCATGTCTCATTTTCAGTATTTCATATTCTTCATTCAAATTATTTGTGTTTCCATGTAATAAGCTGCCTGGCACTGTTTGTGTTGTCTTCCTGAGTAAAGGCACTGTGCTGCCACTGTATATACAGACAAAATAAAATTGTGCTTCCTCTAACAATTTGAAGTGAGTTGGAAATACATTTTCAGAAAACATTGGAGTTGTAAAACTTGGTAACATGGGAGTTCACAGAAACATAAAAGCCACAAGTAAATAAATCAAAGGATGTTTTCTGGAGATGGTGAAGAGCCAGAAATCCAACAGAAGGAAAATGGGATAATGAGTGGGCAGCATTTCTGAATATCAGAAATATTTGCAGTGTTTGAGAGCTTGCTCTTTTTCCCCCAGATCCAGATACCACGCATCTTCACAGAACATGCAACCCAAACAGTTTATAATTAAGCACGGATCTATTTTTTTTTTCTGTTTTGTTCTCTTCCCTGGAGTGTCACAACACAATTTGTTCCCTTTATCACCAAGTCTCTCTCCAGGTCAAGCGAGAGGGGAGCGTTGCCAAAGTTTTGTACTTCTTCATTCTTCGTCATGAAAGGCTCCTTGTGTATTAATTGCTCCTGTGAAATGTCAGCGATGAAGTAGGCTGAGGTCCTGGATGTAAAAAGGCATCCTTGTTCCTTTCTAGGTGTCATTTTCTCAGGCACTGCCTATCTATCTGTCAAGGTTGACACGGAAATATGTCAAGTCTCCCAGTCTGTCAGCTAAATAAGCCTTATGTTTCCTTGCGTACATTTTATACGGTTAAACCCGATCTAACAGAAACTCAGAAAGTCAAAACACTGGAGTCAGTGAAGCAGAATTTGGCAAATTCACGCTTGGTCATTTTAAATTAATTAGGAAAGAAATTCTCTCAAGACTGACTGGAGCTGACTGGGCTCCTTGGGTTATTTTGAGGCTCCCTACAGTGCAACCTGATTTTATTCTGTACACATTCAGTCTCATCAGAGGAAAGCACCTGAGTCAATGCACTTAAACTTGTATGCAACAATTGCAGAATTTAGGAAAATGTTTCAGTACGTTTCCTTCATACTTAGAAAGCAGTATTTTCTTTTGCACATGTGAATGGGGATCCTTTTCATTCCTCTCACTGTAATGATCTGGGGAACTTGCTTGCCCACAGAAGCGTCTACAACGTCCCTCTTCTTTTATCCAGTAGCAAAATTAGGAGCTCGCTGAGCTCTGATTTACTGTTCACAGAAATGGGTCAGAAGACAAATATCCTCCTTTATGTTGTTTAATTACATCATTTATTCATTTTAAATCTGAGTAGACTATTTTCAAGATGTAAAGTTAAGCCCCTGCATTTAGTTTTTCTGGAGGCCTGATATGGATTTGATTTGCTTCATGTGCAAGGCAATATGTAAGAGTAATGTAAAATGTGTATAAAGCAGTGGTACAATTAGTGCTTTACTTTGCAATGACAATCCAGGAAGAACTATTTTCCCTCCAGGAATCCAGGAAACCTGTTAGAGTGACAAACTCTGCTCTCAGATATTCAGCCACAGTTCATGCTCAAAACAGCGAGAGCTGGTTGCAAAATTTTGCCTGCAACCTTGCAGGCTGCTCTGCTCACCATCAGGGATTTGCTGGCCTTGCCTTCCTGAGCCTCTCTTGCTCCTCTTGAATTTCATTCACATGGGAAAGGCTGACCTTGTGCACAGACACCTTTGAATTGCTGTCATTGTGCAAAGCAACGCTTCCTCAGTGCACCAGACTTGCAGAAGGTGTGGTGGAAGGTGAGAAGAAAGTATGTCAGTAAATACATTCAAGGAGAGTGAAATGAAACAGTTGACATAAAACTTGAAACAACTGATGAAATCAACCCCATTCTGGGATATTGTTGGAGGTACTGGACTGGATTGTTCTGGTTCCTGGTTGTACATGATCATGGTGAAGAGCTCTGCTCTCTGGGGCTCTGCTCCTGACTCCCTGAGATGCACTTGTGTCTTTGTGCCTCTCAGGCAGGATCCTAGTCACAGAGAGATCCTGTCATAGGACTTCCAGAACTGAAAAGATGTAAAACATACCAGTACAATTTCTTTGAGAAGTACAGCAATAAGGAAAGATGCAAGGCTGCTAATCCAGTTGCTAAGACCATGATTAAAGAAAATATGTAAAGAATACCCTCCAAGACAAAAATGCAGCCAGAGCCTCCTGAGTTCCTCACAATGTCCCCTGTATTG
The DNA here is from genome assembly GCF_019238085.1 of Lagopus leucura. Lineage (NCBI taxonomy): Eukaryota > Metazoa > Chordata > Aves > Galliformes > Phasianidae > Lagopus > Lagopus leucura. The sequence goes on from NW_024962265.1 coordinate 28,342,827, forward strand.
TCCTATTGTTGCTCTAGTCAGCAGTAGGGAACTTCCAAACTGTTACTTTTCTTTCACAGATAACCTCTTTCTCTACTTTCTCCACCTGTAAATTAAAGCAGCTGTCTCCAGATTGCAAGGTTTGCTAACTTCCTGAGTGTTTCGTCCTGGTTATGCATTTCTCACCCCTCCATATAAGCACATAATAAGGATCAAATTCTTAGGACAAAACCTGCAGATTGAGACATGAATGTTGTGTTAGGACAAACCCAGAGATGTGTGTGAAAGATCATGCATCACATAGAGGTTCTGTTTTACACCAAATGTGAGCTTTAGGTTTGAGTTTAATGTGGGACATCAGTGCACCCAGCCCCTCTGCTAAAAAGCTGGCTTTCTGATATTGCAGCATTACACAGGGAAAGAGGAAGAATTGGTTACTCGTTCCTGGGTACAAATTCTGCCGAGTCAATATCATAAAGCAGAATGAATCCTTCCACATGACTGTTTTTAAATTTGCTTCAAACCTACAGGGTAAGGATGAAGAGGATATAACTGGAAAGAGCATTGCTACATGGCAGATTACTCAGAAGCAAAGAATCTTCAATGCTTATGAGGCAGTGAAAAGATAATGTGCCTGAAATGGTCCACTGCAACATAAATCTCATGTAACACAATCAACTCCTCTGCATTAACATATATTATATCAGGAAAAACAACATATTACTTCAGGGGATTGAAAGCTGAATGGCATAAATTGACAGTGTCTGAGCTATCAATGCTGAAACACCAAAAAAAAATTGGATGAGTTATCTAACTGAAAAAGTGGTCACTTCTGAAATGGAGATATTAGATTTTAAAGCCATTGTCACAGAGAAGGAAGAACTTGACAACATTCATAAGCATTTCTTGTAGTGCAGATGTAAGTAATGATGGCAGCCGCATTTGTTATGCACAAAAAAAGTATTTTCAAGAGTCCATGTCAATAACATTTGAAGTTCGTGCTTTAAAAATTAAGCTGTTCACAGCAAACAAAATGCATTAAGGAAAAAAAAAATGCAATTCAAAGAAGGTATTAAGAGGCTGAGGGAATCAGGGAAAAAATCACAAGAATCAGTGAGTGGAAAAGCAGCTAAAATCTATTTAGTTAAATAAAGAGAAAATTAAGGGATAGTCTGACCTAGCAATAAACACCTGTATCAGTAGCAAAAGGACTTTGCAGCCCAGCTGATAAAACTTTTGCCAAGTCCAATGGATGAAAGATGAAACTGATTTGATGTTAGTTTTTGCTGTGTTTCAAGCAACCAACGGAATGATTTGTTCAGTCTATTCTCCAGCATGGGATAATTGCCATGTTCAAGAGCTTTCTCAATAAGTAGGTTCTAGTTCAAGTACTAACTACACTCAAGGAAGTATCACAGTCTTTATGATCTCAAGAACCAGCCTGGATAATCACAATGGTTTTGTTATATCCTCCAGTACCTGGGAAATCATGACAAGTGTTCAGGCAGTGGAGGTCCCCATAACATTCAGAGCAAGGAATGAGGAAGTCCTTCACTTAGATTTCTTCATTTTGGGTGCACTTCTGGGTGCTCGAAGCTGATGGCAGCAGGCAAATATTGGTTCAGGGTTCTGGTGTGTAATAAGACAAAGACTCCTTGGAGATCACTAATATATGCCCTGGGGGAAGGAGAACATGCTATAGCTTTTGGAGAGTAAATGGGAACTACCACTAAGTCCACATTACTTCAAGTTCCTGTAGAAATGGTCTTTTCTTTTCTTTTTTTTTTTTCCTTTCTTTTTTCCCCAGCTGGTTTCTATAGGCAGGTCAGGAATCTAAAGTTCTCTGCACAGTCATAATGCAGCTGTAGTTCTCAGATATATGGCTGAACCCATTTTTTCCTGTTATTTGAGTTAGACTGGAAATATTATTTCTTGCACTGAAAAAAAATAAATTCTTGCCTACAAGATGTATCTTACACAGTCTCTGAATTCACAAAGTTTGGGAAAGGAAACTTACTTGGAAGACATTCAGCCACTAAAATGAGAAATGGTGTCTGCAATAAATTTTATTCTCATTTTGTCTTCAATTTCTCCCTCTTTTCCAACATGCAGCTTTGATAAGAAGAGATAGCATGTATAATTACCCTTTTTCTCTCCCTCTCCATACACTTATGCTTACAAATGCAGTACATTTTGGAAAGCCTGCAATATGGGAAAATAATAAAGCATTATATCTGCTTAGCCAAAAACCTAAGATATTAAAAATCTCTGAATGCTCAGATGAATTCTCAGCCTGATCTAAAACAGAACGGAGAGAAAAAAAAATCACCAGAGTTTCATAAATTCTAGGTACAGCTTTGACAGAAAATGTAGTGCAAGGGCCAGATCATGTGCTTTGCATCACAGTGTCAGCAAATTCTGTCCATGATGTGGGCATATCTGTTTCTAAGGAGAAAGGGGTGTGCCTGGGATACTCTTCTGGGGAGCTGCTCCCTCGCCTGCTGGTTTCATCTCCCGTGGCTTAAATAAGCTTGGTAGAACATTTTCGCAATTAAAAATCTGGCTGCTAAGGAAAGCATGTTTCCCTCCTGGTTTTTGAGTCTCTGTAGCTGCTGCTAGCTGAAGGCAAAGCCTGCTAGGTGTGTGGTCTGTAGTGCAGCCAAGGAGCTGGCCTGGAGCGCCTGGCTGCTCCGAGTTACACCGCAGCGCACAGAGCAGGAGCAGTACTGCAAACAGAGCTGCAGTGCAGCAGGACCAGGCTGCTCCATGCCAGGGCTTCCATGAGCGGGGGGATGGAGAAATGTCTGCCTCCAGCTGCTCAGCCCCACCTGCCATGTGCCCACGGCCTGGCGGTCTGTTGGAGGGACACGGAGCCCATCCTCAGCTGGAAGGAGATGTTTCCTCTCTGTTTTGGCTCCTGCTGGTCTTAAGAGTGAATGTCTGGAATTAGACCAGCTCAGAAAGAACGTGACTGATGAAGGACTTGCACCTTCGTGATGCAAAACCAAACCAGGATTTAGGCTGTGGCCGAATGCTGCATATATGATGGCAGATTTTTAGTTCTGGGATTTGATCTGATTCTGGGCTGCTCAGCTAGCACACAGCAGCCCTAAAGCACAGCAGTGTATGTGCAAGTTTATGGTCCCAGGCAACCTGAAAGCAAGAGCTGCACATTTCAGTAAAATATCAGCACAAAATGGCTTTCTTTTTTTTTTTTTTTAATACAGGCTCCAGCTCTTCCGTATTTACTGTCTAAGTAAGATATATGATACCAGTAGATGCAAAGTATAAAACATAACAGATTCATACTAGCTAGAAAGTGCACATAAAAAAGCAGTACAGAATGCCCACTGAGTACAATGGAAAATCCTCACAGTAAATCAGTTCCCAGATTTCTTCCTTACTGCTGTAAAGAGAAAGTGGCTTAAAATACTGAACTCCCCAAAACTCGGTTGGGAAAAAGCCTATTAAACCAGGGTGGAGAAACCTGAAATCAATCTCCTCAATTAATCCTCTGTTTGGACTCCTTTTAAAGCTTTAGCACATGTTATTTTTCTTTAAAGGAGGATTTAGTGCTCGGGCAAATGTTCCCACATATCAGCAAATATAAAGTAGCTTCTTTACTTTTTCCACAACCTTTTTTGATTAATGAGGGAAAATATTTGTATTTTGAATAAGGCTCTAGTACTTCCTGATAATTTTCATGCTTGAACCTGATATATGGTAAACTAATATAAATCAGGAGTAACTTCTTTGAAACGATGCAGTGTAGTATGTATGGGAGCAAAGCTGTATCCAGAATAGTCGTGCAATAGATATCTCTCATCTCTTAAATTTCTGCAGAAGTATGCAAGCCAACAGCATGAATCAAGTGTAATTAAGAGCAGGATTTAGCCCAAGATGTTACATGTAAGATGACACGGGTTGCTGTGGGAGCAGACTGGTGTCACAAACACAGAACTCTGTGCTTTCTTCCCGCAGCACTTTGTGGATCTTTGGGCAGTGAAAAAGAAAGTGATTATTCAGGAGTAAACATTGGTTGGTGATGTCAGTGCTGATAGCACAGAGTGGTACTGAGCAACCAAACTGCCGTTTATGTTTCTGGCTGTTTTTGCACCTTTGATCTGGTGCAAAACTCCTTCTTAAAGAAAAGTAACATGACAGAAAAGATGCAGCAAAGAAAATAATTTTTGCAATGATTTCAAGTGTTTTCTTGCTATTTAAATGTAATGTTTATCTAATTAATAACATTTTGGTGTTAAACAGTAACTGTCTGTGGTCCCATTTTGAAAGTCAGAGCGTCCTTCAGGATTTGCTGTGATGCCTTTAAAAGCAGTTTTCTTCTAATGAAAAGACACACTATGTCACTGGGGCCGGGTCCCAGGGAAGGCTGCTGCCACTCTGTGCCACTGGGGAGCCTGGCCTCTCACACAGCCCTGTGTCAGTCTTTCTCCCTTGCTTGCTTTCTTTCTGTCCCGCAGTAAAATCAAACAGTACCTTGGAAAGAAAGTTTATCAAGACAGTGCCGCAGCTCAGTGTCAAGTCATTAGGCACTGCATGAATAGCTTCTAAAGATGCAATTGTTTTGCTTTTGCTTTTATTTCTGTGCAGAAAAAAAAAAAACAACAAACAAGCAAGCCAGAAATGATTTTTCAGACTTCTAGGTCTTGCCTACACAAGTATAGCTCAATATCCACGTTTTTACTTTCTTAGGGATACTGATTTGTTTAAAACTGTGTGTGCTTAAAAATGTCTGTGAATTAATACCTTACATGGCACCAACCCCCACTCCCCAACAACCCTAAAGTAAAATGAAATTACTATTCTTCAATGTGAAGTTTGAAAACAAGCTTCTCTTCTAATTCTTAAACAGAGGAAATTAAATTCATACTTTCCAGTACAGTTAATCCTGAGCTGTTTGACATATTTGAACATTAGCCATTTGCACTGGGGTATAAACTCCGTGTGGCTTTCAGAAATGCACTACTCCTGGAGACTGCTGATCCAAATGGACTGTCAAAAGTTATCTGAAGAATTTCAGCAGCTGACCTGTTTTATCAGGGCCACCAGCTGCCGAGAGCTATGGATGGTGATGAGTGCTTAGGTGAGAGCAAAGAACGTAGAGAAGCTAGCAGGGGGACCGAAGAGCTCAGAAAGCTCTGTGGAGCTTTGGCTGTTGGCTCTGGTACATGGAGGAGAAATTGTGGCTGAGCCATACCCACGGAGCTGGGCTGTTAGGGCTGAGAACGGCAAAATGATAAGCTATGATATTTATTTCAAGCACATGAAGGAAAGGTCTGTATACTGCATGCCTTGTGTTCTTAATCCAGAAATGGTGAGGACTGTAGTACAGGTGGCCATCAAAACCCCTTCAATAACCTCTGGAGAAAAAGAAAAAACAAAGTTTTATGCTCCTGCCACTAGCCAAGATGCCTATTTCTAGCTATTAACTGGAAAAGGAATATTGATAGCTATCTCAGAGACAGTCAGATTATGTTCAGTTAGGAGACCCTTGGTCCTCTTGTTTTTAACCCTGGGTTAGGCAAGAGAGAGAATAAAGGTTTTAAGTTCCCTAGGTTTCTCGGCAGATTTTGATTTGAGGTTCCCACATCCCTGTAAGTTAAAAGACTTGTAGAAAAGGTCACCTCTGTTGCTCACAACGTGATTTTTATTACTAAAAAAGATAATCACTAAGGACAACAAACGAATAATAAAAAGAAAAGCCAGTTGTTCCCTTCTTCCACTACCTCGCTCCTTCCTCAAGCTGCATTTTTTACTTTTTGTCTTAAACAAGGAGCACTGAAGTAAGAAAATGAAGAGCACTTGCTGAGCAAGGCACAGAGGTGGCCAAATGCTAACGTATGTTTTCTGTTCCTGCTATTTCTCTTACTCCTTCTTGTCCATACCAGGGAAGTGGAATGCAGTTGCCTTCTTGTGGCAACCCTGAAATAAGTCTCCTGATTTATAGGATTGCAGCACTGCTCTTTTGTATCATAAAATTCTTGTAGAAATGTTGACAAGATGAGTAAACATTTAGTGGCAGCAGTGACAGAACACTTCCATCTATTATACAGATGAAAATGTCCTAGAGATTACAGCGGCATGGGCTTCGTTGTTATTTCCATGTCTTGCAGAGAAGGAGATGGAGCATGGGAATGGAAGGGAGGAATTCCTGGGTTCTGAACTCTGTTTGGATGCCGAGTCTGAAGCCTCGGGCTAGTCTGCTCTCTTGGTGCTGCAGAGACTGACACCCCATAAATACACAAATAATAGATAGGAGCAGCTGAGGTCTGCATTTTATCCAGGCCTCAGAAGACACGGGGCCAGGAGCTGCAGTCTTTTGACAGCAGTCTTTTGACAATCTGCTTTCCTGTCCGTGAGCCATAGCAATGAATGCTGAAGTCTCACTCCTAAAAGCCCATGAAGCAAGTCTTAGAATCTGTGCACCAGCACTTCTGCCCACCTTTCCTCATCAGTAAAATGGACGTAATAGAAACGTTATCCTTCACTGGGGCTTATTTACAAGCCTGTCAAGATTGAGATTAATGGCAGAGTAAATAGTAAGACACTGTCTTTTCAGACTTTGTCTGAAATCAGAACTTCCAGTGCTACAGACCAACAAACCATCATGAGCTGGCTTGTGAACACCTTCCCTTGGTGAGTAGAAGCATTACACTGAAGTCAGAGGCACATGCAGCTTTTGGCTGTTGTAATGAAGGGGCCACAGTACATCCTGCATTATTACTGATGCCACTGCATCATTATTGATAGAAGATACCTTGTCAGTCCTAAAAAGCCGTGCAATTTTAGAAAAATTAAGGAATGATTTAATGCCAGATAAAATTGTGAAAGAAACTAAGGATTGGTGTAGAAACAAAGTAATTAGTTAGAATATCTCACACATCTCTGCAAGAGGTTTTGCTGTAACCTTTCAGCATGTTAGGCTCTATTGGAATTAATTGATGTAAAGTGTTGGTATGGATTTCTCACTCCCTGTTGTGCCACTACCTGTAATTCAGAAGAATGAAAGAAGTCTGATTGATTACTAATTGGGGAGAGTTCAACAGGTTACTGTTTCTGAAAGAGTCATACTTCCACAAACAGCTTGTAGCCAAATCCTCTCATCCTGATGCGGACTGAACTACCAAGAAGGCTCAGCATTAATGTGCTTCAGGATTAGCTGTTGTCTTTGTTATTGCCCCTGCCTTTGGGGTCACTTGAGGGTGCCTTTGGCCCCACTTGAATCAAGAACCGTGTTTCTTCGAAGCTGCAGTGCAAAATGAGATGTACAATACAATGCACATAATGTAGAATAACCCAACATGTACTAAAATTGCTGACTAAGCTGAACAACAGATGGTAAAATTGTTCCCTCCCATCTCCTCTCAAGCATATGTCTATATTTTGTGGTAACACCAGGGAGCAAGTCCTGTGTCCACACTGCTTGTTGCTAGCAAACCTGCCCTTAATCCAAGATCTGTATTAGAAAGCTGCTGTGGCTCCTCCGTCTCATTTACAAGCATACAGCAATCCCATTATTTCAATCCACCCCAGGTTGCTTCTAGGATGGCTTGTAGTCAAACAGACCTCTGGGGCTCACAGATGTAAGTATTTTATTTCTGTACAAAGCACAGGCCAGAGGCTGAGGAGCTCTGATCCCTTGGGAAGTGAAGGCAGAGTGTTTGTTTGCTGAGAGTAGAGCTGCTGGCTTGCTGGGTTGGATTTGCAGCCTCCTGCTGAGGCAGTAAATATTCAAAACTGCTGGTGTCATTGTGAGCTGCTACTTGAAGTCTTCCCTGTACAATTAGCCATGCAGTGCATCTGAAAATGTTATAAAAAGGAGCTTTGCTTCCAGCCAGGACAGGAATCGTGGTAAAAAGAATCAAAATCTGCTCTCCTGCTCTCAAGTTTTTTCCAGAAAAAGCTGAGGCAAAATGCAGTTGCAAAATATGTGCTGGTTTTGGGTTTGAGCAGCAGCTGAATATGGACAAAGACATTGCTGATGTTGTGCAGCGTGCAGCAGTGGTCCTGCTCCTGCCCAGCCAGCAGAGGGGCTTTCTGTGCTCCTTCATCCCTGACTAAGCAGCATTGCAGCAGGGATGGATTAGGGGACACTGCAGGACAGAGACCATTATTTAGAGAATTTTTGCCCTGTGTGGTTCAGAACACACGTGGCTGGTGATCAACTACATGTTGTCCAAGACAAACTGAAGTAGAGTTTGGAGTCTTAGATATGCAGCTCACAAAGCCTTCCAAATCCTATCAGCAGTATATATACCCTGTGGCTGTGGCTTCATCTGTTTCATGGGGGGAAAGGGCTGGTCATACAGCTTGGCATTATAAGAGACAAAGGAAGGCTGGCCACCATCAGAAACATGCACTTGCATTAAATCCATATTATTAGTGATTCATCTTCAAGTATGAATGCTGCCAGACGCGGAGCAAACTGCATTTATACATGCTCTTCACATGTAGTTCTGCTGCATGTGGGTGTGATAGTTCTACTGCATGTAGGGGTGTAGGAGTGACTGTCTGAAGAAAAACTTCATGTCATGCTTACTGCAGTGCCCTGGAGTTCAGCTGGAATCCACTACTGTCTTTGAGCTGTTGTAAGAGGAACATTTTAGCTATGGGACTCCTGACTTCCCAAGGTTTCGAGAAGAAATTATATCAGATGACCAGAGTATCGCTTGTGTCTAGTGCTGGAGTACTGTTTCCCCTGTGGGTTATGCACAGAGGAACTGCTAAGGTTAGCATAAAGAGAGAAATGCAGTTATAGCACACATGACTAGCATTAGAAGATTATTCTCGAAGCTTTCACTTACTGAAAATTACAGAAAAAAATACCTCGAGCCCTTGAAACCAACACTTTGATGTAGGTTGGGAAATAACAAAAAATATGCTCTGAGTGCTGGGCAACCCACCAAGAGTTCATAAGTTAATAAGATTCAAGAAAGCATTACAGTAAGCAGTATTTCAGTTTTAGGCCTTAAATTAAGCCTAAAATGCATTTTTCATAATGAAGAGAAATGCATGCTTGGGATTTTAAAGAAGTATTAAGAAGGATATGGGAGTAGGGCATAATAAGAAAAATCTCCCTGTTATGCCTTGTCCTCCTTCACGTATTAACACTGCCACCAACACCATCATTGAAGAACAAGTTTCTGAACTCATGTCTGTTGAAGACATCTGATCTGGGATTTTGATGTTGTATTTCTTGTTGTGAATAGAATGAACCGTGGCCTCTGAGAGCACTGAGTTACTGGCCATCAGCACTACAAGGGCAAACAGCACTGCACAGGTCAAGCAATTTTCCCCTCAGAAAATGATATTTCCCCCCTATCGACAATTTTCAACAGTCTCTTGTCAGGACTCTCACCAGTGTGTGGTATGGAGGAGTAAAAAGCGTGATGGTCAGAACTCACAACCATGCACAGGCATGTCAGCCTCGTTCTGATCAGTAAAACAGAATATTTTAGTCACAGAATCACAGAATGGCCCAGGTTGGAGCAGACCTAGAGGATCATGAATATCATGAATCTCCAACCCCCCTGCCACATGCAGGGCCACCAACCTCCCCATTTAATACTAGACCAGGCTGCCCAGGGCCCCGTCCAACCTGGCCTTGAACACCTCCAGGGATGGGACATCCACAGCCTCTCTGGGCAGCCTGTTTCAGCACTTTACCACTCTCATAGTAAAGAACTTCCCCCTGACATCCAACTTAAACCTTCCCTCCCTCGACTTAAAACCATTTCCCCTTGTCCTGCAGTTATCTACCCTTTCAAAGAGTTGACTCCTCTGCTGTTCATAGACTCCCTTTAGGTACTGAAAGGCTGCAATGAGGTCACCCCGCAGCCTTTTTTTCTCCAGGCTGAACAAGCCTGTCTAGGGGAGGTGCTCCAGCTCTCATCTGGACCCTCTCCAACAGCTCCCTGTCTTTCTTGTACTGGGGGCCCCAGACCTGGGCGCAGTACCCCAGATGGGGCCTCACAAGAGCGGACTAGAGAGGGACAATCACCTCCCTGTCCCTGCTGCCACCCCTCTTCTGATGGAGCCCAGGATACCATTTGCTTTCTGAGCCGCAAGGGCACACTGCTGGCTCATGTTAGTTTTTCATCCATCAAGACCCCCAGGTCCTTCTCTGCAGGGCTGCTCACAAGGACTTCTCCTTCCAGTCTGTATAAATGTCTGGGATTCCTCCGGCCCAAGTGCAAAACCTTGTCCTGCAGTCACATCCAGCAGATCTGTTGGTAACAGAAAGCCCTTGCTTGTCATTCTTTAAAGGATTTCCTGAGGAAGAGTGGAGTTCACTGACACTATTTTATTTTGTTTATTTTAGGAGTTGGATGGCTCTGTTAATGTACTGCTGAAGTTACATTGTTTAGTGTGGAAAGCTTCATATCAGCCTGTGCAATAAGGGAAATTGTAAGATGAACAGGGAGTCAGATACAGAGGGAATTTCAAAGAATTGTATTTGCAGCATCCTTCTTTGAAATCAGATCACATTTCCTACAGTTCACCCTTTGCAGTTTTTCTGGAAAAGATAAGAAACTTTTATTTCCATGGAAATCTCACTAATATTCTAAACTTTGATTGAGCATGCTTCAATATGCCCCTGGTAATCTCTGTCTCATCCAGACAAGCTTGCCCTATATTTTTAACTACTTTAACCAAGACCATGTTTGGGATGAATTATTTTTAGTCAAATTGCCACCAAATAAGTAGATAGTGCAGAAACATTGTCAGTAATACCTTCTGAGCATTCTGCTGGATGAGCTAATATATGATTGTATCAAAGCATGTAAATAAAAGGAATGCTACTGGCACTGCATTTTGTCTGAGCACTGTGCTCACAAGTCAACATCAGGATTGAAAGTGCTTTTAGATCCAGATCCAAAAGAGTGTAACTTGTTCTAGAGATCCAGATGCTCTTTCAAAGTCACAAGTTATGAACAAATTGGTCTATCTTAAAAAATAGTTGTGAGTATATCTATTGCATTATGTTTTTTAAGAGTTCTGATCTTTCTTGAAAGATGGCAGTGAATGATCCCTATTTGTGTAAATCATTTCTAGATCTACACAACCAGTTTTGGGATAGAACATTTATACAGTCTTGTAAAATATTTTCTTATATTTTAATTAATTTATCTTCTCAGTTACTTAATCAAATGCTGTTTCCAACCAGGAAATGAGGCAAGGCATGGCGGTGGTTCACAGTGTTTAGCAGAGTTAGCGCTTGTGGCTTCCTGGATGACAAATCCATCTGACTTCTGCAGTGCTCTGGTGACTGAAGCAGTCCAAATACAGTCTCCTGAATACAGAGCGCCTTCTTTTTCTTAATGCTCTTTTTTCTTTGAATCCTTGAAGACATCTGTACATAATCCTCCTACAGGTGTTCACTTGTGGTCTCAGCTGTGTAGAAGCCAAAGGAGGATTTGTGTTGAGCTGATCTATGCCTTAGCCAGTCTACATCGTAGCCACTCACGCTAGAGAACATCATTTAGAATTTCACTGACTGACATATACACTTGATATCTGAGCTAGCGTAAAAGAACTTTCAAAGGTATAAGCAGTTCTTCAAGATTTCAGCATCCAGGTTTTTCTGCTGGCTTTCTAGTGGGGGTCTGAAACCGAACACTAAAAATTATCCTTGTTATTATGCAACTGACCAAGAGAAGTGGTGTGATGCACAAGGACTTGGGACACATCTGCTTTTACATGATTTCTGTGAACACTTTGTCTTGTACCCCAACCCTGTGACGTGTATGGATATTGACAGACAATGGCAGAACTGCTTCCATCATTAAGTTAAACCGGATGTTTTCATCTGACAAAGCTGAAGAAGCCTTCTACATTATACTGTGTCTGGTATCTTTCAGATTTTTTTTCTCACCGTGTTTCAACATTATTTATATGCTTCAGCATCCAAATTATAGAAGCAAGCTCAGTCTCTGTGTGCGTCTTAGTTTCTGCTGTCTGTAGGATGTATGTTATACCAGGAGAGCTCTATACATAATTGGTGATGGACATTTTTGATTAATTTTATTTTTTTACATCAATAAAATTTGGTTATCGAAGACATTTTAATAATTTGAAAATAAGAATACTGCTTTTGTCATTAGATTTGGTTTAAACCCTTTGGTGATAAAATGAATCTGACAATTTCTTAGAATAGCATGAGCTTTTCAAGTTAAATCTTTTATTATCAAACATTTTCCCATTAAATCTTTTATTATCAAACATTTTCCCATATTTGATTTCAGTAAAGGAATTGCTTGTAAAGGAACCAAGATTTTAGAGCTCATCTGAAAATCTAGAGAGCAGACGTGCTCTCTAGAATAAGAAATCTCCCTGAAACTATAGATACAGCAAATCTGTTACATAGATGGATTTATTTAAGGTGATTCACGATTTGCTTGAAATGGAAATGAAATTGTAAAAAATTGTACCTAAATCAAAAGGTAACAACACTGTGTCAAAAGTACACATTTCATCTGATCAGACAATAATAGCACAGTTAAGCAGACTTACCCTTTGGTGTTTGGCCAGTGGTTCATCGCCTACCATGGACAGGAATTGTTTTTGTGGCCTGTTTCAGAATAAGAGTGTGAAATCTGTGACTCAGCTGATGCTTCCTTGAACAGAAGAAGAGAGAAAAAATACTTAAACCAAAGTACTCAGCTGTTGTTATGGTGACACACTGAACTATCCAGTCACTGTGGTTCGGATCCAGGAGCAATTGTGTTGTGGGGAAGGTGCGCACCCTCTTAGGAGCCCTTCAAATCAATTTTTCTGAAAGCTGCAGCCGAGAAATATCTTTAAGAGAAGTATGGGAATTCTCATCACAAAATAACGTATAAAATTGAAATTGAAGCCATATATAAGCTAGGAAATGCCAAAATTAAGATGCTCGTACAACCTTAGCTCACTTCTTTTGTTGTGCTGTCTGTATGTTTTTCTTTATATCATCACATGCCTCATCCAATTACTGAATGAACAGTTTAAATGTTCCAAAGAACAGTGTCCCTTCCAGTCCAGCCCACAGACTCCAGTTAGCACCTCTGTGACCTGAGACATATGTATGTGTGTGAGCATACATGTATATTTTTGTTATTTTTCAGTGGAAAACTTCAAATGTGAAAGTGATGTTGCTGGCTGGTGTTCTCACAAGATGATGCTGAAGGTACTCATTGCTTACCTATGTGTGAGCAGGTATTGTGTGACCTACAAGGAACCAGACCTCCTGCAGAGGAGGAGAAGATTTCCTGGAGTACACTGTTCCTGGAATTACACTTGGATTTTGCCTTAGGACAAACTTTTTTCACTTGAAAAATGAACTAACACATAAGTAGCATGGATAATTGTGGGTCTATGTGACTTGAGGAAACTTGTATAATCCCATGAGACCAATGATTATTTCTCATTTCTGATAGTGTGAATGACTGCCCTTGGTGACTTTGGTATATTGCATTTGACTGAAAAATCTCTCTTTTTGTAGGAAAGCTGACATTTACATAACCAGATCAACCTCTGTAAAAGGATTTGTGAAAGAAAAATGGTAGAATAATCTAAGAATAATAACACCTGATGCTGTAAGCTGCCCAAGAGTTGCAGGAATCTACAAGGTATTCTGAGTTTCTGCAGTGTCATGAACCTTGGGACCATATTCCAGGAGAACTCCTACACATTATTTTATTACACAAAGTCACAATGAAGTTATTGCAAGAAGAAGATTGTAGTGACTCCGGGACAGTGGCAGTGGAGTGGCTGCTGCCACTATTTGTGCTGGAGCACCTCCGGAGATGGGTGGGAGATTGAATCACTTTCCTACAGCATTTTGATGGCGAGCATGTACGTGAGTTAAAATACTTTTAAATAGAAAGTAAAATGAGAGAGGAAACCTTGTAGCTTCCAAATACAGCATGGTTTGTATGAGGAGAAAATGGCCTGAGATCCTAGCAGAGCCAGTTCTTGTGTTGCCAACCACATACAGGTTTTGTTTTGCAGTTCTAGGAGCAGATCACAGAAAACACTGGGAGTAATTTCTCCCTCAAATCACATATTGAGGGGAAAGAAAGGACTGGTTTTGTGATATATCTGCATGTTGGGTGGCTGTCAGAGAAAGAGGACGGTGGAAGAAACAGGCACTGCTGTTAGTGATTCTTACTGCTCTGCTAAGAAGAGCAGTCCATGGCTTTGACGGATCCAGGGAGAGCTCAAATTTGTTTTGTAATCTCATAATGTCGCAGTCCAAATGCTGTAATTTCCTCATCCAGCCTCATCAAGTCCTCTTTCGGGTCAACTTTAAAACATCTGAGAAAGCACGTACATGATTTGACTGAGAGTTCTCTGCACATACGGCAGGAGGGGAAGAGGAAGGAAGGAGCTGTCCTGCCACAGCCCTCTGAGAGCAAGGGAACAAAAAGGACAAGGAACGGGTTGCGGTCAGGCAAAGGACTCAACCTAAGATCCAGCACTTGGCGGAAAGCCTGAGCTTCAGATTTGTGAGAAACTATCTGGGGGAGAGAAACATCTTTACACTAGATGTGAAATAGGAGGGCCTGAGGGAGGCTTGGAGAGGAGCCCGAGAATGAGCACAGCCTGCTGCAGTCATCGGCTCCAGCCAGGGCCTCCCTTCTTCCACTCACATGAAGTTATTTCTATTGTCATTAAGACTTAAAAAGCTGTTGTGTATCTGCATATGCACGTGTGTGAGTGTGTGTGCGTTTGCAAAAGTGATGTTTAGCTTCAGATCTGACAATGCTCATTTGGCAGATTCAATGTTAAAATTAACTTGCTCTGTCTGTCTTCTTTTTTTTTTTTTTTAAAGAATAAAACAAAACCAGATTGAGCTTTTACACTTAAAGCCCTAAGAAAATCATAAAAGTGAATTATGGGGTGAGAATTACTCTTTAAAGGAAAGCTTTACACTGGAGTAAACTTGGAACATTTAAACATTAAATATTACGTATAACATTTATGTGTATAAAATCTGCTGAACTGGCCAATTTCTGACTATTATATAAACTTTATGCTTTTGAGAAAGCAGACTTTCTTTCACAAAAAATAATTTGTTCTAGTCCCTAATATAAAACACTAATCCCTCAGTATCAGCACTTGGTGCTATTGTCGCACGTTGTCTCCTCTGTGAGCTGTTTGTCCTTTGTACTTACTGCACAAAGTGCATTGCTTTAGCAAGCTAAAAGCACAATGCAAGTGAATAGAGGGAAAAAAGTAGGGCTGGGAAGGGAGCACTTATTTCAGACAAAGGACACACACAATTTTGGGGTGCAGAACTTGTAACTAAGCCACTTGGTATTCAAGGTTGGCTTGGAGAGGAGGCCCAGGCCTGGGAGGTGGACACCGTGGCACGGTTTTACTTCTCCAGCACCTCTCAGACCAACAGATGAGGATCATCTCCTACAGACCTGCTTGGATGTGGAGGATGGGCAGTCCAGGATGACCAGGCTCTTACAAGCACCGGCCACGTAAAGCGAATGCACCAGGAGGCATAAATATCCTTCACTGTGTGCAGTGCTGTCTTCACGAGAAAGCAATGACAGAGGGTGAAAGAAAATGAGGCAGATATTAATACTGTCACTTAATTCATGTCTGGATGTGTTTAGATACCATTATGACAAGGTCATATATAACTCAATGTGATGCAGAATAGCCTGCAAAAGCACTTATGTGGGATAAGCAGGCATTTCTTGGCATATCTGTGGAAGGATTGGCTGCTGTTTTTGCAGGTTGCTCAGTGCAGGGCTGCTCCACAGTAATTCATGTAAGATCTCTTTCTGCAAATCCATACTTGAAAGCTACAACTTGTTATTGCAGAAATTATTATAAAATTATATTAAAAGTCTATGAAAAAACAAACTGTTCGCAGAAATGTAAGCTGTAGAGCTGTTAATTTTTCTTTTGCTCAAAACTGGAACAGAAACTAAGCATTTCAGTGCCCTCAGAGAAATCCTATATATATGATCTTCCCTAATTGTCTGCCAGGGAAAAGCTGTGATTATGAAGCAATCACCGATCTGATTCCATAGTAGCTTGTCTTAAGTCAAAATATTCTCTTTTCTTTTCATTCTCGGGCATTGTATTGTTTCAAACAATCACAAAATGTCCTTGTCAGAATGAAACAGGCATCAGCACTGGATTAACAGAATCAAGGCTTATATCCTGGAACGATATAAAGAAAATAGATGAAACATTTAATTGAATTGCAGATGTTATGTCTAGAAGAGCTAAATACTCCAAGAGTAATTGAGTATGTTACCATCTACACAAAGCAGAGATTTTTAAAACAGAATACATATGGAGAATGCAAGAGTGCAGAACGCAGACATCTGGGTTGAATGTTAGTTTCCAGTGGTATCAAGGAATACACATGTTTTTCTTAGATTTTAGAACTTAGTGGTATCAGTGGAAATGAAATAAAATGTCTGCTCGTATTGCTGAAGTCAGCAGAGGAAGAATGCAAAATAATCTTATTCTTCTTCCTGAGAGACAACCATAATAAATCATTAGTAGTATATTAAAAAGTAGACCGTAGCCAGGGGACTAACTGTTTTCCTATTCACCAAAGGAATAAAAAAGGAGGATATTGAATTATGAACAGTATCAATTGGCTTTTGTGCTTATTTAGGCCATGTCTAAAAACATCAGAATGATCTGTGTGATGTTGTTCTGTCCTTTAAAATATATACCATTCTAAACAACATTCAGGGGATAGAAAAAGAGAAGATAATTTTTTTTAGGGAATATTTGTAGTACAGAAACTATAAATTACATTTTCTAGCTGTCTAAACATGCAGTTAATCTAAATGCTGTGAGGAGATGCTTATGTGAACTTAGAGATGGATTATCGAATTTTAGCTTCTCAGGTAAGAGGACAGAATTGTCTTTTCTATTACAGATATTATATGAAACTATTCATCTTTCCATTCATTTACATTTCAGCTTGCAGCACAGAAGGCTGCAAGTCTGCATAATTAAGAAGATTTTTAATTAAATCAAAGGACAAAGCGCGGCAATTTAATGACCTGAAATGAAACCTCATATGTTTCCATTGGCCCCAAGAGTCTTCTTGAAGAGAAAACTGTAAGATGTAGGAATCAGATTTTCTGATCTATGTGAGTTTGGACAGGCTGTTCCCAGTAGAAATTGGGAACTGGGCTTTGTTTCCTGCTGGTGCTAAAGCTCCACCCAAACTGTTTTACTTCTGAATCAAGTAGATACTGCAATTACATTAATTAGGCAAACATCTCAAATCAATTATGAAAGTTATCTTCTTTGATTGACTTAATAGAGCCTTGTTAACCAGAGGCCCAGCCACATTTTCTGTGAATAGATTTTGAGATAAAATCAATACAGCGATTTTTGGTCTTTTCTTGTTTTGAAAACAACGCAAATAAGCTGTTAACAAAAAAAATTGAGCATGTTGCTTTCATACTCACGCTTTTGCTCTGGGTCTCTGTGGTTTAACTCTAGTTTAGGCTGATAACATACCAATCTTCTCAACACACTGAGGAGGAAATGACATTTGGATCACTGCTAAGGTTTGGCAGGGGCTATTGCTGTGATACCTGCACTTCATCAGATAGCTCAGGAAATTCCAGAGCTGATACTTAAAGCTGTAGTTCAGGCAGGGATTTCCATGCTGGGTTAAGTGTGAAGTTCACAAGGAGTTAGCCATCTTGCATTTTCTTCATTTGGTGGCTGTGCCAACCCAATGCTTACATGGCATACGCAGGTGGTCAGGGCTTCACGTAGCACTAGCCATCGTTATGTCAATGGGAGTTGGTGAAGTGGAGGATGATTTGACTGCCTTCCTCTTATTGAAATGGAGCCCAAGTTGGTGCAAAAATTGAAACCTGGTGTAGAAAACATAGCTTGAATACTGGAATATAAGCTAATGTAATTATTGAAACAAATAATTTGGTAGTGTGCTTGGGAGTTGAAGTTTTTATCTCAAAATTCAGTGTCCTTCCAAGGTCAGGTTTTTGGTTAATCAGGATATATAAGCATGATTCAGAAACCATTCCATAAAATCATGTCTTTTGGTCTTCTCTTCAAAAAATGCAAGTTTAGAAAGTACAGATAATTGGGTAAGAGGACAATGATCAACTGTTCTTTAAAATGCAATTTAGCATAAACTAATTATGTGAGGCTTCATTGAGGGAATGTAGGTTAGATAGTAAGAAAACATTTTCAAAGATAAGGAAATCTTGTTAGTATTGAAATGGCCACCTGAGGAAGTTTTAGTTTCCCTTCTATTATAGAACATCAAGGACGAGTTTCATGGAATTCTCTTGGATGCTCCAGGCACACTCATTCTTCAGAAGAGAACAAAGCTGGATTCAGACCTCACTTTCCTATGACCTCAGGATTTTAAAGGAAATGGGCAATATTGCCGGGATATTATATTGGATGGACGTTAACATCCTTTCTACTATTTGAATTTGTTTGTATTTTTTGAATTTGTCCCACAGATAAAGAAAGGAATTCAGATGCAACACTGCCAATTTGAAAGAACACTACATTATTCTATTATTTTTGGTGTATTCAGACTCTCACAGTGTATCATTTACTTAACTTGAATAAGTGAATCACATCTGGAGCTGGTCAGAATATTTTCATTGAAATGAAATATGCCACTTTATCAAAGCCAAAATGTATCAACGTATCAGTTTTGACAAACATTTCTTGAGAAAGACTTTTGCCTGGGGTTCCCTTGTCACTTATGGCCGGAGGATAAAGAACTTGAGCTGAAAAGATCAGGTTTTTGGTCCAGAAACAGACATTTCATAACAATTTCCATTTGCAAAAATGTTTGAAGGGGTTGTTTTCATTCCTCCGAATAGTGAAAACAAATTCTGAAACCTTGAAATTTACAGGAAAATGGAATCCCTGTCCTCTGAACAGCTTCAGTCACATCTGAGCGTACAAATTGCTGATTCAGTATCTCACGTTTGAAGGATTTAGGTATACCAGAAGGCATAAAATCAGGAAACCAGAAGAAACGTAGTAGTAGCTTCATATCTGGCTTCTTTTTCTTTAAACAGTATTCATTTACCAAACAGTATGTAAGCAACACTGAACTTGACTCTTGCCATATAGATGTTTCTAGAACATGCATGATACCACATTCCGTGTCTTTCATACCCAGGATTAGTGAAGTGGATGGCAAAGCCCTTCTTAAATGATATAGGGCACAGGCTGCGCTCTACGTAATTACTGGAACACTAGAAATATGCTGTCTTTACCACATTAAATGTTGTGGGCACTTTCGCTGTTCAGTCAGGGTTAAAACGTTGCCTACTCCAAGAGAACAAAAACAGAACTGCTTGTATCAGCTGGAACAGAAGGTTTCAGCACACCAATGGGCCTCATAAGCTGCTTGATTGCATCTTGGAAGAAACGTGCACTGTGAATGACTGCACAAGAAAGGGGAAGGAACAACCACGGGGTACCACCCCTGGCTGGCATTTTATACTGATTTTGCTGTAACTCTCTTACACCCATTAGAATATGATCATGCAAATTGACTCTTTCAAATAGTCCTTAAGCAGGGCAACACACATGGCTGGGATACCAGAAATTGCTGAGGGGCAACAGGTAAGAAAAGGAAAAAAATATACAGAAGATATTGATATCAGGAAAGGGAATGCTAAGTGGTGTACAAGGCCAGATGTGTGGCTGCATACACACATGTAAGATTGTTCCTGTTAATCTCAAAGCGGAGTAATACTGTGTGTCAGTAGAGCTCATATTGCAATGCATTTTGCTTGTGTATGTGTTGGGATCTGGTTTTATCCGTTTACAGACATATTAAAGCATATAGTACAATTCTTCAGTAACCATCTTATCACAAAGAACAGTATCTGATGTACATTTTGCAAAGGAATTAAAAATCCACATGGCTGATTTTCAGCCTCTTGTAGTTTACCTTTAAATTGGAAGGTACCAAGTATTTTTCTTGAGATGCTTTTACAGCAGAAATTCAGATTTTAAGGAGTCTGGAAGACTCCATTTTATCTCTACAGCTAATGGCACGGTGCTGTGATAAGACTTGAAAGTGGAAGCTGAACAAGAGAAAGGAGGGGAGATTACGGATTTTATTTCAGTTGGTTCATGGATTAGCTTAAATGGATTTATGGCTGTTTGCATTTATGGAACCAACTGTATTGATGTCCACGTCTCTGATTTACTGGTACCTATTGCCAAACCACACCACAAAGAGCTCTGGTAAAGCTTCAGACGTCTGAGCAGACTGTGCTCACTGCTGGCAGCCTCCGCCTCCGAGCGCTGAAACCAATGCACAGCTTCACCTTCTGGCTCTCTGGGAACTGGCAACTTCATACAATGATTTCGCCCTATCTTCTTCATACATGGAAATAAAATCACAGCTGTTATTATGCCTGAGACTTGTACATCTACTGCTGAGCTGGAGGATAATTCTTATTTCTTACACATGCTACTGTGCTTGTTCTGATTGCTTCTTTTTAAACTACACTGCTAAAAATAACTTTATTTTCTGATTCAGATGCAATGGCGAGTGATGCTCATGAAATATTCCTGGAGAACAAAAGACGAAATCTGAGCAGCCAGCAGGATATAAAAACTAAACAAAGTGTTTTTTAAAAGAAATAATTAGGGAAAAGGTTCTATTTGGTAGAATAATTAAATAAAAATCTTTAATACAGCTGATAGCAATGGCTCAGTGAAAAAGGAAACCTGAATTTTAAATATTAAGGATAACATCTATCTTTGCCTAGATCTGGACATTATTGGCGGCCTCCATAAATCATCCTTCTTTTAATTTAATATGAGCATCTGTAAGGTCCAGAGATAAATTAATTGCTGCCAGATTTAAATAATACGCTTGGTTTCAGGCATTTCCTGGGGATTAATGACAGGTTAGGGGGAGCTGAGGGCCTAAAGTTCAGCCAAAAACCATTAACCTCAGGTTATCATTAACCCCAGGAAACACCCTGTGTCTCAGTCGTGTCTGTTCCTACAGAATGGAAATGAAAAGCATAATGCCACTTATTTCTTTTAGGGGTTGATGCCATACTGCTTGGATTGTGCAGGGTTTGAACAGCCCATGTTCTGCCTGGTTACAGGACATGAATCTAATGCATGCTTGCAATATGCAGCATTCAGCTTATAATGTAAGCCCTCACTGGGGACGTGAGGGCAGCATATATCCCAGGGTGGGTGCTGCAGTGAAGAGCCAGGTGTGAGCCTCATGTTTCTTAATTTACGCCATACAAAATTCTATCTGGAGGAAATTTTCAGAGCTCCCAACTCTCCTTATTAAGAGCTGAATTTTGACCTACTTTAAAACTGTGGCAGCCTCTGGAGATGTAGTATCTTGATATAGAAAATAAGAACAATATTTATAGGAGAGCTTTTACACATTTTTCAGCCTGAAGGATTCCACACATTTTCTGAGCATTTATTAATTAACACCTGAAATGTTCCTGTGGGATGTGTACTAGTCCCCCTCTGCACAAGTGATGACATCGGGGATGCCACCATAGGAGATCTATGAGGGTGGGAGAAGATGGCATCTTAGCTGCAACGTGGGGCAGAGCATGGGGAAATCCATCTTCTGTCTCGTCTCTGCCATGGAACTGGGAAATACTCACGGAGTTATTGGCAGAACTGACATCCAACACCAGTGCTGTCCATAAGGACTTGGAAAAGTATCACTGTTACTTAATGTTGAACTGAGCAGGTTGGGTTAAGCTAATTACAAAGACCAAGCTAATCTTATAGTGCCTTAAATACCTCCTTACTTGGGAAGAGCCCTGTATTTCCTGCTGATTTCTGTGGGACTCTAGAAGACTTTTTTTAACAGCAGGAGTTAGTTGGGGTGAACGCAGGAGTGGGAGAAGGGCTGGATATTCCCAGTGAGAGGACAGCAAAGCGTCCTGCTGGCTACTTACTGTGTGTTGAATGGTGGATGGGGGACTGGACAAATACTCTATATTTACACATACACCAGTTTGCCTTCGGCAGCACAAGGCCTCAAGCTCATGTTGGCTTCATGGAGGGAGATGATGGATGAGAGCAGAGAGATACATTGGGAACAACACTTGCAACACAGATTAATCTTACTGAAACTTGGTATGCTGACAGGGCTGCTCTTTGTTTTCTGGTCTGTTTAACTGGGTTTAGTTCAACGTTCATTTTTTATGATAGTCCTTACATGCACAAATCTATGCTATTGTATATAGCTAGACGGTTTTGTGTCTGTTTTTCATTATAATGCAACTTCCCTGTACATTACTGAAATCTGTTTTAATGTATAAATCATATCTAGTTTATGTTTTTGTAACCCACATGTTACTTCTGCTTTATGCTCTTTATGCTCAGAACTTGTTATCACTGTGTGTTAAATGCTTCTGCTGACAGACTTCTTTAATTCCGCTAATAGCAAAAACCTCTCCTTTAAACCTGTGACAATTCCACAGATAACCATCAAGCACTTTTTCATGGCTTTCACTTGTTACAAAGAAATGGCACAGCTGTCCTTTGAAGCACAGGAGATCAAATCGCGGCCTAAGCCAAACTGCAGGAGTACGGCTGGAAAAAAGGGCTCCCTGGAAGCTGGTAACAGAAGAGTTTTCTAAAGAAGGAAAACTCCAAATATAGAGTGCACAGTATCTTCCAGAAGCTGACAGAAAACAAAGGATTAATATGAACTAAGTCTCTCTCTCTCCATTTCTTGGCCCACAGTTGGCTGCAAAGAAGCAATATTAGGCCAGCTGTACAGAGCAACCTAATTCCACACAAAATATAATAGCGGCGGGCTATGGAGATTTGGAGTGTAGCTTTCATGTGGGCCGAGGGATAAGAAAGCTCTGGTTTACTGGGGATCGCAATTCACAGGCATAGAACTTTCGAATTTAGCTAAACTTGCTGTGTCTGAGCTTTACTGAGTTACACGAAAAAATATGCACGCTGATTTCTGCTTGCACACAAGGAAAGAGATCTGAATCTCCTAATGATGTCAGATACCCTCTGCTCTGCTCTGCTGGCCTTCAGTGCTATCGGAATTGCTCACTGTTGCATTTCTTCTTGCTTTTCCTCAATACCCATATATGTCTCCCACACTCTCATGGAGAGGGTCAAGCAGCTTTTGGGCCAGGAGAGGGTCACACTTGTGTTATAATGTACCGAAATATTAAAGATATTAAATTTGGAACTGCTGGAAAAAAACACATCCCTTGCTGAGCAAACAGGGCGACCAGAACTACACCTGGACTGGTCAGTTCTGTAGAAAACAGCACCTTGTGAATTCAAAAGACACATTTCAAAACCCAGAATCAGATGATATATCAGATTCCTAGATTAGACAGTGGTCATTCATACTGTAGCTATTGTTTGGAGATGATGCTTTGGGGTTAATTTTATGTTTTATTTAATCTTTTTATTGCTTTTTCTTAAAATGTGTATTTTATTCTATATTTTACACATGTACGTGCATTACATACATGCAATATATATTGAATCTCAAATGATACTCTAGAAATGGTTCTCAGTTCCTATGAAAGAAATGCTGAAATACAGGCATACAGTTAAACAAGTATATTAGAGAATTTCAAAGATATACTGATTCCCAAAAGGGGAAGATACATTGTCACTCATTGCTACTCAGCTCGAACAAGTTATAATACACCAAATTTACAAAATGAGTAGTCTAATATTCTAGGTTCATACACTCTTGTTTCAATTGTCTAGAACTAAAAGCAAAAGGATACTCTTTATAATTAAAAATAAATGGAGGATATAATTGCTTAAAAGATTATAGCATAACATTTGCATGAATGATGCACTGCAAAATACAAAAGGGATTTGCTGTACAGAATTTAATGTTGCTTTGCTGGTAGATAAAGTTGCATTCAGGGCATATCAAGAAATAAGATCATTTAATGGTTTATTCATTCTATTTAACAGAATATATCCACGGTGCATCATCCGCATATTCACCTGCTGTCAGCTGCTATTGAGCTCTGTAATGAACAGCTGTGGAAACGGCAAAAAATGTACAGCAACCTCTGGCTATTTGCATTTAAGATACTTAGTTCTGTATGAGAAGAATGACATATAATCAACTAAGCACACGGATAAAAATAGCAGGCTCAAGTTCTGCCTACCATTTTTCTCTTTCAGTAGAGATGTTTACTAAATTCATGAATTATTTGCATTTTGACTTTCAGAACAACATGCTATTTTTACAGGGCAGAAGGTCAGATGCTGTCAGTTTTGTTTCTGAGGGGTAGGGAGAAGCAGAGCTCTTCTCGGTGTATGCTATGCAAAGAATCTGATCTGTACTGTCAGTAGATGAAGTCCCATTAACATGCCAGTAACAGAGAGTGATGCCCGCACAGCAGGGGCAACACCTTGAAAAAGAAGCAGATCTAAAATTGCTCAGTGCAGCAGCCTGTATTGCATTGGCTCTGCTGAAGGTGATGGGACACCTATTAAGATCTGTGGGAGATGCTGTGCAATGACTCTCACAGCTTCTCCGCTTAAAATAGGATCACAGCTCTATTTTGCGCAGATTGTCCTTGAAAATGATGGAGCCAAACCTTTTAGTGCCCGGAGTGAGTTCTGAAATTGCTCTTGGTTCCTCTGGATTTCAGTGGGAGCCGAGTGCCAAAACAGAGCCCTGGAGAAGGCAGGGAAACAGGAGACAGTGAGCAGCGAGATCCAAGCTGTGTGTCTTGCTTTTGGAAGCTGAACAAGAAGTAAGTCTGTTCTCGGATAGAATTCTTGTGGAAGTCGCCAGGCAGCCGTCGATTGGGAAAATATGAAGGCTTATTTGATACCAATAGCAGGGTTATCTGCTATTATCCATTGTGGGTTGCAAAATTGTATTTTAAAGGTTATTTTACTGGAAAGAACAGGGACGTTTTGCTCTCCAGTCGCAATGAAAAAAATCTGGCCAAAGGAAATACAGCAAAGTTTTTCCAAATAATAAACAAAGATTGTGTAGCAGTGCCTTCAAAGTTTCCTCTCAGCTTGAGGGTATGTAAGAGTTGGAAATAATAGGAGAGATACTGAGAAAGTGGTGTTCCACCAGCCAATTTGCAGGAGACCATGTGATGTCAATTACTGGAAAAATAATAAGGTTACAGAAGAAGCGTGTACACATTAGGTAGCTTCTAAAATCCCCTCTAAATCCCTTTCAAAAAATGTCAGATATTATAAAGTACTTATGGCTGTATTAAGTATGAGAAGAACCAGTCTGATCTGAATAAAAGTACCGTAAGTGGTGGAGCAGCCACCTTCATACAGTCACTGTAACCAAAATGGCTTCATTTTTTAAATGATTTTTTTTTTTTTTTTTTGCTAGGTTTGTAGTATACAGTGAAAATCGAGAATGTTATTACTTTGGAAGACAGTTAAAATGATTCTCTGGTTCATTGTAAAATTGGGATACTGCGAGTGCTTCACGCAGTGCAGGCTGTGTAGAACCTGTATTTACTGGATGGGCCATGTTCAGAACAAATTGTTCCCTTCTAAATGATCGATGACCTGCAAATGAAAAAGCTCAAAGCTTTTTGACACAGAAACACAATAGCAGGACCTGTCTCTTTTCTATACAGTGTGATGCTGAGTGAAACTGAGCCACACTAAGCATAACCCAGTGTCTGTGGTGCTCAGCAGAAAGTGCTGGCAGGGCAGGGGACTGACAGGTTACACCTCATCAAGGGCCTTCTTTGGGTGCTTTCTCTTGTGGTTTCCCAGGTTTGGTTCCTGCCTCTTCTCCACATACACTGGAGATGGCATCCATGTGTGAAGCACAGTGCCATCCTGCAGCCATAATTCCACCGAGCCCCTGAGCCAGGCACAGCAACTACCAAGTCAAGGGCAGAACTCTTGTTCTTCACCCTGTTGCCCCATGCCCAATGGATGCAGTTCCAAACTGAAGCTTTGCATCTCAGCCTCCTCCTCTTGTCACAGGAGTGGGCAGCTCAGATGCGTCCATCACCGAGAGGACAAAGCACTGGTGGGTAGGTCAGAAAAAGATCTGTCAAAGGTGCACAACAGGGGGCATAGGCGGGAGGGAAGAATCTAGGAGCAGTTGCTGATCTTTGTGGAATTTATGGAATAGTTTAGATCATCTGGGATCAGAGAAGAAAGGCGCAGACGAGGCATTAACTATCTGGAAATAGCCACAAAGGAATCAGAAAATCTTTTTTAAAAGTTTAAGGTAACATGAAAAGGTCTGGATATAGAAGCAAATTACTCAGAAGCCCTATCAGACCAAACAGTTTAAACTTCAGATATGCCATGAGATTAGTCTCTAAATATTTCTGGCTACAAAGATGGAAAAGCAACAAAGAAATGACAAAAAGCTTCTATAAACAGTATGACGTGCAAGTTAACAAAAAGTGCCTGCTGGCTTTATTCTCTAACACAAGTGAAAGCCGTATCAGGGCTGGGATTTAGGGAGTTTGGCACTGTTCTCTCCCTTTCCCAGCACAGCCCAGCCTGCACTCAAAGTGCTGGGCCCAGAAGCAGCACTAAGGCAGGGCCTAACAGCCTTCAGTGCCTTGGGAGTATTTTTCCCTTTGCAAACTAAAACAGAAACAACCTGGCCCCAGATTTGTCTGTCAGGCTGAGAAACCCACGAAAGCAAAGCAAGCAACTCACATGGAAACTGGAACCATATTCCAGCCCCAATTGCTCCTTTAGACGCTTTCCTCATATGAGCACAAAGGTCAGGACATCAGCCTGGATCCCAGCTGGTGCTCCGACTGGCTGTGCTCCTGTGGTTTTGGCTCAGACAATTAATGATGCCTAAATGTCCATGCTCGAGGGTGGAACTGGTTCCCGGTGCGGGTTAGGAAACGGACATGAGCTGCGTGTCTCAGCTCCAGCAAAGCCGTTCTGCTGTATGTTGCCCTCGTGTGCAGTTCCTATAGAATTATCAATCAACTGCTAATGGAAAAATAGTCATGCAGACTGGCTTGCTCAAATGCACGATACTCCCCTTGCACACCCTGTCAGACCCGCCTTTTGTTTAAACATTTGTAGACTGAAACGTCCTGTCGGGCCTTGTTCTGTGGGAGAACATATTTGTGAGACAAAGCAATGCTGTGGTCTACCAGGAGGTCTATGACTCTCAGTGAATTATTCACTACTTTGCTGTGGTCTACATGCCAGGTCACCCGTGTTCACAGCAGAGAATGAAGCATTATTCATTATCAAACCTTTGGTTTTCTCTTCCAGGAGGTTCTTCCCCCACCCCCATTGGCCTTTCAGGTTTTAACAAGACGTTGCATTCTTTCAGACTTCCCCTGGGCAGCAGTTTTTTTGCACTTGCAGAGGTACGACAATAATAGGTAGGAAGCCAGAGCAGTTGTAAATTGTAGCAGTTAATGTCAAATTGATGGGGCAGTGATCAAATGAAGTTCATAACCACAGAATGCAACCTGGGGGTGGAATGCTGTTTCAAAGATTTTTAATGGCAGGGTTATAAAATCATAAAATAGAAGGCTTTTTCCACTGTGAAAGTTTGAAGGAATTTATTTGGCTGACCAAAAGTATTAGCAGTATTAGGGTCAGACTTATATAAGACATTTAGCACAATTGCTAATCAATGAGGGGACTGACCGGTCCACTTTGAAAGGCACCGAGGGAACAACACCTGCATTGTGTTTCTACTCTTGGACACCCTGAGCGCACCTTTAATGGTCTTCAGGTCCTCTCCAGTGGTGCAGTTTAATTAGAAACTGCTGATACAAAAGCAGGAGAGCAACATTTGACTAAAAAGAGCAGTTTCCAGGATTTCAGATCTGCCTTTTACCAACCAGCATTCGAGAAACCAAAGCAGTGGGCAATGTCACCACATTAACACAAAAGAAAACATTTATAGCTCATCAAAGCTGGACAGTATGCAGCTGTATTCCAGCTGGACTGTCCAGCCACAATGCCTCAGAGAGGGGAAAAGAGGTTAGATCCATGAAAATAATGTAAGATAAATAGCCACGGAAAGTATTTAAGACATGCCACTGTAATTTATATATATATAAGTGAGGAATGAACAGTGCAAATGAGGCCTATGCTTTCATAAATGAACTCTGCTGTATTTTCAGCTTTATTTATTTATTTACTTAGTAACCTATTTATTCATTTACTTTTGTGACTCCCACTTTCATTATTGCAAACAAACTGTGTGATCTGATTTATCATGTTCTCCTTACTTATTTGTGCTCATTTTATTAAAAAAAAAAAAAACACAGATCCATTAAAAATCCTTAGTTTCCCAGCCTTTTTTTTTTTTTTTTCGCTCATGGCAGAGCATAGGAAAGGAGAGGAATACATTTGTGAAAGTTACAACGTGTTTTTGATTGGAGAATGGTTATCAACTTCAGGTTTGTGACAAACACAAAGCCCCTAAGCTAGAGATATCTGGGGTTCCCTACTATGAATGCCAGCCTTAGTCTTTCAGATACACTTATGCCTCCCTCTCCTCCCCCCCGACCTGAGTTCCTGTTAAATCTACAGCCTACAGAAAACATGGCTGGTCTCTTTGCACAGTCATTGCATTTGTAAAAGACGCAGGATCAATGCAATTTCTGGTACTGCTCATTACAGTCAGCTGCTGAGTTTCTAATGCTACAGAGGAATTTGCCAAACAGAATAATTTTTCTTTGCTTTCATTCTTCTTCATCCTGCCCTATTTCCCATTCAGAGGTTCTTCATAGTGAACTTCTGAAGCTAGGAACACACCTTGAAACTACTTCTGTGCTATTTCACCCTGCTGCGCTCTGATCCTTTCCTTCCCTTTCCAAAGGCTTGATACCTTCAGATTTCATTTTTGCATTTTGTGGCCCTTTGAATTTAATGACAAGCATACAATCATAGAATCAATCATAGAATCATAGAATCATAGAATGGCTTAGGTTGGAAGGGACCCCAAGGATCATCAAGTTCCAACCCCCCTGCCATGGGCAACCTCCAACTCTGGTACTAGACCAGGCTGCCCAGGGCCCCATCCAACATGGCCTTGAACATCTCCAGGGACAGGGCATCCACAACCTCTCTATGCAGTTCCAGCACCTCAGCTCTCTCTGTGAAAACCTTCCACATCTCATGACATACAACCCTTGGAGACATACCTTCCAGTGTGGACTCCTGTGGGATTGACAGTGCCTGAGCTGTATCCTTCATAGCCCATCAGCTCCACAAAAATCTTTTGCAGATTCTGTAAGATGCTTATTGCTTTAATTTAGGCCTTAGCACAAAGAAAAAACCACACAACTGAGCCTTTAGCCCCTTAGTACATAGTGTTAGACACCTGGCTCCTGTGTCGATACCATTATACAGATGCTCCACTATATATGACAAATTGACTGATGTGCTGCTGCACAATACACTGTGCCTATTTATGCTACATATTAAGAAATAGATCATCATGAGTCTGCAAATAACCCAGGGCCAGATAACACTATCTGTAAGGAAATAAAAAATGAGCCATTGCCTGGAACAATACAGCCAGTGCTGAATTAGATGTTAGTCAGCCGGACAGTCTGGTATCATTGCATTTTGTACTGCAGATGCCATGTGAAAATGTCTCAAAAGAGACACACAGATATGTGATATGGATGTGATTCTTGGGAATAGAAGGCAGCTGAGTCCTTCAGTGCAAAAGCTGGAGAATATTCTGCTTCTGGTGAGTAATCTGTACTTTGGCAAAGAATGCTCGAGATCCACAGTGACAGAAGCAAGCTGCCTGTTGCATCTCTCCTTTACATCTGCTACTGCAGTCATCTCCTGATGATGCTTTTACAAAAAAGAACTGTGAAATAGATTAAAATTTTGCTGTATGAAGTAACATTAGGCTCGTAATTAGTATACCGTTGTTAATATCTCATTGAGGTGAATAAGAGCAGGTTACATATATCAAAGCTCTTGTTTCGTACCATTTACCATTAGCTGCTTGTATTAGCTGCCTGACGTTTTCCTTTATTGCTAGTCCAGTGATATGAGTATGTTCAAAATGAAACCTTAAATTTCTAGAGGAGAAATATGTGGCTGATTTAGAAAGAAGAAAGATTAGGTTGAAACATATGAAGGGATAGTGTGGCATTGCAAGTGACCCTGCTAGAAATCCTGAGAAACAACAATTTCAGATGGAATATGCAGCCCTGGTTTATTGCAAAGTAAGATACTGGATAAGTATTTCTTATGTTTGTATGCTTGTTTTTCAAACAAGGTCATTGAGTTTAAGTGCCTGGAGATGATCTGTTTTTGAAATACTGGGTTTTGTGAGTAACTTGGTAAGAATTTTATCAACTCAACCATCTCATGCTTTGTGAAGACAGAAATCTGGAGTCTTGCATTCTATGAGTAAAAATCATTTCCTAGAGAATATCTGACTGATTCTCAGCTGCATGAAGGAACCCTGCTGATTGTCAGTAGGAGCCCCAGTAGTTAGGTTCCCCCAGGTCAATTTCAAGACCCCTTTACAACCATAATGTCCATGCCAAAATGCCAGCTGACAGAAGGTGCTGGTATTTTTGTTTAGTTGGGGTCTTTTGCTTCTCTTCTTAAAAGACCATGTGCCCAAGTCACACTAAGCAAAATGCTACAGCCACATCACCCTCCTTTTCCCTGCATACTCCTTTCAAGCCCTCTTTGCTTGCTTGAACCAACTTGTCACATTTTATTTTGAGATCCTAAAGTATTCTGAGCAGGATTTATCTGTTTCTCAGATGGTGTTTGAACAACGGGTAGAAATAGGAGCCTTGCATCTGACAAAGCACTGCCAGAAGAGTGCCACCCTGCTGGGTACATCGTGCAAACCAAACATCTTCTCTAATTAAATGTAGCCCTTCAACATTTTCTCTTTTCTCTTAAAAAAATAACAAATGATTAAAAAATAATTAACCCAGTCTTTCTGTAAATGCCTGTGACTCAGCTGTGCAAAATTAGGGTCAGGTTTGTGTCTCCATGCCTCTTAGCCATGTTACATCAGAAATCACAGGCACAAACACTGATTTTTTTTTTTCAGAGCTTAGAGGCTATAGGAGCAGTCATGATGTTTAGAATGAGTAATGAAAGCAAAGCTATGTTAAAAAGTTCCCTCATGTTATTACTTGGCAGTTCGTTAAGATGTACCCTGTTTACCTGCTACAGCCTGCACACCAGATTTAACTCTCTGCAGGAATCTGAAGGCATTTAACGTGCAGAAGCTGTGAAATGTGGCAGAAAACAAAACACTTCTGCTTCATACTTTTATGAAAAGCAAGGCATTTAGCAGTGCCTGAGAGCCTGCTCATCCCTTCCAGATCCTTCCCCATGGCAGACACAAGAGTGGAACACAAAAGTAGAAAAACAGATCTGATGAGCTTTACTTATTGGCAGGCTGGGAAACACAGTGCATTTCTATTCAGCTCTTGGGCTTTCTGTGAGAAATTACAATCTCCTTTGGCTTGTTAGCCAATACTAATGCCGTCCAGAATTCATTTGCATTCTTGTGCTGCTCAGTGACCCTCCAGCTATGTCAGGTAAGAACACTGATTTTTAATTAAATTCTCAATTTTCAAGTACATTTCACAGTTAATACATAGTGAAAAATTCTGACCAGCTCCATTATTTCTCTAAGTAGTCTAGGTTCAGCCGTCCTTTTAATAACCTTTGAAGCAAAAAGTCACAGTTTCACTTCTGAAGAATATAATTTCACAGAACAAGGAATATAGGAACACCTGGAGTTCCCCATTTGGAGGAGACATCAAATGTGTGAGAAGAAGACAACACCCAGTACTTAAAAGATTTTAAAGCTCATGATGCCAGTGTTAGATAGTATACAGCAAATTGCCATGTAGTATGCAATAAATGGCTGTTAAACATATTCTCATGTTGTCTTAATTGTTCTCTATTTTTTGTGTCTTTGTGAGGCCATCAAACCCATGAGACATTATCAGTGATTTTATCAGTAGTACAAGATCCTCGAGATCTAGGTAAGCACTACCTTCCATGTCACACTGAGGGGCAGGAGGGGCTGGAGCCATAATTCCTCCTGGTATAACCGGTCCTCAGAAGCAGAGAAGCCTCACACAGAGCTGCAGGAATTTGCATCTGCATGTCCAGAGAGTAAGCAACTTCTCTGGATTGCACAGAAAACCTGTGACTCAGCTGAGAACTGAACTCACATCTCTCAGTCCCAGGCTCAGGCTCGGCCTCCTTACATGCCTCCAGTGCTTGAGAATGCCATTACATATTTATTTGGTCCATTCACGAGCCATCACAGTGTCAGTGAGAATGGCTGGCTGCATACGCCAGCTCCAGCTGGCTGTTTAGAAGCAGGCACATTGAACAAGGCCATTTCCTGTTCAGCCACCATTCCCTTTTTGACTGTGCTGAGGATGACTGCTTCCCCAGCCAGGTCTTTTCAACATTTTCAATGAATAATAAAAAAAGGCAGTTCTGGAACACTTGCAACATTTAATTCACCTTGAATCATTTGGTTTCACTTTGGGAATTTGTGAAAAGAAGCTCTAGGGCCAGACTCACAAGAGGAATGAGGTAATCACAAGAAGATGGTATTAAGGCTGTTCCTCCCTTCTGCGCCCTGAATCCCAGCTCTGGACATTTGCATTGTATGTGGGAAACTTTGGGTAAGATTCCCTTTTTGTCTGGTCCACAGCAAGAATTTTAACCCTAGGCTGCCCCATTCAAAATATCCTCAGTGTTAAGCTACAGCGTGCGCTGAAGCATGGGTCTCACGGCCTTCTCTGGCCACTTTAATCAACAAAATAGAGTCATTTATTGGATGAATAACAATATACATTTTCCTGAGGTGGAGATTAGGTCATTTGACAAGAGCAACTCCAGATTTTTAGTGACTGCTTCAGTGAATGTTTATTCATGAATATTCACAAATAATTTTGTTGTGTCCAAAATGACAATTTTGGGTTAGGTGATCTATTCAGCAACAAAAATCAATCATTTCTAGCTACATCACTGCTTTTAAAGTAGGGGGCTTACAGAGAGCAGTAATGTGCACATGAAGGGTCACATCTGGACATATGTCTGATCCAGTGTTTACTTTTTGGCAAAATAAGTGAATGAATAAACAAATAAACAAAGAATAACCAGAACTTTCAAGAAATAGATGACTGGGTAGGTAACTGGTAAATATTGAAGGCTTCATTTTCTTTTCTTCCCTCTTACCTTCCCCTCTGTCAGGGGAACTCAGAAAAATGAGGTTTCTAGATCATAAAACGCCAAGAATTCCTTATAAACCCCTTGGATAGGTTTCAGTTTTTAGCGTTGTACTGAACCAACTGTTATTCTTCTGAACAAAGAAGCAAAAAACTCAAAAGCTTTCAACTAAGTCGTGCTAGTATTATCGTGAGTGAGTGTGAGAGGTATCATTTCACACATACTGCATCTCTCAATTAAGGAAAATGCCAGACTTCTGTTAGCAAGACAGCTGGTGGTACTCAGTGACTAAATATAGTACTGTCATCACCTAGGAGCACAGCCAGGACATTTTAATGGTTGGGACAACTGATATTGTGGTTTAGCCAAAACAATTTTTAATCATATGTTAATATTTTAAATAGCTAATGTAAGAAATCAATGAACTAATGTGTTTTCAATATATTTTACCAATTTTGCTTATTAAGTTGATTTTCAACTAACACGTAGCTGATTTTTGAAGAAATTATGTGTATTATACACATTTGTGATAGACAGAAAAAACAGCTAAGTAAATACAGCTGGCACTCAGCTGATTCTCTGATTGTCTGCACATTAGATAGACTAAACTCCTTGAGACAGTCTTCTTATTGTGTGCCCAGCACATCGACCGGTGGGGCTTGGGTCCTCTGGGGAGCAGTTATTAGGGATGACTCCATAGCTCAGGAGAGGCAAAGCCACAAGTAAATACAGACTGCTGATCTTAAGCAAAGGCTGAGCCAGTTCACCCTGTGTCTGATGAAAACGCTCTAATCTGCAATTACAGCTGGATTAGGTTCTAATCGAAATTCCAGCAGTTCCCATGAATTTACCTTCCTGACTAAAAATCCTTCCAGGCAAGAGGACAAAGCCTTCTGGGCTCACACCTCGTCACCAACATCCCAGCCATTTTGCATGTTTGTCTTACTGCTCTTTATGCCTACTGTGGCTCAAGATAAAAGAAGATACAGGATTAGATATTTCTAAGGATGAATGGAAACACCTTTCCCTGGTAATGCTGTTGTAACTCTAAGGTCCGCGAGCTTGCCAGGTTTACAAACAAAGGCTGTGCTCGTGAGAAGGTGAGGTATAGAAATGAAGTGTCTGTTGCTTCCCCCTTTCCAAAAAGAACTGGATTTAGGACTGGCTTAACCAAGATCAAGTAGGTATTTCAAAATGCTTATTAACAGTTTTATTGCTTTGTTTTTCCTCCAGTTTCAAGCAATAGGGGTCCAGAACATGGGCTTTGTGTGCATACGCATGGATCCATGGCTGTTTGAGGACGGATACACAGAGTTGCCCTTTGCAGCCAGTGGGGTGGAAGATGGCCTGGTCATCCTTGTGTGTGTTCAGCATGAGCCAAAAACTGATAAAACTGCAGACATTCTCAAAATGAACTATCAGAGCAGAAACTCGACTGCTTTCCTCTGTGCTAACATCTGCAGCATCTATCCTCTTTCATTCTCTCTCTTAGCCAGAGAAATAAGAACATTTTGATGTTAAGAGAGAGGTAGGTTTAGCGCTGAGGAGTCATATAGGCAAACTTTTCATCCACACAGCCCGGACAACGTGGGCAGCAGCAGTGCATATTTTCTGTGTTTCTTGGCCAACTTTCCCTCCTGCAGCCTTTGGGCTAGCACCTGGGTGAGTGCTGGCTCCAGCAGGGCCACCAACAGGCGTGCCAGGGCTGATCACTTGTTTCTGTCACTCCTCACTTCACATGGCAACTAGCTCATACATATCTAGCCCCAAACTGTAGTAAACAATGAGGTGTACGGAAGCTTTGTTCTGTTGCTGCTGTGCACCAGATTGTTTGCATGTAGCCCAGAGGGCTTGCTGAGAACAGACTAAGTTCATATTTACCTGTAGGCGACAAATGCACTTTGTGCACTGGTAGCGATCAGCGCAGATTTGCTTCCTTAGGCCCTGGGGGAAAACAAAGTTGTACCGAGCAAAGCTGTTCCCATCCTTGGTCTCTACTAAGGACTTTTTTTCTGATCTGACTCATTATTGGAAAAATAATAATCTGGAAGTTGTTGTGTTTTCTCCTGTCTTCGTGCTGCTGCAGTGCTGGAGGGTAGCACTGAGCTGCTTCTACAGCTGCGCCTCTGCCTGCTCTTGGGAGCAGCTCAGGGCACCAAATCCACCTCTTCCCTTGCTACTGAAGCTGAAGAAGAACCTGGAAGGCTTAATGTTAGTGGTAGACAGCTTTTCCTTTTGAGTCACTCTCTAGTTTGAATAGTTTTCAGTTGGGCATCTGCAAAAGGACAATTAATGCATACTATTTTATATTCTCTATAAAAACATTTTTTGCCCCCACTCATTAATTCTTTGTTCACTGGACTGTTTTTGAGTTAATATCACTTTAATAGCTCCACATTTGTCACAAAGGCACCGTGCTGCATGGGAATTGTGTAATAATTATTATCGTGACCAATGAAGTTATTCTTTGAGTGATGCTACCAAGCTTATCGCTTTGTTTTTAATCTTAATGGAACCAATAATTTACAAGCTTTTGTCAGTAAATTATGATAACCCTTTCTGTTTTAATAGAAACTTTTTCATTAGTTCCACGATAATTTGTTATTTTAAATAACTTTCTTGAATACAACAGAAAGATAGAAATGGGGAAAGAAAAAGAATGAATTTGTGCTTGAAAGGTATATTTAAATTTTTTTTTTTTAAAAGGAACACATAGTGTGACCTAGTTTTTATAAACAGGAAAAACAATAAATGCCAGATCTGAAAAAGTAGATTTAGCTTGATGGTATTTTAACTTTTTAATTATTTGTCAGATGTAGGAGGTGATTTGACCTATTTACATATCGCTGGAGGCCACAGGGGAAAAAAGTATTCACTCTGAGTTGAGTTCAGAGAGTCTGCTTTGCCAAAACTAAAGGCAAAGGCAAATCCAAGGCAGTGCAGGTGCACATCTGAGAACAGCAGAGAGGTCGGTCTGGTTTGGCAGTCTGGCCATGACAGTCAATACCTGTGCGGCCAGTCCCAGCTCTG
The DNA here is from genome assembly GCF_019238085.1 of Lagopus leucura. Taxonomy (NCBI): domain Eukaryota; kingdom Metazoa; phylum Chordata; class Aves; order Galliformes; family Phasianidae; genus Lagopus; species Lagopus leucura. Next base: position 28,379,034 of record NW_024962265.1, read on the forward strand.
CCCGGGGTTCAGCTCCAGGGTCTGAGCCTGCCCTGTGCCCCAGCCCTTGGGTGTACAGCAGGAAGGGTGAAGTAGACTGCAAAGGTGATATTTCTGCAAAATATTACATCTGCTCATTATAAAAGTTTACAAGTGTTCCCCTGAGCCACCCATAAGCTGTGGTGAGTAACCCCGAGTTCTTTTCCGTCCTTCACACGATTACTTAAATGGCTGCTCAGTCCAATACGCTTGGCATTATTAAACACAGCCACATGCAGCATGTTTGCAAAAGACGTGCAGTCTAAAACACACACGTAAGCTAAAGGCTTGCTTCTCATGTTACAGGAGAACTCCAAACACAAACTCTTTTCTCTTCCAAGAATTCAATGGTTACATGAGGAAAATTCTCCAAAGCTGAAAACAAAGAACAATTAATTTAAAAACCTGACACATACATGCAGACTTGTTTTAATTTACTGGACTGAGAAACACTCAGATTAGTGGACATACAGAAAGGCAGATCTTCACAGCTGTGTTTTGGGCAGCTAACTGGTTAACTCCTGCAGCAACGGTCTTTTTGAGCACCAGAGAAAGCACCCCATCAAGTACGTGTAATTTATTCTACAGGGAGGGGGGAAAGCTTTGGAACATTTTCCAAGAAAAGATTCAAGGCTAAAGTAAATATGTATGGCTAGCAGTTACACCGGCATGACTTGATGTATAAACCCCTATGTGTAAGATACCAATGAGCCGTAAAAGTAACAACTCTGAGCTATTAAGACGTCTAAGTGTGTCTTTACATAAAAACCTTAAAGAGCTGCACAGGGAGTCATTATAGTGTCCTGTGTCAGGATCTGACTTACTCAGAATGTGGAAGGACGCACTGACACCATCAGCTGTGACGTAAAACGCTCAGAGGCTATTTCACAGGGTAGGCGTTTCAAAAGCCTTCAGCGCCCACCGGTTCCCACATAGGCAGCTAAATGAAGTGATGAAACTTCAAATGCTCTCAGCTTTCATGGGAGCTGGGAGGCTGGCCCCAAATATAGGGCTGACCCTGGGGCAGCCACGCTGTCTGCACAAGAGCCTCGAGGCTGAGGCGGGAGGCCCAGGCACCCCCAGCCTGCGAAGGTGCTGCTGAGGAAGGATGGACAAAAGCAGGCTAAAGGAGCATCCCTACTGCACCCATAGCAACCACACTGTGGCACAGATTGAAGAAATTTAATTAAAAAATGAATGCTAAGGACTACCTGCTCTGAAGATGTCCTCTCTCAGATCATGATAGCACTGCATGCGCTGTGGGAACAGAGCATCTTCCATGGATTCTTGTTCTGAACGGCTTCAAAGATTGTATTTCAGTACACATGAAAGCCAGCATAAATCATAGAATGCCTTTTTACCCTGGTAATTTTATTTTAAAAAGATGCAAACAAAACAATGTGTTTCTGGAGCTGTTGTTCTGATGTTTTATGCCACTGCCTCGTCAATAAAAGGAGCATTAAACTCCTGGGGCCAGGCTGAACCTGGCTATTTTCAGCACCTCAGGCAGGCTGGAGAAGGGCCCAGCACCTGGCAGAGAGGAGCAGCGCAGGGAGCCATCTGCTGCCAGCCAACCCCAGCGCTGCGCCTGTGTGCCTGCGGTGCACAGGTATCCCATCGCTGTCCACCTGCTGTACCTGCTCTTGGCTTTGTTTGCTGTGTTAGGGTGAGTCCACAGAAGGAAAAGCCACCAATGGCTATCAGACAGAAAAATATCGGCAATTACACCACCAGCTGGGGCAAGTGCCAGGAACACACTGCTGTGCAACTTGTTCTCCTCTCAAAGCCCTCCCCAGGCATCAGCTGGTGGCCTCTGCCTGATGCTGGAGGCCTTACAGCAGGCTGGACAGACCAACTTGTCTGGCCACAAGTGAGCTCTGCTTCCTCACACCATGATCCAGACAGATGAGTGGAGAGGTCCATCAATACGACCTCATTCTCTGAAGAGCCCAGCCTGTCAGCCTGCCCCAAGCACCTGGGCCTTGCAGTGCCTCTTGTCCTTTGGTGGCATAGTGCTTAGCACTAAGCATCGCAGTGGGTTTTCTCAGAGATGAGGCTGTGACTGTCTCTCCTCTCTGAGTGATGCTTCAGTGGCCAGCAGTCTTTTGGATGCAAGGTGCTCCTTGATTTCAAATGCTGTTTCAGAGTTAATTAAGCACAAATTTCCTCCCGGGCAAATGCCTCACTTATTAAGTTCTTTTGCAAGCATGAATCGTGATGACAAAACCTCCTCTCTCACTGTGCTTAGGTACCTGCTAGGAATTTTAGATCCCAATTGCACAAAAGCATCTATGCGCAATCTTGACTTCAGTCTTGATTTAATCACCAAAGTGCCAGAGGAAACATTGCTATGCCTGGCACCTCTGTTTAGCACATCTAGGTAGTTCTGTGCACAGCACTGTGCTGGAAGGTTGCGCTTGATACTGATGTGTACAGCAAAGTCCCAGGAACATCACACTTAATACATCCTTAATTTGCATACTTTCTGACATCTGTCTGCTAATGGTCTCTTACTGTAATTTCAGGGACATATGTAATAGAATGATACTGTGTCTGACTGGTATGAATAATAGATGTATGATCTGATGCATCTTTCTCCTATCTAATAGAGGATAAAATCAAGATAATTTTTCAGTATGGTACATTAGGATATTATTTCATGACAGTCCATTGCAGAGATTATTCTACATTCTTGTAAGAAGCCACAGAAAGGTTTGACCCCTTGCAAATTAACTGTAAGTTACACTAAAAAAAAGATCTTCTGCAGGTAAAAGAAACAAGAATAATGACTTGGAAGAAGAATAATTAAAGAACATAAGGTATATTATTCCTTCTCAGGCTCTTTCATCTTAACTGACATTCTAAGAAATGGGCAATCTGAAGTCTATGATTTATTACCTTAAAAGTTTTAGGACTTGCCTTTTTTCTCCTTAAGCTTTGTCAGATTTTAAACCTCCATGAGATTCCGCCTTAAGTCCTTTGAGAATTAATAAGTGAAGGGTTCCAGTCGCAGACAGAGACACATTTTTCACGCTTCCCTCCCTCCCACTTTCTGACTTGTTTTCAGTGCTCAGGCTCCTCAGAATGAAAGGGAAAATAATGCAGCCAGCAATGTCAGTTCATGTTATTATTGTAGATACAGAAATGCCTTAGCCAGCATTTATTTGAAGCTTGGTGGAGTATAATAAGAGAAAAAATGAAAAAAAGACTGAATCTCTTTCTTCTTTCCCTTGGTTATTTTCCCAAGTTCAGGCAAAAGGGTGAGGTTCATCTGGCTTATGTTTAATTGCATAAAACTTGAATTTCTCACAAAGCTACTTGGCTGAGTTGTCCCCACAGTCCCATCTCCTCACAGGTGGAGCTAAGTAGCCCCAAGTGGTGATTTGCTCCCTTCTGACTGTGACAGTGACCCACATTGTGGATGGGGTTTCTCCACTCTGGGTGCAAAGCATCATCTAACTGATGAGTCTAACTGTTACCTAACTGGTTTGGATGGCCAACATTTGATTTTTTCTGTTGTCTTCCAACTTCATTTAACCTGAACTACGTGGAAAGCTCAGAGGTCAGAGAATCTAAAAAACTGTCACTATGGTGACAAAAGCTACCCCTTCCCATAGCAGATTTCCAAGGAAGTGGTCACTGCTGTGTTTCCTGCCCTTCTGCTCCTGGGAGGACTTGGCCTATTTTTCTCTTTCATGGAGTTCTGAGGAGTGCTTCTGGTGAATGGCAACTTCACCCAGGGCCAGACCATCACTGAATAACTCAGACATCCCAGTATGGGTGGATGCTCAGCAGCACAGAACGCAGAAAGAAAGATAGATAGTCTGTTAGGGAAATGTAAGTGTACTGCCAGGAAGAGGAGTATTCTTGGCCTTTATATGTATATATAAAGACATATATATGAACCTATATATATATATAAATACTATGATTACTTATTTTAGAACAGGCCAAATACAGAAAGCAACTGAAAAATCCAGGAACAAATGGTTAATAAACAGATTTGTGAAAGATTTGAGCTGGTCACTCTTCTATTATTCACCATGACAGTCTCTATGCAGAAGAGTTGAGATGAATTTCTTGGTGTGAATAAATCCCAAACATCTCATTAATTTTAGTACAATGATTTTGAATGACTTAAATTCAGATGGGAAATGAATTAATCATTAATCTTTATTTTCTTGTTGACAAAGTCTTCTCTCTCATCCAATCAAGGTGAGGGCTTGTGTGCCCAGGGAACGAGGTACGGCATGCCCAGGAAATGCTGAGTAGCACCCATCAGCTGAAAGTTTGTCATAGAAAACGTTTAGGGGAACCTTGAGCACACAACATACATGAGAATGAAATCTGAAATTATTTGCAAGTTGTTCATTAACTGGAGAAGGGTCTGTATTTGCAGCAAGGAGTTTGTCACCACATACATTCATCATTTACATGGAACACATCTGACACTTGACTAAAAAAAGTAAAGATAAATTAAGTATATAGATTTGATCAGATCATGTATGTTTTAGTGAAGTCTTAGTGCAGGTGACAACCCTGTGTACACTGTTCTAATGCACAACTCACCTGAGGAGTGTGGACAAACTCTCACACTGTCAGTATTTCTCGTGTCCTGACTCTGCAGTCCTCAAAAAAAAACAACCCCACAGCTTATGTTAAAGTTTCATAAGTTTTCTCTTGCACAAGAAAGGGCAGGAACAGACCCCAAAAGACCCGTATGTATATACATATTTATCTTAATTGTATTATATAGTATGTCTCAGTCCAGTGTACCATACTTTTTAATGAGAATATATCTTCCTTCAGTGATCCCACGGCATTTTTCTTCTCTGCTCAAGACTGTACTGAACAACACATTTGCTTGAAAAGAAATCTAGAGTTGGCATAGACTGAGCACATTCTGAGATTTCATATCTACATGATAATCTGAAATGAAACACAGTCAAATATCATTCCTAAAGAAAAGTGGGCAGGAAAGAGTTGAAGGAAAGGCTTTGTTTTCTTTCTCACTTTCATAATATTTACTGTAAAGTCTTGTGATTATGCATTTTTTTACACTATACTTTCAGTTCACTGCTTTGTCTATACTGCAATATTATTGATGCTGTTTAGATGATATTGTATAAATAAAATCTTGGTTTGATAATGTGGGACTCTCCTATCTGGATATCTAATCCTTGCTGGCCATCCCTGGTTCTGAGCAGGCTGGGCACATGTGTATGAGTGTTAGCAAGTGTCAGTGCCTTGGGCAGTATGGGAGGGAATCTGCACCAGGAGACACAGCCAGCATCTAGAGTCACCATGCTGCTGTGAGGTGAACACTGGCCTTGTGATTAGCCTGTCATTACATGGTTGGGTTGTGATCAAAATTACTGCTTACACCAGGGAGCTTGGCACTTAGAACCATGTTTATGGCATTAATGCATCATTGGGGTTTTTTATTTCTGTGTATAACCCAGTTGACAAATTGCTTTGCTGGGATAGAGCATCCAAGGCACATTATATGTTCTCAGCACAGGCTTGTACCATATAACTGAGCAATGAACATCCTGGGGGGAGTTTATCAGATGGCCAAAATCCCTTTTGGCGCATCTCCATCGAGTCATTAGTGTTGCACCAGCAGGGAAATTGACCCCAGCACTCGCTGCAGGATTTGGCAGCCACCTCACCACGAGGACATTCCAGGGCTTTGAGGGACATGCATTTGGAACAAAGAGTTACTTCAGCGGGAGTAGGCTGACAATTGTTTGGTTTTTAAAGAGTTACCACATAATGTTAAAATAGTATCCTGTCTAAATGTTAAATCTTGATGCAGTGGTATCTTATGATCTATTAATCTGGGAAAAAATGTAAACCAAAAGATAATATATGTAAACAGTGCTCAAACCACAAGCATTCCTTGGAGTAAATGACAATATAATTAAATTTGAACTCCACATGGCAGATTCTTTCGGTGCATAATTGAAATTGTGTAAGATGCTTTGGCAATATGTTTAACATTAACTTAAAGCAAGTAATTTTAGGACTAGCATCTGATCTTTCTCTTATTGACACTGGTTGCACAGTTCCCGCAGGCTGGGTCTGTGTTATGGCTTCTTTGTGACGTGCGTCATGGCTCTCCTGGAGAGCCTCTGTCTGTGTCCAGGCTTTGTGATGGAATGGGACCAGGCTCACACCTCCTCCCCAGAGCTGGAAAAGTCACCAAGAAGGAGCACAGAGCATCTGCTGGGCACATCTTCCTACCAGCAACGTGTCCGCTTAGGAGTGTAACTGTGGCTGTGCCGTGTCAAACCCAATGTCTGCCTAGCGCTCTCTGCTGCCTCTGACAGCAACTGAGAGTGTATGCTTGCAAAGAGTACAAAAAGAGGATAAGCATGCAGTCTTACTGCCCCAGAATAGCCTCTAAAATGCCTACAGCTGTCAGGTTTCAGACTTCAGATCTCCTACTTTGATTTGCTGTATCATTTCCCCTTTCTGTTGGTTAGCATGTGGACCTGGGAACCGGGGCTTCTGGTACTTCTGCGTTGCCCAAGTCGCATGATGCAGACTCAGCCATAGATGTCAGCAGCAGAAGGTGCAAAGTCTCATCCTTCAACCTCTTCACAAGGAAACAGCCTTTTGCGGTTGAAACAGCTCATAGTTCGTGATCGTGTTATGTGCTTCATGCAAGCAACAGCCAGTCATGGAAGATCACCTCAGCACAAAGAATTTTTGGTATAATGAGAAGCTCATCCCACAAGCCCTGCTGTGCACCTGAGCCCCATTAGGGAGTGGTCTCCAGCCCTGACTCAGCCCCAGACAATGTTCTCATTCTCTGTGAGGAACACGGAGGCGGGCTAAGGGCAAATGTGGGCATTCCTGACAGATGTGTACCTGAAGTGACTACTACTTGGCTCCATATCTAAGGGTAAAAGAAGTCAGAATTGCTCACAGTTCCTTGCTATGCTCTGGAAAGAGATTTGTTGGGAAAGCAGTGAATTTGGGGTTTCACGGAGGTTGAAGTGTTGCCAGGCTGTGGTTTGCAATCTTTGACAATAGTCTGCGGAGAGCTGGCTGGTTTCATGCTAACTGTTCCTCTTCATTGTTCCCAGCCACTAAATTGCAGCCACAAGAACCAAGAGTTACATAAAGTGCACTCTTATCATCATGGCTCCTCAGATTCTTCCCATAATGAAGACAGATAAGTTCTATGAGGATTATGGGAAAAATCCAGGGGATCTTAGACCATGAAGCAAGCTGGGCATGAAACTGTGGACCAAAGTATGAAAAATCCTGGAAACTCACTTGTAGTTGTTCGTGGCTCGTGGGACGGAATGTCACTTCCTTAGGTGAGAGTGGCAGTTGTCTCCCAGAAGTAGGAGATGGTGGTTTTTTTAAGACGATCCTTTCCAAAGCCATCTACAAAAATATTTTTCTGAGATAAACAAAGGATATACAAACATTTTTATGGAGATTTACCTCCTTTCTATGCAAGCCCAATCTAAAATAATACTAGACTCAGCATGCCACATACACTGGAACAGTTTAGAATAAACAAGCAAGCAAAAGTGAATATATACACTTCCTCTGCCTGTCTTTCATCTCAAGGATGATTTCATGTCTGTTCAAATTTACACAGGGTTCAAATTCTGAATTTTCCCACAGATGGTTTAAATCCTCTTGTAGTGGACATTCAACGCCAGGCTGTGTCAAGGAAACTTTAAGGAGAGATGTCTAGAAGAGGTGCTGCAGCACAGAGGCTGTCCCTGGCACTGAGGGCAAAGCAGCCTGCTCTATATTTAGCTCTAGTGGAGACAATAGGGAATGTGGCTGCTGTGTACGAAATGCTGACTTCACTGGGAGAGGCAATTAGGGCGCTTCCTGACAGGACGGCAAAAAGTTTAATGCTGAGAAGAGGCCACGCGTTTTCACACGAGAGGGAATTTGTGGACACAGCTGCATCGCACTTTTAGCATTTGAACACTAGAAGGATTGAAATGCGACTTGAGGAATTTAATAGTGAGAAAATTTCTGGAGAGATTTAAAAATCTCTAAAGCTTGGCAAGTCAGAAAAAGTTCTTGCCCTTTTTTCCACCAGTCATTTGCTATTCGCATCTCTCAGGGATCAGATCCCATACACAAGTCTTACGAGGAGCAACTGAGGGAACTGGGATTGTTCAGTCCAGGCTCAGGGGAGACCTTGTTGCTTTCTACAACTCCTTGAAAGGAGGTTGTGGTGAGATGGGAGAGAGCCTCTGCTCCCAGGTAACAGTAATAGGACAAAAGGGAATGACCTTAAGTTGCACCAGGAGAGGTTCAGGTTGGATGTTAGGGAAAAATTCTTCTCAGAAAGAGTGCTGAGGTATTGGAAGGGGCTGTCCAGGGATGTGATGGAGTCACCATCCCAGGAGATTTTCAAGAAACCTGGAGATGTGGCACTGAGGCGCATGGCTTAGTGGGCATGGTGGTAATGGGTCAATGGTCGGGCTAGATAATCTTAGTGGTCTTTTCCAACCATAATGACTCTATGATTCCATAAGTAGAGTTGCTGCTTGGTTCCAGGGTGGCATGATTGAATACTTATAGGTACTAAGAGACTGAAAAAACACATACCAACCGCATTCCTCTAGCTGCAATTTCAGCAGCCAACAGTTTTCTCTTTCCATTTATAGGAAAGGTCAAGCAAAGGCTGAGCCACCTTTTCATGCACCTAGGAGACAGCTTTCTTCCCACACTTCCCAGCCACAACATTTGTCTGGATGCCCCAGCAGAGGGCTGCTGAAAGGAAGCTCTCTCCATCAGCCCATCACGTCTGGGCTGTGTGTTGCCCCAGAGCCTGCATTTGTAACCTGGGCATGCTGCAGAGCTGTTCCCAGGCTTTAGGTGGTGGGAGATGGGGTGCCTGTAACCCAGCTCTGGGGACCAGATCTATACATGGCCACTAAGGATGTATAGCAGTGCATTACAAAGTATGTTTTTATTTAGGGGAGTTTATAAAGAATTTGGGATAAGCTCCTCTGCTAATTGGCTTGAGAATTAATCTAGGTAAATAAACCACTGTTTTTATGCTGTAACGCAGCAATCATTTCACACTCCTGCTGCAGTTCTGGGCTTTGTAAGCTTATCTGCTCCATCTGGTGCCATGTCTCTCTGTACTTTTGCTCTGTGAAAGAAGCATAACGATGGGCAACACCCCCACCCCAGTCAGTGTAAAGGGGAAAGCTCTGACAGCAGCTGCTCAAAAGAAATGGACTAAACAGTTCAGGCATTCTCTTCCATTTGCCTTATTTTTAAGTATTGGTTGCTATGACAGTTGGAGAAACTATTTCTAATTGTGTCCTTTTTAAATTTGTAGAATAGTTTTGCATTGTTTATAGTCAGTGGCAGGGATATATTGGACATGTCTTTGGGGGTCGCAGAACAGCTTAGGTTTGTTTTGGATTCTCTGAACTTTTCATTTCTAAGTTTTATTTTTCTAATGTTATCCCTTAAAAATGAAAAATTTTGAAATATGTTTTTTAAATATATGTTAACCACTTCAGTTTTTACCCTTTCAAAATATCCATGTAATGAGATCTGACTTTGTAAGTACTGCCAAGAATCTGAATGGTTTCAGTAGCTGTTTTAGCTGCTAAAAGTATTGAAGAAATGAATTCAGCCATCTGCATTTTTAAACACAGCTTTCTTCTTCAGTCCTTCCTAAAACGCTGCTCCCACAAAATTCATTCTGTTGTTGCAAATATATTCTCACCTTTGGGGATTTGCAAGATCCAGTTCAAAATGTATGTTTTTAATGAATATTTTTTTATTAATATTTTATGATCATTTGCTCTTTGCTGCCTCACATTCTACATAATGACTATTAGGCTCTTAGTGAGAAATGGTCTCTTAGAAGCCACTTGCAGAAAAGAAGGAAGGAGGGCCAACAACAGAACACTGAAAGATAACAGTGATGAGGATGCTGAAAAAGAAGTTAGCAAGATAGGAAACAAGGGGATTTGGAGGTCACCGGAGTGGGAGCGAGCAGGAAATGGAGGGAGGAACTGAATGTCAGAAGCAGCTGATAGATTCATTACTTTTATTTTCTCAAGGTAATTCTTCCTCTATTGATATCAACAGCCAAGGATCCATTGCCTTGCATCTTAAGCCTCCAATCTGTGTTCCTGACAAATGCTGTTTGGTGGCTCTGCCCTTAATTCCTTCAGTACTTCTCAAACAGGCAAAAATCCTGGCTATGCAAAAGCATCCAGGGACTAAAGATAGAGGAGGATTTGCTTCACTAAGTGACATCTAGAAAATTCACATATTTGCTGGAATCACACCTGTTTATAACAAAGCCCCAGCCAGCTGAGGTTTAATTTTCCTTCTCTCATATGCCATTATTTCACAAAGACTACAAATCTTTATGACAAAAGAGAAATGGTGATGGCATATCCATGAACTACTTCACTGTAAACTTTGAAGGCTTTTAATATTTAGAGAAATTTATTATAAAACCAGGCTTGAAAGACTGCATTTTATTAGAAAGCTAACAATGAACTAAGAATTGAATAAATAAAGCAAGGGAATGTTTTAGAACATATTAAGCTATCAATATGCTAAAACTGGTCATCTGGTTAGTGGGTAGAAAATGAAAAGTAAGTTTTCAATTGTGCAACATAAACACTAAACAGTGCATGAAGTAGGTGCTAATGTACATTTATTTGAGAACATAGCTGCTAAATTAATATTTCAGAAACCTTTTGGACTGGGTCTCATTAAATAGTTTTCCTCTCTGTTCATTCTGGGATACACAAACCATGGTATATTCTCAAAGCTGATCACAAGCAGAGTTGGTAGGCTGATGCAGTATTTGTTAACCATGTGCAAAAGGTCAGCTGTAAAGCAATATGCGTTGGTTTAAATTTGTAATATACAACCCTGAATAATATAGAATATTACATTATATAACCCTGAATAATGTAGAATATATCAGAATATAACCCTGATCAGACTACATTGTCATGTGGTCATCAACCAAAGCACATATAGAACCCATAAAGAAGAAGCGGTAAATAACCCTCAGAGCAATTGGTTCCATGTTGACAGCAACAGTCTTCACACTGGCTCACTCCAGCACACATGCTTCACAGAGCTGTGAAAAAGAGTATGCCCAGCCTTGGGTGGTCTAGGACTTGATACAGGGCTTTTTCCTCACTCATCACACTCTGATATCAACCTTTTAATTAATTATTTAGCTTTAAATGGTTTCCATAGGTATGAAACCTCCATATGCTTCTGTTTCTGGGTCTTTCAGATGTTGCTGATCCGTCTGTGGGCAGCACTTGGACCCAGCTCCTGAATTGTCAGCGCCTTTTGTCAGGGTAGGAGGCCTTGTGCCCTCTCTGCTACCATCTCTGATATTCAGCAGTGTGCAAATGTGTAAAGAAACATGTAATCCCATGAAAACCATACCAAGTGAACTTGGCAACATGCATTTTACATAAATGCATATTGACTGGCATTTCTTTTTTTACAATTTGTTATTAATGCAAACCAACCATAGCTGTTCCATTGCTTCTGATGCCAGGGTGCTGCAAGGGTGATTGCTTGTGGTGTACGCATGCCCTTTTAATCCTCTGGAGTTACTGGGTGCTCTAAAACTTAATAGAAACGATGTCATGCACTGAGGAGATTCTTGTCTGACTCTTTTAAATTAGTATGTGGGAATTATCATTTTGTTGATATGAAATCTTTATTTGAAATCTGCTGCTTAACATGTTCTTTTGGGATGGTTATAATTGGTATGAAAAATATTTTATCATGTATATAAATCTGTCTTTTCCCAACCACAGGGCTAGAAATATTTAAGTACTCTTGCACTGAAACCATTGTTACGATTTCTTTTATTCAATTTATACTTAAATTTTATTTTCCCTTGATCTTTTCTTTTTTTTGCTATAGATTTCATCATGTCCTGTTTCATGCCTGATTCACTTCCCACTGTACCATGATATCTGATGCAGTTAACTTTCTTGGTTTTCCATTTGTTTTAATAATTTAGTGACTTCCATTATTACATTTTCCTTCTAAGATATTCTTTTTTCATTTGAAAACAAAGCAGAACACTGTAGCTGTTTTCTCTGTCAGTTGTAGATTTTTGGCACTCAAGAGGGTGTTCTTAAATTCCCAATTAGCACGAGTATTTTTTGTCTCAAGCAAAAAATATGGGCTTAATGACAGAAGTACTTCTTTCAGATAGACAGCCATGTGATCAGACTGGAAAATGGGAATGGCGTGCTGTGGCCTTCTAAGCAGCAAAAAAATTCAGCACTAGTTTTGGATTAGGAATACAGAGATGCTTATTTGTTTCCTGAACTTGCTCTGATAACATTACTGCATAGCTCTTCTGGCAAAGCAAGCTGAGCCTTAGCCAGAAACTTGCACCCCTGCACTACTTTGCAGTGCAGCTTGTTGGTAAAGGCTTTCTCTGGAGTGGACACTTTGAATTTTTCAGACATAAAAACTCTTCTGTGGGCCTGTGCAAAATGCAAGTGTGAGCATTTTGTCCTCTGTTGTATGCCCTGATTTTATTAATTTATTTATTTAGCAAATAAACGTTTTCATTATTCTTACACTGAAAACAGCAATTGTTGCAATTTAAAAAAGAAAACCATTCATTTTGGGAGACTGAATGATTACTGAATAGTTTCTCTGTGCTAGACCCCAGTAATACACAGCGGAGTCATGAGGATGTATGACATCAAAGAAGGCTGGCCAAGTTGAGAACAAACCAATGGGTACCTCTCCATATTACCCATGGTTTGTTCACAGATATGCGTGTCTCAGAACACTGTAGAAGTGAACATTATAGACTAGTTCAGAAAAAGGATTGGACAGGGATATTAGATAGAAAATGTTATCTCTGATTCACCTCAATGCCAAACTCTGGAGTCTGGAGGGTATCCTGAGAATGTACTTTTTCTGTGTGCCCCATGACTTTGCTCTTGCCAAGGCACCCTCTGCTAGGTGCTTTTAGAGCCTCGCACTAGGGAAGATGCACTTTTGATCTGAACTGCATGGCTGCCCTTTGCAATTAATCCTATTTGATTTCACGGAAATTGAAGAAAGAACAATTTGGTCTGGCAGCAAGCCTTGACCTGCATGGGCTTTTGCTGAAGTATTTATAATTCTGATAAAATAATGCTGAAATTAAAGAACGAAGGAAATGCAATAACTCTTCCCCTGGTTCTTCTTATTGTGGTTTCATTCCTTTGTTTCTTGATGTAGATTCCAGAAAATTAATTGAGCATTGGGACCTAAAGAGCAATACTTTGGGGGCTGATTATTACATGCCTCAGCTGCTGTAATAAGGTATGAGTTAATGACTTTAACCACCTGAAAAGTGTAACAATTTCCCTGTAAATTCAGTGCCTGGAGTTACTTACTGCCTGGTCACTTAGTTTGTAACTCAGGAAAAAGGAGGAATTGAAAAAACAGAAACTGTTATTGCATTTAAGAAGTGTTAAACAAAAATAAGTTTGAAAATAAATCCAGATTCCTGTATTTCCTGGACGTGATTGTCCTGTACATGACATACCTGCCAGTGAGTCAGCATACTGCATTCATGTCTGACGTCTGGAAGCTGTTTCATAACTAAAGAGCAAACTGTGATCAGTCTGTAAAGTCATCCCCCTTCTGTAAAGGCAGCCAGGACTGAAGCTGGCAGCACTGCATGCTGCAATATCAGCAATAGATCAGGTTTGGCTGGTACAGAGATTTCTATGGATTTTAGTTCTGAGCACATCCCTGCTCAGCTGTGTGCATGCAGTGCCATCACTAACTTTTCCTCTCAGCTCCCCTTGCAGGAAATGAGCAAAACTCCTGTCCACTTTGAATGCTTTTCAACCCAAGATGCACACAGAAAAAAGAGCAAGGTGAAATCCAGGGCCACTGGTCTTGCTGGCAGCCTGCCTCATCTGCTTGAGGGGGCCATGCGGATTTTCTCATGTAGGCAACTGCATCTGCAAAATGCTGAGTGACCAGGCAGAGAAAATTTCAAGGTTGGACAGGACGGCCTTCCATTTGGAAGGACCAGAAAGTTTATTTTTGGATTTCAATCTCTTCAAGGCAGCGACCCGCCTTCCATCTGCATTTTTGCAATTCCTGGAGCAAGGGCCTCTGCTCTTCACTGGGAGCTGTATGTGCAGTAATAACGCTGGTGTTTATTAACAGCACTACCAACAAAAGCCGGAAGCTAACAGAGACAAAGGATGGCGAGCTGCAGCGATTTATGTTCTTTTCCCAGCTTTGTCACACAGTTGCTCTGTGACCTTGAAGAATGCGTTTAATCCCGCTCTGCTTCCAAGTTCCTCCGGAGCCGCAGGGTAGCAGTGCTGGGCGAGGGTGTCGGGGCTTTGTTTGGAAGTGCTCTGCAGCCTGCTGGGTTCCGCTGGTGGGACATGCTCAGTGTCTGTGCCGGTGGCACACTGTGAAGTGAATGGAAGTGGGTCATCCAAACAAGATGTTTTGCATTATAAAAGTGTCAGACCGAATCCCTTCTGACACCCTTCTTGGTGTTGTTTGGAGACAGGTTAGGCGAAATGAGGGAATTCCTGTCACGGCAGGAAGCGCTCCTCCGAAAGCAAAGGGAAACAGCCTCAAAGCTTTGCACAGAGCAGAAGAACCAGCCTGCACTGGCTGCACGTCGCTAGGGCTGTTCAGAGGCAGCATCTCCTCTCCTCAGAACTGCACTGATCTCCTGCCGCAGCACAGCTCTCCCGGTAGAAGCCGCTGGCCTGGACCCAGGCTGCCGCGAGGCCCTGCTAATCCCTGCTCAGCGGCCGAGGCGGTGGCTGGCCAGGCCTGTTATCTCACTGCCCGCGGGTGTGATTTACAGCCGGAGGCTGAATCCCAGCCTTGTTCTGTGAGGAACACCACCTCCTCCAGGAAGGAATGGCCGGAGCCTGGGTACTGACAGTGAGGGATTACACCACCAACAGACTTGGATGGGATACAACGCAAACCTCCTTCTTCCCGTAACAAATCTGCAGTGCTGAGGATCTCAGTTAAAAGTACCTCTGGGAGATACCGCCCTTCCTCTCCCTTGGCTTATCCTTGCTCCAAGGCCCTGCCGCACTGTGCCATAGAAAGCTGGCCAGCATTTCCTGGCGTGCAAATCTGCGCGCTTCCCAACAAACTCCTAAATCCTTCCCCCCTGCACATTTTCCCTTATTGCTTTTATTTTTCTTTTCTTAATTGCAGAAGTCCTTCGAGTCAAAACCTTTTGCTCAAAGAAACTGTACTGGAGATTCTCAGGCAGCTAGGAACTGCTGTGAGGAACGTGGGATCTAAGATCTCTGTACTGTTTATGGACAAACACATCTGACCACGTGGTGGGCAGGCCTGCCAGAAATGCAGATGTGGACATGCAATCAGATAGGTGAAACAGACACCTGCAAATCTAGTGAGTACATTTTACACCATTCAGGTGTTCAATTGCTTCTTCAGATTAGCATTAGCACGGAACTGTTCAGGTGGATGTCACTGACCCACAAATTCATCTAAGTCACAAGTAAATGCAAGATTTAACACTTGGGAACATTCTGTGATTTCATGTCAAATCTTAGTTCTTCAGATTGATGTTTGGATTACGCCCACTCAGAGACCCAGTGAAGTGCCAATATATTTAGCATGTGACATAAGGCAGGAGAGAAACAAAAGCAACAAAAGCAGCAACAGTTATCTACTTGCATACAATAAAAAACTTTCTGCATTTTGTTCAGCTTTTTCATAATGTCCTGTGTCAAAATCACTGTTGAATGGAAATGGCTTGGCAAAAGCCGTGACAAAACAGTTCCAGCATTTTATAACATTTGGCATGGCTTTCAGAGAGGTAAAATGCATGTCACAGAAGGCTTTTTCAGCTGGGGCTTATCACTGCTGGGTGCACTGGCATTTCATTTCACTGACATGCATACTATGTGCTGTTGAAATGTTACAAATTTCAATTTCACTGAGGTGTTTTTTATTGTTTTTTTGTTTTTTTTTTTTTTGAATCTAATCCCCTGGTGACGGTAAACACAGCACATGAGAGAACCCAGCTCAGAAGTTGTTTGTGCATCATTTTACATCAGCACAAACTTGTTGGATATGCTTTGCAAATAGAAGGAGGAGAAAAACTCACTGTTTTAAAAATCAATTTCTAATTGCCACATTTTTCAGTAATGACAAACAAGGATGAAATTTCAGTTTCATGATTGTAGGTAATGAATGTATTTAATCACTGTAGTTGCAGAAATAAATACCAGACTGAGAATGTGATTGACCAGACAAGAAAATCAAGATAAATGAATTGATTTATTATCTGTTGGAGTAACATTTCAGTTATTTGAGGAAGAGATGGTCCAAGTGAAATGAAGAAAGTCTACAACTTTTATATAAACAAGCCAGCTATTTCAAGAATAAGACACACTATCCCAAATCAGCTGTACTATATTTTCTTGCTTTTGCATTTGTTGCATTTCTCTCAAAATGTCTCTAAGAAAGCTGCATTAAATGCTTCTTATTATTTTTAGTAAAAATCACAAAAGAAAGAGCAAGAAAGAGAGACAATTGTGTGCACAGAAGATTCTAAGTGACTGAATTACATAGCTACAATTTTTTCCTGTAAAAGGCTATCTGGTCTGAAACTGAATAAAGCAGGTTTCCAACTTTGTTAAACCATATCATGAACAACTGATTAAACCATAGCAGCTTTATACTTGGCATACACAATCATTCTGACTGTAGAATTAAAAGAACAGAAAAAATTAGAGCTAAGTAATAGTTCAGTGATGAAGTTCTTTTGAAATTAGAGAAAGAAAAGCATTCTTCATTCACTCTTATTTAGGCAAAGCAGAATTTCAGAATTACTGAGTGAATTTTGAAATGAGTGCTCTTTCCTTTTCCAAAAGCCCTGCTTGGACTTCTTCTGCAACAGTGCTAAATGTTTTCATTGGTCAACAAGTAGATTTCTTCTCTTCATTGAAATAACAAAGCTCCTCTTCCTGGGAACTAGACAATTCCACCATATTTCAAGGTTTGAAATGTATTCAAACTTCTGACTGCTTTATCAAATCTAAGCAGATTCTCAGGCACCTTCATTTAGCAGGTTTAATTGTTACTTGACTGAGTTACAGGAGTAGTAAGTATGCAGGGTTATAGAAATCATTTGACACTTTGAACCTGGGGAGTTTCATTACCTGTTTATCACAGTGGTAGAAAGCACATGTTATAAAATTTAATTTCATGCTCCATTTGTTTTTGTGTCACTGTCTATTCCATGACATCCAGACCTGCCAGTCTCTTCTCCCTTCCCTTCCCTTCACACAAACATGTGGAAAGACAGCGACATTTGGATAGACAATTTAATCTGAACTTCTCAGCATCTGCTGAAACACTCAGAATCAACTGTAGTGTTTGGCTGCTTGTCCATCTCAATTATCAAGCAATGAGAAGGTAGCAAAGGAAGGTAGAGCATTCTCCCAGTGAGTGAAAGATATCCAGGAAATGATAGGAAGGGTTTCTTACCCCCATCCATAGCTCAGCACAGTCAACAAACATAGCCATGGTTATACTAATCAACGTACACTTAATTACTGAACCTTGCCACCTGATGTTGGCCAGTGAGATTATAGAAATTAAAGAAAAAACTCTTGTCAGAAGTTAGATGGATGTTACCCTCTGGATGGATGGATTGTCACTAAAACAAGCAGTAATTCAGGCAAAGGGACATACATCATTTTTAATTGACTAAAGCTGGTTCCTGAAAACAAGTAATGAAAGCTTAGTGCCAACTAATGAATCTGCAGTGCAACACCACTGCAGCTTTTTGGCTCGAAGTTAGTGGTTCTAAACTACAACCTAATTGTTTCAGTTCACATAATTTGAATTTATGAATAAACATATATTTTCCTTGGGGCTTTTCAGTCCTTTCCTTGTTATGACAAACAAAGTAAAACTTTTTTTAATTTTCAACTGTAGTACTTCAGCAGTGTTTTGATTGAAGCACTGCTGGTTTTCTTACTCATAATAGGAATTTCTCACGGTAACACCACTGTTACTATAAGGGTTTTGTCTGCTGTGTCTGTGATTAAAATTGCACATAGAAAATATGACTCAATGCATTGCTTTTCTTAAACTTCCTGCTGTCTCTACAAGTCGTAATTTAAATCCTGTTACCTTTATTTTGAAAACTTATCTGTCCAGAAATACAGTATACAACAACATATAATGTTCCTTTACTGGGGAAATGTTTTTATCACAATTTTAAATTAATGTTAGAGTTTTTCTAGTCCACTTTTCAAATTCAGTATTAGAAATAGAAATCATAATTCTAAAATGATAAGACTGATTTTAAGGACATAAGCTGTGACAGAGTGAGTAAGCAAATATCCAAACTTTGCCCTGTGTTGCACATTGACAGAACAAAGCTTAACCATTTAAGCTTTCAAGTCTCAAACTGTGCATTTTAATTTTCTTGGATTTTGCAGATTTTACTACAAAAATAAACAGAACATTGATTTTAGAAATCTTTTTGGGTAGGAAAAGGCTAATAGCAATTTGGGTTATGTTACTTCCCAGGTCCTCCAGAGCACACAGTGATGCTTTATAAACATCAACCGAGCCATCTGCAATCTTTTGTTCAGGCTGAGAACTCCAAAGACACAGGGAGTCTTCTTGTAAGTGTCAAGTGAGAAACTGAGCTTCAGTGAACTAAAGTCCACTCTAACTTGATCACTGAACATCATGAATGGAACTGGAGGAAAAAAAAAAGGGTGTGTAGATTTTCTTGTAGACGTAGCACGTGATAACTGGCACATACATGCTTAGTTTGATAGCTGAAACTTGGCTTGTGTGTTAGAAAAGCACAAAACTATGGGTGAGTTCATCTATTCATTTTTCATGTGACAGAGGTTGGAGATAACCTGTATGCATTAGTCATATTCCTTTATTGAAATGGTATGGACTTAGAGAAAAGTATTTGGCAATAAGGATAGCCATATGAATTAAAAATCTGTGTTGTTTGAGATGTTCTTGAACAAGACTGTGGATTTGAAAACAACATTTTTTGCTGGGAAGGCACAGTACAGAAAGAACGAGAAGCACAGGAAAGGTGGTTTTACATTGACTTTAAGATCATTTTGAGGGTCATTAAAGCAGATCTTCTGTTCTGACAGCACAGGATATCCTAAAAGTAAAATGACTGGTTTCAATTACAAATACATACTATGATTTGGTTAAAATTAGACCAAGAGAAGTTGCAGCTGCGTAAAGCAGAATAGCTGACTGCATTCCAGTCCATCTGCCAGCCTCTCCTACTTTCTTCTGGGGCTAAAAAAAATATGCAGGAGATGAGAGAAGCTGTTCAGGATAAAGAGTGACACTGTTCCTTTCATAATCAGTCATGATCAACACCACTTTACCATGGTTGTCATGGTGTGTAATACATCCTTTTTTCCATCACATTCCCAAATTGTAGGTGTGGGGTCTCCCTCATTGGAAGATCTATGGTTGGCCCAAATCTTGTGACAAGCATCAAGGAGACTCCATGCCCCAATGCTGTTTCCCACTTTCCCTTCTCTAGGCTTCAGGGATATTCCATGCTCTGCTTTACCTTCTGCTGCATCCCACCGTTACCAAAGGACTGGGCTGGGAGGTGGTGCACCTTTCTTTGTGTCTGATAGTTGCTACCATACAGTCCGATGTACAAGGCACTGTTTTGTGTACAGAGTTTTGTATGGGTAGAGAGAATCTTGGAAAGCACAGTTGAAAAAAAACATGATACTCATGTGTAGTATTCTTAAGTGTATGGGAATTATATCAGTCCCGAGCAAATCATCATCCCAAATAAAATACAGCAAGGTATTTATTTGCTGTCCTGAATATTGCTGGTGAGTCAGCTGCAGCTGCTATAGAATGGTATTATGTCATTTCGACGATCGCCTATGCCAGAAAGTCTTTTCTTGGCACATACATATATGTTTTGGACTGCTTATTCTTGATTTTTTTTTTTTAAAGTTATAATAATTTTCTTCTCGAATGACTAATTATACAGAGACTCCTTAATCTTAATCTGACCATATATATCAGGAATTACATTGAAAATAATGTGCTGTAAGTCACAGAAAAACTGTTCTTGTGTTCAAAGTGGCAAGAACAGTATCTGCAGAAGAAGATGTAGTGTGACTTGCTAGGGATGTGCAAACATCCCTCTCCCAGAGTACATATGACCCATTTTGTCCAGAAGTTGTGCTGAATCATCTCTTGCCTTTCTTTCTTTATGGAGATAATGCTTGTAGGCACACAGCTCCAGAAAGAATCAATACCTTTGCAATGCATATCAGATCTTCAAGCTTAGAGTGAAAAAAAAGGCAGCTCTCATCTGCTTCTTGGAATGGGCCCATGTCAGCCAGCTTTGAGTATTTCATACTCATTGCTGTGGAGGCTCAGAGCATCAGAGGCTTCATAATGACCATATTAAAAAATAAAATAAAATAAAATAAAAATAAAGCAATAACCACAATAAAACTAAAAAATACCCATAACACGAGGTGATCTGAAAGGATTTGGGATGAGGAGGATTTGTGTTATATCAGAGAAGAGTGCTGAAAGGAAAATAGAGAACAGGAGCAATATCAACACGGGCAGGGCTCAAATTAGAAAGTAGAAAAAAGGCTGTGAGAAGCATATATGCATGCATAATTTATAACTGAGAAGGTGGAGCTGTCAGCAACCTATGGGAAACTGCATTTTTCATAAGTTAATGTGTTTTAGTGATATTTATTTCAAGAATATTATTAAATACTATGCATTAAAGTACACATTCACGTATGACTGTGCAGTGTGCAACTGAACACAGGATAGTACTGTCAGAAATATTGTTTGAATCTTTGGAGAAGCTGTTGTTCTGCATCTGTGTTCCTCACTTAGGCTTGTCTAAAAGTCTGAAGGGATCCTTCAATTTTCTGACATCCCTGTAACTATACCAACAAACGATCAATGGTGGCAGCTGTGCACTGCCCATCAGGCACATGTATTTGCAGCAGTGTGCAACTAGCATCCTTCTGCACTCCCTGAAGAAGAAGGGTGCTAACACTCACAGCTCACCAGCAAAAGGCCTGACACCAAAAACACAGGAGAACAAACCCTGAGCAGCTGTGCAAACAAGGAGCTGACACCCAGTTTCTGTAATGGGTGCTGAACTTGGTCAGCCTGACCATGCAAGTAGGGCTGTTGTGTTCAGTACTGACAATTGGGGTAGATTGATAACTGGATGAAAATGACAGCTAGCAAGATCTATAAATACAAACTCAAATGTGCTTTTCAGACTCCTCAATCTAACACCAATACAAAAACAATGGAATCGGAGAAACCTTTTCAGCTCCCCTTTAAAACTTGATTTGACATGAAGGACCAAGGGCATACCCAGTCTTTCAGAAAAATGAAGATGCTTTCAAACATGGCTTTGTCTGAGGCAGCAAGAGCCTTTCAGTACCTTAGAAATGAATGAAAGCAGCTGTTTGCCAGCAGTTCAGGGAGAAGCCAGCCACAAAACTGGTGCCAGGCAGAAGGCTGAACACAGCTGAGACACCTCGGAATGTGGCCTCCAGTCTTGATTCAACAGGATACCTGATCAGCAGATGATAGCATTTACTGTAAACAGTTGTGGTTGTCTGCAGGAGACACTGTCTGCAAAACTGTCTACAAGAGTTAATATATTCTGTATATGTTTTGTCTCCAGACTGTGCAACATATTTTGTGAAACTCATAAAAATCTCTGGACTATACCTGGTTTATCGTGAGGGTAGCCAGCATGGGATGGGGAATGACAACCAGGCTGTGGGAACAGGTTTGAGCACTCTGAACGCCTGCCAAGATTTCAAAGGGAAAATAACAGGCAGGCTTTTCAAACTTCTGCCAGCCCCAGCTCTATCAGGTCACTCTATTTATTTTTCCTTTAATATCTTCAGTAACTTTAATAAAACTCTTCTTATAACTCACAGCTTGAAGGTATCAGGATATTAGAGGAAAAGGAAAGACAACACTAAGTAGACACCTCCTTTTTTGTCTCAAATAAAGATACGCAATCTGTGATCTCTTAAATAATTACCTGTTGTTCCATTACCTACTCCTTCTTTGCAAACCTGTTTTTGTGCTCCTGCAAACCTAGATTCTACCGAAAGATTTCCACGCTCAGTCCAGCACATAACAATAGATGAAATGCTGAAGTGGATTGATGTTGAACTTCCATTGATTACTGTAAAGTGATGTATTAAGAATTATTGATACTAATAGAAGTGAGAAGTAAGCATAGAAGGAAATCTCAAGCATAGAGGGGGAGAGGAACGTGACTTTGTGGCTGTGTATGACTCCATGACCAGATGACAGTGTGGTGCATTAATCCATTCATTTTTAAACAACTCAATCAATACCAGTACCTGCTCTTCTCCACTGTTTCAAATAAAGATGTCATAAAACAATAGTAGAATAGCTTCTGTGCTGTATCTCTATGGATACTAATGTTACACAGGAGATACAGCTTTTACTAGTTAAAGAAAAATCGTATATTTTTTTCTTCTAAGTTTAATCATAAAAGTGCAAACGCAAGAGATCCATTTCATCAAAGGTACCTTTGTGGTTACAGCACATACTGCTCCTCATAGCTCCTCTGCCCAGGGCTCTGGCTGTACTATGAAAGCACATTTGTGGGAAACAAATAATCCTGTGTTGCAAATGCATGCATTTGGAATGTGGATGGAAATTTAGGAATAGCCACAGATATCTGCAGAAATTGGACACAATGAAATCTCTGTGAATAATCCAATAATTGTTTACTCTAGCTCTTACCTTCAGCTTAGTATAATGTACAGAGTAGCACTACCAGGGGCTACTTGGTAGTAAATGACTTCTCTCTTCCGGCATACATTTGAACATACTTTTCATCTTGGATTTGTGTTTCAGTGTGAGCAATGCACTCCACAGTAGCTGATGATCCAAATGAATCTATCTTCCCACTCCTGACTACACACTGCCCAAAATTCAGCACTGCATCATACTACTGAGGTTATTATGTGTGATATGTGTCTGCTCCAAGCCACCCCAGTGCCCTGTTTCCAGCCCGTACACAGAGAAGTAGAGGCCCCACAACGCTCACAGCCTGCTTGTGATGTTAAAGCCAGGGATGATGTTCTCTCTAATGTTCAATTCATGTTACCCAGAGTACAGAAAAGAGAGCTGGGGACTGATTTTGTGGTGGCCAAAGCCAGGACTCTGGGGACATGTCAGTTGTCACCAAGTGGTTAGCACATGAGGAAGCATGATGAGGTCTTCTCCCATGTTCATCTTCCGAAGGGTATGAGGCCCGCTCCCTGTGGTCTTCTTCACCCTACTGGCCTGGAGGTGAGCAGAAGTGATTATGTGAATGCCTGTGCTGGGCTCTTGGGCTGAATTGGAGACCATCTCCCTACCCTGCTAGCATCCAGTACACCAGTACACCAGTGTCCAGACATCAGTATCCAGCATCTCTCTGCTTCACTTACAAACAAGCTGACTCTGCCCAGCATAGGGGATGTATTTTTAGTGTGCTGGAGGCAGTCTCCTAGCTACGGCTCGAAGTGCTCAGCTGGGAGGGGCTGGCAGTCCTCAGCCTGTGCAAAAAGAAGCACTGCTGATGAGTCCTGGTGTTCAGGTCAAATCCTGCCCAGGATTGCTGCTGTCTTTTTCCTTGTCTGCCCCTTAGCCTGTCTTGCAGGATTTGGTATAAATGTTGCCCAGGTATTCTGTGGGCTTCTTGTGTGCTGCTGATCTACAGGGTTAGAAACCATCTCCTGTTAAAGCACAAAGATGTACTCTGCGTGCAGAAAAGATAAAAGACCAAATATTGTTTATGTTGTATGTAATAATCTATCTCACATCTGGCAGAGTCTGACTTTCTGTGAAGATGTGAAAGAGCCTTCATTAATTCCTCTTTAAGCACAAGGCCATTAAAGAGCTATTTTAATTTCGGGCACAAATTCAGATTTTCCACTCTTTCTTAAGTTGCTTGCCGTCCTTAAATTGCTATCTGTCTCAGAAGTGTTTATGGATAATAAAATCTCTTTAAAGATTCTCCTTTGTTTTGGAAAAACCCTGGAGATAAATTATCTGGCATCTAGGGGGTGTTTTGCAGACTGCATGGTTGTCGTTTGGCTGTTACTAGGATGACTGAAAGTCAGGCAGGGTTACCTAAGCCTCCAGCTTTCTTTGTACTCCTGAAATAGGCAATGTAACTGCTGCAAAGTACAGAGCATCCATGTAGCTCAGTAAAAGTTGAGCTTTAGAGAAGACTGGCTTTTGATCAAATATTATTTGAGAGCAAAATGTCTAACTGTCATGAATTAATCAAGTTAATTTATTTTTTACCCATATCGATTCCTTTGCACTCTTTGGAAAGCCTGCACTTGCTCTACAAGAGCTAAAGGACATTTCCCTAGACTGATTTCTGAAACGCACTACATCACAACAGTGCAACTTCTTGTTCAGCTTTTTGGAAAATTCCCTGCAGGCCTGGACTTCTGTCGCTGCCATTGTTTCCATTTCCCATTTACAGTTTCATCTCATGTATGCACAGACCTCATCACCATCTATTAAAGAGCAGCGCAAACCCCAAATATGCATTATTCCAAAAATGGATGAATGGAACATAATATCAGACGGGAGATGTTTTACGTGTACCACACTTTCAAAGGTATATTTTGTTTAAATAACATAGATAGCACAGTTGTAGTGCAAGGAGCTTTTTAAAATAATTTTTCCACAATGATATCACTAAGCAGACTTTCCACACCAGTCACAAATATTCTACATCTCCAAGATAAAAAGTGCGTATTTATAGATGTAATTTACTGAAGTCTGACATTAAAAAAAAATCTACATATATATAATTAAACAAACAAAAAAATCACACAACAGAAGCTCTCTACAAAAAGGTCGGACATGTTCATGAATCTTATATAGACACTATTCGTAAGACAAAGAACAAAGATATTTCAAGGATTTTATTTTATATAAACTAGAAAGAAACAGTCTTTTCTTGTCTTTTATAAGTTTAGGAATAACTAGAAGGGAAGAAATAAAAAAGAGAAAAGAAAAAGAAGAAAAAGAGAAATAAAAGAGAAAGAAAAGAGAGAAAAAAGAAAAGAGAGAAAGAAAAAGAAGAAAAGGAAAAAGGAAATTATTCTGAGAAAGCTTGTGTACATGTTTACAGTGAAGCTCACTTGTATGTTAAGTATCATTATATCCTGTTCTGTATGCTGTTCTTTTCCATTTTGATGTAAACTATCCCATAACATTTTCACTCAAAATTGATATTTTTTCATATACACCAAAGCAATTCACTGGGAACCAATCTAAAGAACACATTAAGGTCATGGTGCTCTGGCCTATCTAATACCATATCTAATGCTCTAATCTCATATTGCTGCTTTCCTTGAGAAAGTATACTCTTAAGGTGTCTTCCACAGTCAGCTGAAGTAGAAAGTGATTTCCCTTGTGAGTAAGGAGAATTTAAAATCAAGCTTTTTGAGATTAACAGAAACATTTTGTGATACTCAAATATCCCTGCCCTTCTTGAGGCAGAAATGATGGATAAAGGCACGGAAGCTGCCACCAACTAACTTTTACCTGGACGGGGTCTTTCCAAATTATAGTATGTACACCAGAGCAAAGTAGCACATTACTGAAATGTCCCATCCAGCTGGGAGATGCTGTCATCATCAGCGGTGGCATGTAACTGAAATACATTTGGGAACACTTGAAAAGCAATGAATCATGGGCTATCGTGCATAACTATGTCACTGAATAACGTAATGTTGGCATTGAAGTGCATGTGGGCTAGTAAATATTTGCTGGAACGGATGGTCTGTAACAAGACTTTATGGGCCAAGAGACCAACTTCTTTCCCCTTGAAGTGTTCAGACTAAGGCTGGAGGTACCCCTGGGGAGCATATGGCTTTTGCCAACACACAAGTCATTATTGAATGGAACGAGATGCATGAATTTTTATGGCCTGTGCTATGAAGGAAGTTAAACTTGAAGATCTAATAGTCTTCTCCGGGTTTAAAATCCATGAAAAATATATGGTGTCATAAGATCCTTATTGCTAACAGCAAAACCTTTCCCCTTCGGTTCAAATGGCAGCAATCAATTGCTACTTGCTGGCTGTAATGTGTTGTTTACCCACCTCTAAAGCTGTGCAAGTAATCTATTATTTTACTTTGTGAATTTTCTTTTATTTTCTTTTCATACTGTCACATATATTCTTTTCCCTGAATTGTTTCTTTTATAGCTTTACTAAGCGTTGCCTCTTCTGGGAAATAACTCTATGTTTGAGGCTCAGCCCTTCAAGGTGTTGAGAGCTCTGGACCTTCGCCAAGAAAGCTCTTGAGAGAATGATCAGCTTTAGGCATACATGCAGCCCAGGCTGCAAAGCACCCTGTGTTTAGATGGAGTCCCCAAAGGACAGTGGCCACTTCACATGAAATCAATTGATATAAACTTGTGTAGCGTTGCTGCTTTGACACTTACCTATTAAATGTTCCCTTAGAATATCCCAGAATTATTAGCATAGCCATGGAGTGCTTGTTATTAACACAATATCAATTAGCTGTGGAGTGGTCTAAGGAAAAAAAAAGAAAGAAAAAGGTCCTTTAGATAATTCTGCATTTAGATTTTTTTTTTTTTCAGAAGGAAAAGTTAAAAGCTCAGACTTTGTGTGTTTATCTTCTTTTAGACATCCACAGAAATCCACATTCCAGCTAAGAGATAAAAAGATATAATGAGAACAAGAAGAGGGGAATAAAGAATGTTTGAAAAGAAACAGCAAAGCCTGGACTGATGTATTTGAGTAAGAGCTGAGGTTAGGAATTTCCATGTAGAATAAGCAAAATAAAATGTCATCTCATGGTTTAAATACTGCCAGATGATTCAATATACTTTTCACAGCATTCTTTTACCATGTGATATTCTCTTATGTTTGTTGAAGTCAGGAAATGAGAAACTGCTTGAAAGGGAAAGGTTATGCCTCGTGTCATTGTATAATATATGCCCACAAGCCTATTATATTAACAGAGCTGCTTAAGGTAATCTGGAATGGAAGATGGAGTTCATTTCTACCACAATATATTCTCACTGTGATCTGCTGACAGAAATCTGTGTATCATACACTTGTTAAATTAAGGCACGTGGGGAACAGAGCAGATGAGGAAATCCTCATTTTTTTCCTGGGTAAGCTGATAAAGGAAAAAATATATATATATATTTATATCGGGATGAAAAATCAAACTTACAAATGCTAAGTCCAACGATCTATTAACTAAGATGTAAAATGTTTAAGTAAACTAAACATCATATGTCAATATTTTCAGATTTTTATTTAGATACTAACACCTTGACATTTATAGTTTTTACGAAAACTAGCTTAATGTACTGAAATTTTATTTGAGCCAAAAGTGAGCTTCTATATATTAAAAAAACATATATCAAAATTGGATTTTTGAAGAATATTTAAAGAGACTGTGAAAATAATTTGTGAAACATGGCTATTTCTCACAAAAAAGCTGTCACCCACAATGATAAAGTAAGCGCTGCACATTTTAATTACCTTGCTGTTTACTTTCTGTGTAGTTTCCCAGCCTCTGAGGAAACTATTAAAACAAGGACAGAGAGGATTTTTTGTTCTGCCTGCACTCATAAAACTCAGATACTGTGGTCCTGTCAGATATCAGTCTATCAGGCATTCTCCTGCCTGCTGTGCCAGAGGTTCTGTTCGTAACTAGAGACAAACACAGGACATTAAAGTATTGATATTCTGCACGATGTGCTGCAGGGCTCCAATGGCAAAAAAGGATCATTCTAGCTGCATTTGTTAGTTTGCATGTTTGCCACTTATAGATGGAAAAATGCAGTGGGATTTAGTCAGTGCTGGTTCCAGTTTGGTAATAAAAGTCGTATCCTATTCATAAATCCTGTGATGACTCCAGTTATCTTGAATTTTTGCAGAAATCATGAACCCTGCTTCTAAACTAAAAAGGATTGAGATGTGCTGCCTTCTTTCTCATTTACTGGGCTTTAATGCGCAATTAAGGATTAAATGTTTATCATGCAGTTTACAGGAAGGCCCGTAAATGCGTACTCTGTTGCTCTCTGTAGTTAGCCTGAAGTGGAAAAGTGAATTGGAAGTGAAGGGCTTAAACTGGATTTTATAGCCAGCAGAGAGGCTGGCCTGACTCACAGATGCAAGTGTTTGTAAGCAGTCCATTTCTCAGCAAACACTGCTAACACAGCCCCTCTTTCACCCCACTGACATCCTTGCCTCAGTGCTGTTATAGCTGTGGAGGCAGAGGCCAGCTCATGGCTGCTACTCGTGTGCTCTCCATCCCTCACCATAGGCACTGTGGCCTGCTCAGCCCCTGCATGCCACAGCTTGGCCTGTCCCTTCACCCTGCCATGGCCAGGGGGCCTGGGCCTTCCCCACTACAGCTGAAGTGCCCCTGTGCCACCCCCTTTCCATACACACATGAAAATCTTTTCCTGTGGAGTATCAGGACAAGCTAGCTCAGCTGCTTTCTATGGGAAGGCCCATACTCAGCTGCAGGAGCCAAGAAGAGCTAGCTGTTCCAAAGAACATTTTCAGCTCATACAGTCTGTGTCATGTTTCTGAGGGACCTGGAAATATGCAGTTGCATTCTTGCAGCTCTCCCATTATAGAATCAGCTCTGGTAGTTGGGACAAGAAGCAGGGCCTTCTTACTAGTCTTTGATCTCCTACAGGACTAAGCTGTGGTCTCCTTTGTGTTCTTCATTCAAAATACTGGTGAAGATATCAAACTCCACAGTTTCTTTTAAGCTGAGGATTACAAATAATTTACTAAAAATCTTGTAAATAATCATAATTTATTACATTTTTCTGAGATGACAGAAAAAGGAAGGGACCTTCAAAGGCATGAAGTGTGAGTTCATTTCCATGATCTTTTGACCATAAAATAAGAATGCATATGTGAAACTGTTGCATCCAATCTATCCTCTGCTGGCTGCCCACTGATTAATGAAAGCACATAAATTACTCAGCATCAGAAGACTGTATGGCCTCAAGTCAGCAAGGCAAATAAGTACATGCCTAATTTTAAGCAGATGAGTTGTTTTAAGTGAAAGGGATTTCATGAAAAATTAGAAATAAGCATTCTCTACAAAAAACTAAGCCATATACATTGTTTCCAGATGAGCCTCCTTACAGAATCAAAACATCTTGCCATCTGAATATACTGATGTGCTATAGTCCATCCCAGCTAGGCCTACTATAGTTGACTTTTCACCAGAAATAAGGAACGCCTCAAGAACAGTGAAACTGTTCTCTGAGGATGGAAGAAGCCAGACTTGCCTACAAGTATGTCCACAGGTTTCACAAATTTCTATTCTGGAGATCAGCAAAGCAGCACTGGAAGCAGAATTTATTTAGTTTTGCAAAGTATTTGATTTCTTCAGCCTGTGTTTCAAAAAACTCCTTTTGAGTATTCCTGTCAAAGTCCTGTATTAAAATTTTACTTCTCCTGTCAAAGGCAATAATTCATGTGGTAGCAAGTGACAAGCATTGCCTTATAAATGACATTGTGAAAATATGTAGACAACATCCTACTTTCCTCAAATTGGGCATGCTAAGGATAACAGCTGCTGCCTTTCTAGCTTGGGAAGCAGGTGTTTGACCACCTACAATCAGGATGTTTTCTCCTTGAATGAAAATCAAGCAGGTTTACTCAGTGATGCCAAAGTAGTGAGGCAATGCAGCAGTCCAAAAAATTAAAATGCTGACAGTCTTCCTCTTACTGCATAACTTGGTTCAATGCCATGGAAAAATACAACAAATTAATAAAAATGGAACAAAGAGTTTTGTCTCTATATGCTGTACAGGCTTTATGAAGCCACCTTTCTTGTTCTGCTGTTTATTCATTTTATGACACCCTGGGAAGATCTATACTGTGAATAATTAACCTGAGGAATCTTGGGAGCGTGACATCTTTGAAGAAATGCAAATGCTTCTGTGCTTCTCAGTTTAATGGAATATATTGAAATGTTCTTATTGGTCCACTGACTGAGCTGGATTGCCCCAAACCTTTAATTCTGAGTAACATAAATATATGATTTGGGGAAAAAAAAAAAAAAAAAGAAAAAAAAAAGTTATTAAAAAATGGTTAAAAATAAAATTTCACAATGGGAAAACAGAAAATGAAATCTCCTGCTTCAGTGAAGCAATAGAAAGCTGATAGAGGGAAATACAAAAGAGAAGCAGGAAGAAGTGGATAGGCAGAGTCCAACAGCTGGATCAAGAATACGCAGAGTGTTTTCTAGATTGAGCTGAGGTGGGAACTAAAATGTGTTCCTCCATGGCTGAAACTCAGGCAGAGGCTGGGGCTCAGGAGGAGGACTTATGGAGCTGCTTTCACATATTTTCTGTCTGGAGAGGAAAGATACTCATTCAAGACCTGCAGCTTTATATTCTGGAAGCTGAAAGAATATCAAAATAGAATGTACAGTCAGTGCAGAGAGTACTGGTGTTTGAAGAAATGGCTGTAAACCTTTCAGAATTTGCTAAGGAAATTAGCAGGAAATTAAAAAAAAACAAAACAAAACCAAAAACAAAAACCAAAACCCTCCTCTAGTTCTATTTCCACCTTTCATGGCATTGTATTGTATTATTCAGTTTCAGTACAAAGGAATCATGGATTAAGTAATGAAAAAGGCAGTTCTCGAAATATCAAAGAAAAAAAGCCCTTTCTCGAGAGCAGACAACCTGAAAGAACATTTCATATTGGTTCAGGTGCTTAGAGGAACTTCTTGCTTCACATAATTAAATCTACAAAGATCTCAACCACTTCATGTTTAAAATAACTTTCAGCATCCAGCACAGAGAGATGTGGTTTAATGTAAGGCTGAACCAATGCTCCTTAAAAGCAGGGGGTTTCTCTTTACCATTAACAACTCACATTTTTGCCGGTATTTGTGTTAGCACTTCAAAAATTGTGCTACTGTTCTAGCAGTGGTGTAACTGAAAATAAGGGAAAGCTGAGGATTTACAAGTATTAGAGGTGAGTTGCCTAAAATACTTTCCTCACCCTGTCCATTAAGGGGACCCACTGAACTTGTCTAACATGTGGCATCCGTGACTCAACACTAGCTCCGGTTAAAATAAACAGTGTTCTCCTAAAAGATGAGTCAGAGGAAAATGGCAGCTGGGAAGTTGCTTCTCAAGGATAAAACTTGCATCTGCTCAGTGTGACACTTTTCTCCTGACTGCTATTTTGCATGGCCATCTGGTATGAATCTGTTCCAACCACATACACTTTCTGAGCGATTGCTCTGTATATCTCCAGTACTTTGGAGGCAGAGGCTCTATGAGCCAGTGTAGATATGAACTGGGAAGCAAGCCTAACCATATTGCAGTTGGACATCACTGCATCTCCAAAGCAGCCAAGAGAACTGGCTGAAAAAGTAGTTTCTGATACACCAGATGCTGTTGCAAGCAAGCCCTGCAGAGCTTGTTATATTCCTTTAGAAAGCTTGTTTCTATCTTCCTGTGACGGGCAGGCACAGACAGAGGTATGGCCAATGTAAGTTGCAGCTCCACTGTATGAGAGATTGCACATACAGTGTTGTGCTCCTTGAAAACGAGGTGTTTCTTCTTTATAACAAGCATGAGACTCTCTCCGCATTTTGTTGTTTGTGTCCCTCTTATCCTGGAGTCAGCGCAGAAATAAGGTGTTCATGACACGTGCCTTTGTAGCAATATATATTTTAGCTTCAGAGAAGGAGATTCCCAGTTTCAGAGCTGCTGCTACATTGCAGTTCTCTTCTTCTCTCTCTTCTTTCCTTTTGCAGTTCATTTCTTTCGTTGCTCTTGTGTCTCCACCCTACTACAGCCTGTTTGCTGTATTTCCTTTAAATAGCAACTTAGAGTGCTGCAATGCAGTATGCATTACACAATCATTCTTTAGGATCCATAGATGTGCAACAGGCTCCTGTACCTTCCCAGCTATTTTTCAAATCCATCCACCTCAAACTAGGGAGTAGCTGCAAATGATGTAAGTTATCTGTTCTTCATCTTCTTCCTGACACTGCACCCAAATTCTTTGGCAGCTCACAAACACTTAGCACTTGTTTTGGAATGTCTTTGATCACCAAAGTGAGTTGGGGCCGGGACTCAACATTCACAGCTAAGCTGTACCTTATGCACTTGCCTTTTCTACATCCATAGTGATGATTTCTCTCAGTCTTTTATTTAAGTTTAGTTTGGTCGTGTTACCATGAAGGAGTCAGTGAAAAAGTCTTAGTTCTCTACTAGCCAGTTGTGCTCATAGATAGTGATCACCAGTGATAGGGGACATGTTTGGAGGAACAGTCCATTTTCTATGAAATGAAAGATACTTTGATACCAGCTCTCTTATACCACATCACTCTCTCTGGGCTCAGACATGCCGGGTTGGTGCATTCTGAAGTAGGGACAGCAATATAGAGCCACACACAGCTAGGAAAGGTCTGGGCATTATCAGACCCCCAGGTAATGCAGCATCAATCTCAGTCCTCAGGTTGAGGCTGCAGAGAACAAATGCTATATTATTTCTGCTTACCTGGTAAATTGGCTAAAAGCCTCCAGTCGTGTGATACACTAGTGGTGTAAGCAAGATGAAGCATCCAGCCCACTTTCAGTATCTACGAATATTTCTTGGTATTGCATAGCAGATTGCAATCCCGATTTCAGGCGTGATAAATGCAAAACATCTTGGAGAAACAGTCTCACTACAGGTAAAATAGAGAACTGGTGGTTAAATTCATGTTGTGCCATTACTAATTCCTCCACAAGCCTCACTGAGCAGGTCTAATTCTGTATTGCTCAAAAGAATTACATGTGCATAAAATGAGTTTAAGTGGTTTGGGACTCAATTCCCAGGTTTCTCAAAAATCTCCTTAATCAGATACACATTTCTCTGATTATCCTAAATTTTCTTAACCCCATTAAAATGAGGTTAAAGCAGATTTATTTCCAATTTTATTAACAACCAAGAAAAAAAAAAGTCTTGCAATTTTTAAAGTCAAGAACTGCTTTGTCCCACACTAGGTGAAGAAGTTGATTGTTCGTAAGTTATTTTTTAAAACTATGAGTTATATTTCAGTGTTCTTGAAATAGTTTCTTTTTTCTTCATGAAAATAATAAATTCTCCATGTTTTTATGATAATCATTCTTATTTTCCTACTAATCTTCGGGAAATTATATCTGTGTTTTCTGGTATGGTGACCTTCTCATGTTTAGCATCTCCAAATAATTACAGTAGAGCAGTCAGTAGGTCTGTGGAAAATACAAAAAGTAGTAAAACAAGCAGATGGATGAACCTGAGGCGTGTGAGTCTCTTTCCTGTACTACATGACATTTTTAGTACTCATCAAGCTTCAAAAAGTTTATTGGAAGTCCTTTTGGATTTTGTTCTTCTGATGCAATGAGAAACTAATGACACTGAAAAACAAAAGCTCCACTCGTACAGTGGGCTGTAGAATTGGATGTACTGAAGTAGGTGAACCCTCAACCTCAATGTATGTAAAATCAGCTTAGCTTTAATTTATTTGCAAACTAGAAATGAAGCAGATGCAAATGCATGCAATGTGAAATACAGCAGTTCTCTGTGTTGAAGATTACTGATCCTGTGCTTGGCAGTTGGTAGCGTTCAACCTGGAGCTGGCAGTACCGTGCCTTTGAGCTACTAAAGGTAACTGACAGCAGCAGTATGGCTCTGTCAGCAGCACTGAAAGGGATGCATCCACTCCTGTTATCAAAGCAGTTCTGGAGACAGCAAGAGCTCCAGGATCTTGAGTCTGTTTTGAAGAATGGGAGTACAGCAATTCTCTGCCCCTTTCCAAATCCCATTCTCCAGATTTGGGCCTCTCCTCTGCTCCCTCCAATTGCTCCTCTTTCCTTCCAGCACTCACCACATGCCCTCTTCGTAAGAGGCAGTTTTTCTTCAGTGAGCTGGAAGCCATCAGCACAAGTAATGGGAGAGCATTCCCTTGCTTTTTTTTCTTTTTTTTTTTTTGATGGATCACACATCCTTGAGTGCCTGCAAGAGTAACAGCAGGGGAACAAATACCTGTTCCTTTCCACTCTCTGATGGATCACATTAGACAGCCAGAGATTCCTGGGGAAATGCAGGCTCCAAACTCTTAACATGTGATTTACAACTAGGGCAAAATGAGAATTTTCATAATTTTATATTTTAACCAAATTTGAGCAAATTTTCTGAGGAATGACAGAATACAAGTTCTTAATGCCAAGGTCATATCTACACGCTCCTGACATAATTCATATCCCAGACCCAAATCAGTAAGGCATTGGAACTTCTCCAATAAATAATGTTACTTTTAACATGAATAAAAAAAATTGTCTCCTCGACATCATTCTGAAAAATGGGTGAACTCCTCCAAATGAAACTTTCAAATTAAATTCAAGTCTTATAATTAAGGCTGAGCAAAATGATAACTGTTCAAAAATCAGGCATCCTAGTGTTTTAAGAGGTGGACATTTTTAATTACAGCTATTTCCACCAGAATTCCTTGTGGCTACATCTCTGCTCTTGATTTTTGAATGGTAATGCCAAAATTTCTTGATATAAGCGAGGAACAAAGGGTGCTCATCCAATATACATAATAAACATTTACGCAATAAATGACATGGATACTTATTTGACAGTATTTTCACTTCCAGTCAGTCTTCCCCTGGAAGATTAGACGATTTTAAATAATACTTTGTTCACATTGCTGAGAGTTTACAACTGCACAATCCTGCAGAAGTGTACGACTACTTTCTCCACTTTAATCTTGGGAGGCAGCACAGGAAATAGTGCACTAGAATTAGCCAGCGTGTGAAGATTAAAAGGTACACTCATCTGGAATATTTTCCATGAAGAAAGGTGACCTTAGTGCTAGAGCACAGTTGTTGGCTAACGAGACACCAGCACAGTTAAATAATGAAAGCAGGAACAAACGACATGAATTTACAGGAATGATACCCGCTATCAGCCTTTCCTCAGCAGATGGGTGAGAGGTTTACTCCTTCATCAGAGAGCACCAGTAGAGAGAATGCCAAAAGCAGCTCTAAAAGCTTGCCAGAGATACTCTAATCAGATCGAGTTTTTGTCAGGAATTTGTACTTTTTAGTTACCAATGGTGCTTAATCACAATTTTTGCACAGCTCTACTTAGCAGACTTCAAGAACAGCACCACAGGTTTTCTTGTTTGTGGGTTGTTTTTTTTCCCTATGAATTTCTGCACTGATCATGTTTTCATATTTAGTGTTTTTGAACAACTACTGCACAGAAGCTACCACTTGCCTTAAATTGTATGAGCTGTCAGAGGGACTTGAAAAGGTGAACAGACAGTGACATACTGGAAATTTGTGGATTACTGTGCAAAGCTGTCTGGATTTTGAAGGATTTTTATGAAGAAGGAAAATGTGCCCTTATCTATCCTTTTATCCCCTCCGTGCTGTCCTGATCTCTCCATCTATACTCTGCTATTTGGAATTGATCCTCTCACCTTGGAGTATACGGCGTTACAGTGATTTTGCCCATGATATCTACTGCCTGAAAACAGCAAGTGCTCTCAGTGATAATCACTGTAGTAACTGAGTCTTACAACTTGGAAGGCAAAACCAAGAACTGTGCTTGATCTGCGCAATCCCTGATAACCTTTCTGTGAATTTCCTACAGTCTAGTATTCTTCCTAAGCCTTGTGATTTTAGTGATAAGATAGTGAATTCAACAAATGGTAAAGAAGCTGTTTTTCAGATACCTCTTTGCTGGCCAAGTCCAGCATCACTGGCATCAACACTATGTTCAGTATCTTTATCAGCAGTGCAATAAAAAGTGCATCTTCAGCTTCAGGAGGGCAACGCATCTATCCAGCATGTGACACAAAAGTTTTTGGCATGAATGGATGTTCCAGAGAAGAAGAATGAAATGGACAAAAACTTTGAAATCCTGAAGGCGAATCTACCATTTCATGAACAGCATGCAAGTAAAGGAGTTTACCTTGACCAAATGGTTTTTGGTGACCCTGAAATTTAAAGAGATCAGTTTAGTAGGACCTATCTTTACATAATTTTACAGAAGTATCAACTTCAACAACCTTACCTAATGCTTTTGTTTATGGTAGTGACAGCTTACATTGACCACCAACAGGAAGGATGATGGCCATTACAGATTTGTTGGACTGAAATTAGAATTTTTTTCTAAATTGTGATGAATTTTGAGTTGCATTTTGCTCAGAAGTCCAAATGAACAGATTTGCTGTCAGGTCAGAGTCAAATGTAATATCTCAATTATATGTGGATCCTTGTATTTAATTATCATGATAGCAGATGTTATCATCAATATGTACTTCATGAAGCTAAAAATGAATGTGCCCACCAGGTATTCAATAATCTGTGAGTAAAGCAAATTTTTTTTTTGCTGGAAAAAGCACCATTGGACAGTTTTCTAAACCTGGAATAGCTTTTTCTGAATGTGCATGCATTTTTGCTGACTTCCAGACTTTGGAGGAAGAACACACTACATTTTTGTTTTACATGATCACATGCCAAAAATATAATCTTCAAAGATGACATTTAGAGTACATCAACTACTGCGATATACAGCAGAAATAATCAATCTATTTCAAAAATATTTTTTCTTAACATCTTGAAAATAAAGATTTTCAATGCAGGTATATATCAAAGATCAAAAATACAACATCCTTTGTAAAATATCCAGAAACAGCAATAGCTATGCATATTTACTCTATTTTGCAAGTTTATCTTCTCTACGATAATTGCTGACTGTATTGTTATGCCAAACTCTCAGAGTATACTCAGTACCTCATGGCCACAAATTCAACATGTTACATCTTATTCTTCAGTATTCTATGTCAACAAACACAGTACTTTGATTTGGCATCAAAATTTCTCATCAGCAGTTTCCTCTTTTTTATTTGCTAGTGGGGATTGTATTTTCCATAAACTTCCATCTTGTTTGAAGATGAGAGTGAGGTTATTTGACGCATGTATTTTTTACAGTACACTGGGAGAATGATGCATTGCAAGAAATACTGTTGCTAGATAATTGCCATTTTATTAGTGAGTATTAGCTGCTTTTTACAGTAAATATGTGGTTAGAAAAATGTAAGCCTTGTGCCAAGAAGAGATATTTGAAATGAATTAACTACTGAGCCAAGGATTTAACAACTAGCATGAAAGTTTAAATTGACTTCTGAGAAGTTTTTATACGTATAATAAAAATTATATTCTTCAGCTTTTAAGATGAGAACTTCAAGATCTCATCTAAATCTCAGTCTTTTACATTAAGAAAAGATATTCCTACAGTATTTAAATAAATATATAGCATGCAATAACCGCTGAAGTAAGCGGCCTAAAAGAGAGTAGCAGAGAAAAGCAAAGTCCTCTGTAATGGAGCACATAGATTATTGAACATGAGTGATACACACTTTGCAAGGGTGAAACATTTTTCTTCTGACCGCAAGGAAGACAAAATAATACAATACATTCTTAACAAGGACAAGTGAATGAGATCAAAGTGCCTTTTGTTAACATTTCTGGCAGATTCGGTTTTTGGCAGCCATTGTGTCAGCGTTCAAACTAATCAGGAGGAACAAGGAGGGATCGTATTCGTTCGGAGAGACCTCCCATCCTGCGCGCTGCTTGCGCTCCACCTCGCACTAACAGCCTCTGCTCCGGTGGGCCTGGCACAAGTCCAGTTTGCTGCATGAACCTCAGTCGGTTCAAACTGGGGCTGCCTATAAAGTTAATACAGTTATTTACACTGAGTGAGCAAGTATAAGCAGCACTGCAGAGTAAAGCACTATCGTCCAAACATACTCTCAGAGAGCGGCAGAGAGCCACGGTGGGAAAGAAAGCAGGGAGACGGCTCAGGGCCTTCACCAACAGCCTGCTCCAGAGGGGAGGGGAGGCCAAAGCAGATCTTCCTGCAAACAGCAGCTCGCTCTCAGCTTCTGCAGAAAGCACTGCTGAGATCCGAGTCCATCTTCCCTACAGGCAGCAAGTAACTCTTCCCATACCACAAGTGTGTCTGTGAAGACCTGAGCTCTGCTGCTTCTCTGCTTGCTTTCTGCTGCTGTCCTGGGACCATCTCCCCAGTGACAGCATGATGGGAGGTTTGGTTTTATGGCACTGAGTGATGGATTTAAAAACATCCCCACCACTTAAAAACATTTTCTGCCCAGCTATCTGCACAGTTCTCTCACTAGACCTTCCTTGGCCCTTCCCAGATCTTTCCACCAGCTCCCTCAGGCTCTCTCACCTCTCAGTGTCTCAGAGGCTCAGGGTCTTGTTTTCATCTCACCTCTGTAAGCAGTTTCCAGTCCATGCACTGACCATGTGGAAGAATTTTTATTTATGGGGCAAATCACTCTGGCCTCAATCTGTAAGACAAAAAGCCACGGTGGACCAGGAGCTCTGAGGCACCCAAAAGGGCATCCTGATGTCAGTCCTATGCATAGGCTGTGCTTTGCTTTTATCCCTGGCCTTTCTGGCTCTGGCTTTTCCAGCATTCAGGTCCATCTGACTGAACTACTCTTTGCTTACATAAAGGAACACCTCTGGAACAAGATCTTCTTGTGCAGTACGATGAGGCCAGATCTGTCTTCAGTGGAGCAATCAGTCACTGCTTTTGCACAGCACTGGCCCCTGGCTCGACCAAAGCTTTCCCCTGAACAGAAGCCCTTCATGCAGATTTCCTTGTCCTATCACCCTCCACGAACATCATAAATCCTGCAGGGCTTTTATAATCAAGAGCACACAGCCTTCTCTCCCACCATGTATCCTTATCTTGGATCAGAAAGACCCCTTCACTGAGAGCAAGAAGGTGGAGTCAGGCTGGGAGAGGAGCTGATGTTGGCAACCCTTCCAGGTCAGAACAGAAGCTCCTGCCTCTGTGCAAGTAGACAGAACAGAGATCGCTTTAATTTCCTGTGCTGGGAATCACAGCACCTGTGGGTGAATCCAGACTGTCTATGACATGATTGCATGCTTGAGCCAAGTGGATGGTGAACATGATCCAGAATGAACATGGAAGAGGAGAAGGAAGCTGGCAGCTTTCGGAGAGATGCTACAAAGTCACAGTGTGCAGGAGTGCAGAAGCAAAGTGGTGAAATGCAGCACTTGGTTCCTGATGCCCCCCTGTCCAGGCCAGGAGAGACCAGAAGTGCACATTGTGAGATTTAATTCTGGCAGTTGTGATTAGCCAGCAGAAATCTGCAGCCTTTATTCTTATGGACATCTCC
Source organism: Lagopus leucura (assembly GCF_019238085.1). Lineage (NCBI taxonomy): Eukaryota > Metazoa > Chordata > Aves > Galliformes > Phasianidae > Lagopus > Lagopus leucura. The sequence continues at coordinate 28,418,423 of NW_024962265.1, forward strand.
ATATCCATTTTCCACATGCCACCCAGACACTCTACAGCCTTCCTCCTGGTGATCTGATGGCAGGAAAAAAGAAGCACTTCATGGCCAAGCAATAGATCTGCTGAGCCTGGAGACCTCACCACTATCCTGGCTAACATTCCTAATTCCCATGGCTAAAATTTCTGTAAATAGCTGTTCATACTTGTTTCCAGCACAAAGATGAATTCTTGCCTTCTACCCTCCCTCAGTACAGCCTAGAAGATTTCTTTCACTTGCCAGGTTGAGTTTCCATCTGTTGTTTATGATGGAAGCACTGCATTAGCTTCTTTAACTTGGGATGCCTGAATGCAGTGGAGGAAAGGGGCCTTTAGAATGTGGCAGGAAAATCAAGGGAAAGTGTTGTGGATGCTCCATCCCTGGTGGCTTTCAAGGTCTAGCTGGATGGGTCACTTGGCAACCTGATCTAGTGAGTGCCAACCCTGCCCACGGCAGGAGATTGGAACTAGATGGTCTTTAAGGTCCTTTCCAACTCAAGCCATTTATGTTCCAGTTTATGATTGTATGAAATATTGATCTATGAGAGGAGTTGTTAAGGACTGTGAACTTTGGCTGTCAGCAGTGAGACCAAATTGTAGAAAGCAGAACCAGATCCAGGAGATGATTCTGTGACAGTGTGTTGCTTTTGTACAAGGTAAAGATTTCGCAGTTTCACTGCACAGCAAGCTACAGGCAGGCATGAGGCAAATAGTCTGCCAGCCATCCCTCCTGATTTCCTCCTTCCAGGTCTCACAAGCAAGCAAAAAAGCCTGCAGGGAATGGTGTCTGTTGTGTTTTCAGCAGGTCTTCATTTTTTTGTTCTTCCTCCAACTGCTGCCCTTTGCTGTTGTAAATGCCGAGCCAGAGAAGAAGATCCTAATGTGGAAGACAGACTGCAGCAAGTCAGTCCAGTCTCTGCTCTTCTGCTACCCAGCGACTGCTCAGGTAGTACCAGAGAAGCTCCTGGCCTTTACTGATGTAGCTGGTGAGGGTTCCTCACTTGCACGAGGCCTGGGAGATATACAGCCCTAAACAGCAAGAGAAGAACAATGAATTCATGATGTCTACACAGTTTGCGTGGTAGATTATTTCCATAGCTGTTACCAGGCAAGAACATTCATCATTTCTCATTGACAAAATGTAAGTTGAGTTTAGATACATTGATCTATAGATGACTGTAAAAGAAACAGAGAGGAAAACTGCTTTGACCTCTTCTATGTCCCTTACAAATGAAAATAACATGGAACAAGGACCTTCCAAGTGTTAAATCTGAACTCCTTCTGCACATAATGACACTCTCATGTCAGCCTTGGCAAATAAGCAATGTACAGCAGGAATATTGTGTTTCATTTCCTGTGGTTAGCTCTCATGACTGTCTCTCCCAAATCTGAAGCATAGTACCCTACACCTGTTCTCTTTTATAGTTGTAACATGGCCTTTTGGATGGATAATTCATAGTTATCATCGGAGGAAAAGATTGTGAAAAATGTTTTCTTGCTGCCAAGCATCATCTAAATCTTCTGAGTACAGACAGTCTCAAATGGTCAGCATATTTTCACCAGGGTTAGTTAAGTTACGTATGGAGAGTATGAATAATTTGCTCTTAAAATGTCAGTCCCTGGTGATTAACAGATGTGCTCTGTTGCAGTACTCTCATACCAGAGGAGTTTGGGAGCTTAAATTTAGCGACAATTCAGGAGTAAATGCAAAATGTCATGGAATCAATTCAATGTTTTCAGTAATGTGCTGATCTCAGAGAATCCAGTTCTTTTTTCCGCTTCTCAGAAAGGATGGTCTATGATGTAGAAGTATGATGGGGGGAAAATACTGAAACAGTTCACTTAACACAAGGAACAACTGAAGACCTGCCTCTTGGTTAGTGTGGGACTACTACTGAGGTATAGAGAATGGAAAATCTGCCTTGAAACTGTGGCCAGGTAATGGAGCTTTACCATGGAGGACAAAGATACGATTTGTGTCCTTTGGGAGTGATTTCCAGGTGTGTGAACCCCTAGTTTAGAAGCACCCAAGTTCTCCTAAGCTGGAGTCTTGCTGGGTTATGTATGATCTGTATTAGGCAACCAGCATGGCTTACTGTTCAGTGCATGAGTTGTAAGTATAGGGCCTTGCCTGGGGCTGTGAGCATGACTCATAATCAGAACTCATTAAACTGAGAGACATGGGTATTTCACTTAACCACACAAATGCATTTAGCCCTTGGTCAGGCTATTCACAATGAAACATCAACAAATAATCTCAGCAAAATGTGATGCTGGATGAAATCAGAAAATCTTTAACTGCACCTAACTATACTCAAGTTTGGACCAAAGCATCCTTGAGAGGAAAAACATCCTTCAATCAACATGCAAAATGTTTTTGTGGTTCTCTGTGCTTATTCCTTTTGATGTATACGGAAGAGCTAAAATATTATGTATAAGCCTGATACTTGTGACACTGTTTTTTGGCCTGACTGGAAATGCTGAAATGCTTAGGTTTTGAAGGATCAGTTTCTCTGCGATTTTTCAGTTGATTTAAACTAGTCTCCAAGGTTGTTGCAATGAAGAAAAAGTTCAGGCTCCACACTTGCAGCTCCTTTGTCAAATTGACTGCTATGACTTCTGTACACATCCCTACAGTTTCCTATTGAAAATGATCTTTACACACATGTTGTTCTCATCTGTCTCTGCTCTAGGACCTCAGTATACCCTTAGCTTAGCTCAGGTATGCTGAGTTGGCTTCTGTTTTCACCAAGAGGTGGAGTTTCTGGCCATTTCAGCAAAATGACCTGTTGCTGAAAATCCCTAGTAGTTTCTCCTCATCGACTCAGCTGATATCAGAAGTAACTGAACAACCAGTCCACATGGGAGATGCTCTGCCTTATTCCATTTGTTGACGTGTTTAGTAGTCTTACAAAAATAAGCCTCCCTGAATAAGACTGGAAATGTTTTTTGCCTGGTTAACTTCAGTTTACTCATTTTCACCGCTAACTGATGGATGGAAAGGTGAGTCACAGGGATCCGCTACTGATGGGCAACAGGTCATTTCTCAGAGCAAGCTGAGGCAGTGGAAGCTGATGGTTTGCTACAGATGGTCCTGCTGTGAAGTATGAGGTGAAAATAGGGCTAGTTGAGTGGTAGGCAACTTGAGAGGAGCAGGGAGAAGTTCATTATGGTTGAGGAAGATTGAAATATGATCGGGGTAAAAGAGTTTAAAATCCACTTTGTACCTCATAACTCCAAGCATCTCATGCGGTCGTGAGGGGTGCCATAGATGAATGGAGCTAAGCAGGCAGAAACAGTGCTTAGGATAGAATAACAAATAACAAAATTGTACAACTTGTAAATTCAAGCCAAGATTATTTTATTTATGCTCAATCAGAACTCAAAATCTTTGTGTAGAGGACAGAATAAATTTGGCAAATCCTAAATTGTGATTTAACAGGAAGCCTTACTGACATGAAAAGAACTTCTGGAACTGTTTTAACTGCCAGTAATCAATATTAATTACAGTGCAAACAAAATCTTAGAAGAGTGAATTCACATAGCTTCATAGTACTCACTTCATTTCTAGTCCTGCCTTAAAAGAAATATTAGTCACTGCACTTCTACTTTCCTTATGGGCTTTCACTTGAAGGTTATGGTGCCCAGCTTAGCTACTTAAAATAGCTTTATTTTTGGATGCATTAGATAAATGTTGTTGAGGAAAATTGAGGAGAACTTTTCATGCTCAATATCTCTAAAAATCAAGAAAACTTCAGTTGCTGCATGTTTCTGAATTGGAAGTCTGCATTAAAACTCACAATGTGGGAAAGACAATGCATCCAGCCTCTCAGATTTTAAACACAACTCCCATAGCAGTTCTTTTTTACTCTTCAAGCACCACTTTATGATTCTTCAGTCAATCAGCAGAGTGTCTCAGCTTTGTTTATGTAGTTTAGTAGAGAAAGTTCCTGGTGTGGTTAGAAAGAAAAATCTCAAAAATGTGACCCCAAATGTTTCAGAAACCAGAATACACATAAAAAAGACTTTAAATGATTGTTTTTAAAAAAATCTTATTATTTCAAGGTCAGTATCATAATAGGGTGATCATGAAACCATTTTTGAAAGTCTAGAGTTGACACTATCTAAAATATGAACCACAGTTGCATCATAAATTATAATCGAAAACAGGACAATAAATTATGTTGCTGAAATGTAAGTAAATTCTTTCCTTCACATACATGTAACTCAAAATGGATTCTATTTACAATAATAATATTTAAAAAAACAACCAACAAATAAAATAAACAATGAAGCCACAGCAAATCCCGTAGTTTGTTTTATATTTTTGTGTGTAAAAATGTGAAATAGAGAGTAACCAAGGAGTAGATAAATAGAAAGAGGTAATAAAGAAAGAGGACATTTGTTTAGAATCTCTTGCATATTCAGACTTCCTTGCCTGTTAGCTATTTCAAAATAACATTTGCTGTGTAAAGTGCTCATATCAATCAACAAGGTAGGTGTGATCTTATGTCAATTGAAAAATTATACAAAAATAATGGCAATAGATTTGAGAAAACGCATCTACAAAGGCAACACGTAGAGAAGGGAGACTTCTTATTTTAAATATGAATGGACTCTATTTCAGAGATGGAAGCCTACAGCTGGAAAGAATATGAAAAAGATTTTCACTTTGAATTGTGAATGAATGAATTAACTCTATAATTGCATCTTTACAAATGAGTATAGCTTAAGTGGTGGAAAGCAGAAAAAATGAGGATTCACATACATTTAAACATGCTATTCCAAGTTACTCTCAGATGTCTGGCAATTAGTGAAGGCAACTCTTCCTGAGAGGAACAACACTTCAAATGTACAAAGTGAGAGTTTATTAAAGGCAAAAAACTTAGAAGCAAAGATTTTTCCCATTTGAAGCTGTGTTTGGAACTCCTGAAGCAATCTTGGATCTTCACCTACAAGTGGAATAAAAACATTAGATGTTTGAAATGGCATCTGCAGCAGCAGTTAAATGTGCCCAGGAGTGCTGTCATGCATGTAGGCCAGCTGGCAAGGAATGAGTGTGTTAATGCTATGAGATTCCTCAGCCACCAAACAGGGGCCACCACATACACACCTCCTCCCAGGAGCAAGCGCTGGAAGGTTTTGTTGGCACAGCATTGTTGGGAATCATGTGACAGTGCAAGACAGCCAAAAGCACGCTGGAGAGGAGTATCAGCAGCTCAGCAGTACGGGCACTCATGCACAAGCTCCCAAGCGCGGTTGCATTTGCTTTGGACGCACAGATGCAGGATGTCCAAAGGCTGTTTTCGGAACAGACTCAGATAGCTTCAGATATTATAAAGAAAGCAATCTGAATTGCCTTCTCTCCAGGGCAGTACAACTTCTGGCTCAGTATTCAGATAAATGAGGAAAAGGTATGCTATACCGACTGCTCCCTTTCAGTACTTCCTATGCCTCAGGAGCCAGACAGCAGCCTCTGTGAACAGACTGCCTAAATCTCTCATCGCTGTCTTATCAGGAAGCATCACAGTGGGTCCCCGAACTCCGTCTTGGTGACAACTTGCAGGAACCATGTTGCCCCAGCGTCAGTGTGGCATGGGAGACTCATTAAGTAACAGCAACATGCTTTGGGTAGAAGTCCTACTTTGGTACTTCTGCAACTTCTTATGTTTCCTTCTAAAAAGGAGAGATTCTCTTCTTTCTCCTTCAGATTTTTCATCTGTTGGCTGTTGAAGCAAAAAGGAACTGCATGAAGCTACTTGGTAGTTTGGCAATTGCTTAGATAAGTATCCCATTTATTTCCAACATACAAAAATGCAGACTGAAGGATGCTATGCTCAGCAGAGGGTTATTTTCCTCCAACAACTGCTGGCTACTTTGGAGGCAAGGGGTCAGGCAGCTGATTAGATGAATTACAACTTAAAGTCCCCTAGTATAAACTATGTCATGCCTCAGGCTTCTCAAAACAAGGCACTCTATTTTAGCTCATAATGGGTAGCTGGAATCAGTAAATGGCCTAATCACAGCAACATAAATATTTATGGGAGAATTTTTCTAATTAAGGTATGAGCTTGTTTAGATGTTATCAGTTAGAAAGGGCTTTCCTAACAAGAAAATGGCTGTTAGGAGACATTAGGAAATGGTTAAACTCCAAGGGATTAAAAGGTCATTGAAATGGCAACATGCAGAATCTATTATGGTTGAAATTTAGCTTGCATTCATGTCTTATATGTATCCTACATTTGGAATCAAAAGGCATCTTTTCTACTGAAAAACAAAATGGTAATTTTGCTTATTCCGTAAAACATACAGTAACATTACATTATACTGCCCAAGCTATGTATTTATGGTCAATTTAGAAACAAAACATTCTCAAAAGAAACAAGCTTTTTCTTCTTGCTTCATACCTTGCTCCTTGAAAACCTATATTTACCTCAGTAATGATGTTTGTGAAATATCAAATATTGGCTAAAGTTTTCAGAATTATTCGCCAGTATCTCAGCAACACAATGATTTTAGGCTTAGCAAAATTATGTCTAACATAGTTATCACTTAATGCTGTTGATCACTGCTGATGTGAATATTGGTGATGTAAACGTAGATAATAAATTCATGGTAAATGGTATTTTGGTAACTATGTTTTTCAAGTCTCCTCCTGCAGGAACCAATGAACAACACATAAGCCACATTCAGATTTTTATGCTTGTATAAATCTTAAATAAAGTTGTTGCCTCCAAGAAAATTCATCTAGGTTTACCCCACTATCAGTCCAATTCAGCCCTTAAAGTGAAATTTGTAAGACATCTTACAGGGAAAGAGCTATATAAAATTGGAAATGTGAAGTACAGGCAGAACTATTCCCCGAGGAAAAACGTATGTAATCTCTGTGGGACTTCATTATTCTGCTAAGAAGTGTGTGTGTGTGTCTACCAGATGGTATTTCACTCTGAAGGTATAACTCAAAAGGAAAACTCAGAAAAAGAGAGGAGAATGTTCTAAAAGCTTTTTGCCTTTGAGCAAAATCTATGTATTTTAAGACATTTCAAAGCGTAAAGAATAGAAATCTTCTAAATGACATAAACAAGGTTATTAATTTTTTCTGGTTACCTTTTTGAAGTCAGCATCTGCAAGACGTTTCAAGATCAGGCACAAGGAATTAAGCGTTAATGTTTTCCTGAAGTAATGAAGTCAGTACTGTTTGGTAGTTGGTATCAGCTACAATTCTGGACATTAAATAATAGATTCATGTGAAGGTACCTCATTTAGAATGCCATCCCAAACCAAAACTATGAAAAATACCTCCTAACTACCACAGCTGCAACCTTACTAAAGGCATCAGTGCAGCTGAGACTGAATGAGTTACTACTTCAAGCCATAAAAAGGCTTGTTCAGAGAGCAATGGCTTTCAAATGTTGAGTAAATCAGATTCTAGGCTTTATCCCTCTACTTTCTCTAACCCCTTACTGATTAACACTGCCCTCCTGTACACATGGGTGCAGCGACTTAAAGGACTGGGATTTACTGTGTCAGTTCAAATGCAACAGACCATCCTCATCTACATCTCTGAGCTAAATGTTCCAAAACAGAAAAGAGAAGCTGGTGGAAAATAACACACAGTCTGTGAGGGTGTTGATTTCCAGTTTGATTGAGACGGATCTGAATATATCAGAAAAATGAAATGTAAAGAAACCAAAAGTGCCTGGTTTGAGGGCCTGGGAGTTTGGGGAGATTGCTGGATGCTGTCCAAGCCCCAGCGGCCTTGGTGACAGGAACCTGTGTGATGCTCATGCTCATGCTGTGGCTCCACAGACATTAGTTGGAGGCCTATGTGCTGACTGATCTCCCTGGAGTACAAATACGATCTCGCTCAAGAACGGGTACATGATCACATTTCTGTCAAATTAGCCAGAACACACCATATGGAGCTTATATGGAGTTTATATTGGCTTTATACCAGCTGACGGAGGATGAACAGCATTCAGTTTAGCTGAAGTTAGAGTAGTGTAGACCAATAATACCTGGTTGGAGCTGAGGTCTGTTTGACTTAGATAATCCATTAGCATTTCTGAATGGATTTGAATGAGTGGTATTTTGTCAGAATAACGTGTTTTATCTTACAGTTGCAGAGTTTCTGATGCAGTAGTAGGACTTCTGAAAGGTAGATTTACTTCCCTGCTGAAGCGCAGTTTTAGTTTATAGCTGCTTCTCCTACAGAGAAAAGATTTAGTCATGAATTGCTTTCTTTTTTCTCAAGAGCAGTCTTTCTATGTGTAGAGTAGTACACAACCAAATGTGCTGCAAAATGATACTGAGATACCAAAGGTGAATTGATCCTGGGGCTCCTATCTTCCCAACATCTGCAGTGATTCCTTATCACTCATGACTGTGTAAACAGGAAGCTACTGCCCATGCTGCTAGAAGTCTACAGTTGTACTTACTGAATGTCTCATGAACACGTGTATAGGATGAACAGTGTTTTTTCCTCACAGAAAATAAAGATGTTTTTTTGAGTGTTCAAAGTGATTGTTTATGCTAGAGTCTAGTGTATTGAAATAATAGTGTTGTTTGTTATTTTTTTTGTCCCAGCACCACATAAGACAAGAAGATAAATTATACTTGAGGAACATCTATCACTTGTGACTAAAAAGTGACGTGATGCATATGTGCTTTGTTGGACAGCTATTAGGTCTATATGGCCTAGGTCGTATGGTCAGGACTGGATGTGAAGTCAAGAAGGTTTATCTTTCTTTAAGTCTGATTCCCATTCAAGCCTACAATTTCTTTATAGCAGCACAGCAGTATTGCTGTGTTTCAGACTTTGGACTTTAAAATAAAGACAAAATGACTGTAGACCATCTCATCTTGTAAGCCTGCTTCTAGACATATGGTTCCCATAATGTTTTACTTTTCTGCAGCATTCCTGTGAGGGGATGTGACTGGGCACATGGATGGTGGGAGAAGGAGGAGGCTGGGAAGGGAGCCAGTCCAACAGGGATGAGATAGATTTACCACACTGTGCCCACTATGCAAAAAGAAAAAATGTGCCACTGGAAGATTGTCATTGGTAGCAGGCTCCCCAAGACCTCAGAGAATTGTTTCCCCACATACAATGAGAACTATCAGTCATCTTTAGGTTCCTCTTAAACTTTTTGACAATTTCCTGGAAGCGAGTAATTAGATGTAGAAAATTACCCCGTTACAGTAATTTATTGCACCTCTAAAACACCTGCAAAATCAGGCCTCTATGACGCAAACACAGTGATCCTTCCTTTGGCATGGAAGGGTGCTCCTGTCTGCAGCTGTGGCACCATGCATCTTCCTGGAAGTTTGACTGGGTTGGTGGGTATAACCAGATGACTGTGTTTATTCTGACGTCTCCTCCAAACATACTGATTCCTGCCTGTCTTTTCAGAAGAATATAAAATGCTAGACCTAGCTTTTCAAAAGAAATGCATGATTTTGAGTGTTTCAAGGTTTGCCAATTTTTAGCTCATTTTGAGACAATTATAAAGAGTCTAGTTTTCCAGTCTGTATGATTTCCAAATCCCTGGAAGAGCATTATAGATAGACTTGCCCAGACTTTCTCAGTCATATTTAGATATTTTGGACTCAGCAAACAGATGTTTTGTCTGAGATTTGCCTTCAAAACTGCAAAGATTAATCTGAACAGACAGCAGTGGAAACAGTTAAATGACAGTAGTTTAAAGTGGACTAAAGTCTTTCCCAGGGGACAGAATCCCTATAGGGTTGGTGTCAATATCTGTTTAGTTTTCAAGAATGTGTAGTTTGTCTGACATTGGTATTGCAATTGAAGATTTAGATTACAATGTCCTGAGTAAGAAAGCTGGAAAGCAACATCTTTCTTTGCTAAAATTCATGTCAGAATAAACTGTAGGACCAAGGCAGTGACATTGCACAAGGAACATTTGCCCACACTATGTAGCAGCAGAAAATGAGTGAAAAAACAAAAATTGGATTGATCAAGGAACAGAATGCATGTCAGAGTAGTGCATTAAATATGGTACTTCTACCGGAAGAGCGAAGTGAGGAAAAATGATCTTTCCAAAAGTTGGTTCATACTGCAGATGTGGATCTGGGCAGAAAAAAAACGGATGAGGTTTAACAAAAGCAAGTGTAGAGTCTTGCATCTGGGGAGGAATAATTGCATGCACCAGTACAGGTTGGGGGATGAGCTGCTGGAGGGGAGCTCTGCGGAAAGGGACCTGGGTGTCCTGGTGGATGACAGGTTGGCCATGAGCCAGCAGTGTGCCCTTGTGGCCAAGAGGGCCAATGGCATCCTGGGATGCATTAAAAAGAGCGTGGCCAGCAGGTCGAGGGAGGTGATCCTCCCCCTCTACTCTGCCCTGGTAAGGCCTCATCTGGAGTACTACGTCCAGTTCTGGGCTCCCCAGTACAAAAAAGACAGGGATCTCTTGGAAAGAGTCCAGCGGAGGGCCACAAAGATGGTGAAGGGCCTGGAGCATCTCTGCTATGATGAAAGGCTGAGTGAACTGGGTCTGTTCAGCCTTGAGAAAAGGAGACTGAGAGGGGACCTGATCCAGGTCTATAAGTATCTAAGGTGTGGGGGGCAGAATGACGAGGCCGGACTCTTTTCAGGGGTGAATGGAGACAGGACAAGGGGAAACGGCTGGAAACAGCAGCATAGGAAGTTCCGCACAAATGTGCGCAAGAACTTCTTTACAGTGAGGTGACGGAGCACTGGAACAGGCTGCCCAGGGAGGTGGTGGAGTCTCCTTCTCTGGAGATGTTCAAGACCTGCCTGGATGCCTACCTGTGTGACCTGCTGTAGGGAACCTGCTTTGGCAGGGGGGGTTGGACTCGATGATCTCTGCAGGTCCCTTCCAACCCCTACAGTTCTGTGATTCTGTGATTCTGTGATCCTTGAAAGCAGTGAGTGCATTTGGTTATGACAGTATGGTTTACCTTCACAGAGATTGTACCAGGGCCCAAACTTTTCCTCCTGCACATAAACATACATGCAGAGGGGAAAGGTGGTAGCTCCAAGGATGGAGTGACTCTACCTCTGCTCAATAATGGAGGTTAAATTCCTCCAGTGCTTGGGCACTGGGATGCCTTAGAAAGTCCAGAAACCTAAAATGCTGGTAGATGAGATTCCTATGAATAAATGTAGCAGACCTGTGGTTATCAGATTAGCCCATCAGGGCAGTGGCTACTGAAAGGAAGAGCTGCAGCCCTGATGCAGATGTAGCCTGTAACCCTGTATGCTCTGTGCTTTACCACATGAAAGAATGGTAAACTGTAAACTTTCAGTATTTAAAATCAAATAATTAGGAAAAAAAATCTTGAAATGTAGCATTGTGACTCACTTATTTAAACTGCAATTAATGCATTTTAAATTTTATCAGAAAACTTTTTTTTTCTTCCCCAGTAATTTCCCAGAAGAGTTTTATAGGTGCTTAATCCAAGCCTGAAACAAGAGGCTATCAGAGACAGCTCCTCTTAAATGCAACAACATGAGCCACTCACTGTAATTCCTTACATCATACTCACGTATACAGAACTCCTACCAGGAGATCTCCCCACAGAATGAAATGTGTATTAGACCAATAAAAGCAGTGGAGGGACTTCCATGGCCTGTAATTTCCTAATGCCTTTCTAAACTCCTGAAGATATGTAGACTTGCACCTGGGGGTCTCCCTCCTATGCTGCAAAGCCAAAAGCCCTTCACCAGTATGTGCTCACAGAAACAGCTTCTTCACTATCAGCAGTTTTCCCATTACTTTGTGGCAGTGCTGAGAGCTTTCAGAGGGGTATCAGAGAACTGTCTGCTCTAGAAATTACTTCTACGTAGCAGATAAACCAGATGGTCGTTTACACCTTCCTAACCTGTGGGGAATGGTGCAGAGGTACATCAATGTATCCAAAGCATTTGAGATCTTCATTTTGAAGGAGGTGATACACAAATGGAAAAAAACAAGATTGTGTGATATTGCAGGCACATGCAAAATGGGATTTTGTTTTGATGGTAACAGTGATGATGACACAATCCTGTGCCTTGTGTACTAATTGATCCATCAACAGACTGCACCACACCTCTGCTTTTCCTCCATATGGTGTATTAGTAATTAGGCCATTTGAGCCTATTTTACGGAGGTGGCTCCGTACCTCTAAGTGAATTAATCTGTTTTAATTATTCAAAGACTTCTTACGGAGCCCCTCTTAAGAAAAATATCAGCTATATTGAAAATAATTTTGAGAATGATAATGCAATTGTTTATGCTTGGATTAACCTGTCAGCTGGAAAAAAAGCAAAACTGCACAAGAGGATCAGAGAGAGAGCAAATCTTATGCAGATACTTTTGTTTGAGAAACTCCCAATCTTCTTAACATGTCAGTCAACCCAAGAATTGGAATGAAAAGCTTTAGCCTTTTTTTTTTTTTTCCTTTCCACTTATCTCATGATATTTTGAAAATGACAAATCAAGGGTTGGAATATTTCTGAGCCGTAGGGGAATAAAAAAAAAAGGGGAGGGAGGGGGGAAGAAGGGAGAGGATAAAGACCGAAAATGGTCCTGCAATTCATGTGTAAATCAGATTGACAGTGTCTGACTGAGGCAGCTACATGCATGGGCTATCGTAGCTGGCAAGCAGCATGCTGCCGCTGTGCTACCAAACCAGTCGGCAGAGAGCAAATCACAGTACCCAGGTCTCTCCTGCCAGCATAGCTTTGCTTTTGGTTAAACGTCCCCATGTGGGGCTGACTGTGCCACTGGACGAGCCTCGCTGCAGCGCTGCTGCCTGGGGCTGATAAGCTTCACCGAGCCGGGGCCCAGCTGAGGAGGGCTTGGTTGCAGGTGCTGGCTAATTAGCCTTATTAAAGCAACTTCATTTGGCCCTCCAGCAGTTAATATCTCAATTCCAAACCTTCATTACTGGGGGTTAATAATTCTGGCACAGAAATGCACTCGGGACTTCAATTTGATATAAAATGGAGACTGTTTTTTGCTACCCATCTGAAGTCAATGTTGCAAATGAGAAATGCTACCTGACACAGCCTGAAGTCACCCAAATTCATCCCTGCCTTGCCTCGGTACTTGCCTCCGTCATTAGTGCTGGGGGGATGCCTGAATATCACTTGGGGTCTGGAAGTGTGTTCTGGTGTGACTTGAAAGCCTATGTTGTCAAGCTCTGAGCAAGCACATTCAAATGAGAAAGCTCATTTCCCTTTGGGGTTGCAGGCAATTAGCACCACAGCATTCAGATCACATTTCTGACATTTAGAAGAATGCACAGAAGACCCAAAAACTTCATTTCTTTATACAATTCATTTGGTCTAGAAAAGTGCTTTGAAATATCAAAACGCTCACTGAGAGAATTCCTGCTGCCATGCCAGCCTTGGCAGGAGGAGAGGTGCTGCCGGTCCCTGCCGTCCCCTCCAGTTATGTGCAGCAAGAGCTAGTTTTTCTAAGATGGACTTCTAACATTTGTTCTGCATCACCCAGAACTGGGGACCCATGGGGCTTTCACAGCAACATGTTTCAAACCCTTCACACCAAGGAGTAAACCACTATTGAAACCGTGCATTCATTAGCTATTTTCCTTCCACTGACTCCATTGCTGGAGCCAACTCCAGAAAGACAGACATCAAAGGTTTAATTTCTTTTCTGGCACAATTATCATCTGCGGTTTAGGCAGGGAACACGTTGTGGGAATGGTCTGCTCCCTGGATCCCACTTCCCTTTTGTTCACTCCCACCCGGTTGGCACTGCTCACCTTCCATGGATCACTGGGGCACAGAACATTGTGCTGCCGGCACTCCCTGCACTGCCTCCAGAGCTTCCAGAGACACTTCTGCCCTTTTCAACCCCGGGTCATCTCTGTGCTTCCAGTGAAGCCAAGGGCAGCACTCTGATGGCTGTTTTCTTTCTGAATAGATCTTCAGGAATGCTGGGGGCTTGCAACCAGCACCACCTTTCCAAAAAAAGAAATGGGGCGTGTGGCAAGTTATCCACATAAGTGCACTTCTAAATAGATTGGAAAATTGCTGCTAATAAATGTCATAAATATCTGTAGAAGGATTTCATTTAGACTGCACTTTTGGAAATGAGCTCCAAACTTTGGTTTGGTGTCTCTTCTTATAACTGATATTTTGAACAAATCTATTAGCAGTTTTGTGGCTTATCAACCCCATGCAGATTAGGGATATTTGTGACATGGAACAACAAAATATGTCTCCAGCTGCAGTGTCAAGAACATCCAGAACTGGAGAGACTGCTCATAAGGCCCTGCTGGTTTATTTCACCCATTTTCAGCCACAGGCAAAAATGGATCACAACCAACTGATCACCAAAATCTCTACAGTTCCTAAAAAGGAAAAAATGTCCTTCCTTCCTTCCCGCATTGTCTGCCACCATCTAGCAGGTGACATTTCTAAGCTGGGAAGCAGTCCTTCCTCTTTCCCATCTCCAGAAATCAAATGAGCAAATAAACAGCATCTCACCTTGCCACCAGGTGCCAGGGGAATCTCCTCCACAATGCACTGTCGATGTTTGTAATTAGCTCTCACCTTTTTTTAAAGCTGCTGCATGCTGTGGTGGTCTGTTAAAAATGGATAACAGATGGGGAACATTTCATTGCTCTGTGGTTAATGTCTAGCAGAAAGTGTTACTTTTTTTGGTGATCAGACCTTACTCCTTTCCTGGTGCCTATCTGTGCTGCAGAGCCCCAGCAAGCAGAAGGAAGCCCTGTAGTGAAGGCGCAAGGCTGCCAGCATCCAGCACTGAAATAGCTGCACCACCATGATTCTTTTAATGGAAATAATCTGACAAATCCAGCCCATTGCTATCAGATATGTTTGGAGCAGGGACGTGCTAGTATGATGTTGCTGGATAGGGTGCATGATGTTGAGGAACCTAGACTAGCTATACTAATTGCCACTTTGTACCATGAGAAGAGTGGTTTCCCACCAGTTGCCAGCAGATTCTCTAGAGATGTGGTCTGTTTCCTGGCTATAAACAGAAGGAGAGGATGCAAAATAATTTTGCAAGATCTGTGTATAGTGCTAACACACAGGATATTTATAATGAAGCTAACGTGTTCCTTAGGGATCGGCAAATGAAGAGAGGTGGGAAACCAAGAGTGCTGGGCAAATTTGATAACCTTTGAATGGAGAACCCATGTCCCTTGAAAGCAGAGGGAATTTATATAGTGATTCCAATAGGAGCAGACCTCTTACTCTGAAGATGTTTAGGGATCATTTCTCATGCTTCAGGGTTAGTAAAGTGGTGCAAATCCTCTAGCATAGAAAACCCCTGCTTGGAGACTAAACACTGGGAAGGATGCCAGATGAGATCACTTCAGTTCTCCCCCACACCATGACAATGAGACTGGAGCCCTTTCTCCCTTTTGTGTTTTTATTTCTTCCCCAGTCTTCTTCTCATTGTGTATTATGAACAGTTTTAGGACAAGGTCTTACTGTGACAGCTAAGTCTGTTACAAGGCCAGGAGTACCTTCTAAATCCAACTGCATTTGATTGTAATGCAGCTGAATATATAATGTAAAAGCCAAAAGAGCCACTAACATATTTACCCTCTCAAGAATTAGAAAGGAATAACAGATAAATTGTCGAAACAGGCTTTTAAAAGCGGTGAGATGGGAAAAATGCTTCTCTGCATCTCTGCATGCTTCTTGTGCTCATGTTGAACAATATATATGTATTTTCCAGAGAAAGTATTCAGTGGTTAATAAAGGTTAATAAAGGCACAAAAATGATAAACTATTTAATTCTGCCAGAGATGTAATTGATTTATGATTTTTTTTTCCCTCTTACTGACTTATTTTAGATCAGACCATTAAAGTACAAATTCTTTTCTGACAATCTCACCCTCCTTTGCACTTGGCAAAATGCTATTATGGTTTGCTCTAGTTTTATACGACTGCCTCCCCCATTTGTCTTCTAAGATATAAAGCTACTTCTCAAATGTACAGGCTTTTTCAGTACCAAAAGGAAAACTTTCAGTATGCCTCTGAATTTGCAGGTATACAGAGGGCTTTTCAGACATGACAACAGAAAGATCAAGGTGGCTGGAAACACAACGTTAAAATAGATTTTAATTCAGAATCTTCACAGTTTTTACTTGATTCCTGGAACTAACTCAGTGGCATACTATATCAATTTTTCTAGCTGAAAACTTTTAATACATAATGTAATCTGCAGCCACTTCATGGTGGGATTCAACTACTGAGAAGGTGTTTTGGTGTTCTCACTGAGCAGCAAAAAGAGTGATGGATAGTCTCCACTGGGCATATCATTGCTTCCAGGTGTTGGCTCATTTTTATAAGTTACTCCTGGGCTTCTCAGAATATTTTCATTCTCAAAATGTTAATCCCCAAAACAGGAGATGCCATCCAAGGCATGGATGAATCTTCTAAGGTGATACATTGCCAAATCCTGGAAAGGTACAATCTACAAGAAATTATTGAGAAAAAGCAAAAAACAAAAAAAATAGTTTTCTAGCCATAGATCACTTTGCAGAAGTAATAATGCATTCCTTCCCATTCACAATGTCTCTTTTATTACAGAACTTAGAAAGTATCTTGGCATTATACTGTAAATATTTCTTAAGACATGCTACTTTCTGAGAAGCAGCATAACACTGAAGGCCATTGATTCTCAAAATCCATTTCCTGTATGGAAAAAAAAACCTTTAATGACTGTAGTTAAATGTATCACCTAAAATTACCATAACTAAAAATAATAAAGACTATTACCATAACTAAAAATAATAAAGGTTATTTTTCCCCCATGTTATTCACCATCTTTGGATTGACTGCAGTTTGTGAACTGCCGATGTCCTGACTTTGCAATTTGCTTTCTTCAGTGATGGACATATATCAAGGAAACATAAGTATCTTATAAGTATTTAAAATATTTGTCTTTTTTTTTTTTTTTTACCCCCTCTTCTGAAGGATGTTATGTTATAAACTGGAGTTCAAAATAAACTCATGCAGAACAATTCAAAACAATGAGAATAGAGTTTCTTTTTAACTGCTTCAAACATTTTGGCAAAGCCAAAGCCATTCTGGAAAGCAATTAGAACATGTTCGTCATGTTGAATGAAAGCTGATGGGATTCATATGCAGTATGTCCTTGGACAAACTAGTTTTTTCAGGCCCACAGAAAATAACTTCTAGATCAGGGTCTTAAAGTCAAAAGTTGAATACTTGGTTGTGCTGTAGAAAGCTGTAGAAAAATGACTTTAATTAAAAACATGCAAATGAAAGAAGTTGCAGATAACTGTTTCAAACACCAGAGAGTTTTATAAACTGTTCTTCATATAGCTATATTTTGGTACAGAGATTATGTTTTAATAACAACTCAGTGCAAAACTGTGCTTTGGATCAGGTTCTAGGGGCTGTGGACAGAGGCACTGGGACAATCGCTTATTTTCTGGTAGGTTTGTGTAAAGATCCACATGGTAGGTGGGCACCCACAGCACCTCTGCCACATACTGCTATTTAGAGGGACCTCCTGGGTTTGCTCTTGGGACAATAACATCACGAGATTTTCCTTCTCCATATTTACAGTTGTGCTGTCTGTTGTGGATGCTATAGATGTTACTGTGCTGTTACTCATCTTTATCTCCCTCTGTGTGGAGTCAGGTAGAGGTCTGCTGCCTGACCAATAACTACATTTCTCTGGATGTGGTGATCCCGGGGCCCTGAGAAGCTTGTGAGCCATCAGAGCTGCAGGCACGTTCCTCAGGACAGGTCTTTCTGATGAGGGTGGCAAGGCAGCAGCCCATGGAGAACAACAATCCTGTAAAGAACATGTCTCCTTGGGGCCTGGACAGTGAGCTGAGTCCTTGGCCTGCAGCAAACCAGGGCAGGAGATGTCCCAGTCAAAAGTGCTTCACCAGCTCTCATTGCTTTGCCTCTGAAGGCAAGGGTGACTGAAGCTGAGAAGAGCAGTTAAATGCAGCTGGGAGGAATTACATGTCCTTTATTATCAGATAATTAAAGCAATAATTTCTTCCTTCTCCTGGTCTCCTGGAGCTTTGGATCCTGCATGGGTGTCATTATATCCTATCAATCATTCAGGTGTACAGATTCCAGGACAAATGAGACAAGTATATCTCTACTCTTCACTGCTGTGCATCAAGATTAGCTGTGGCAGCAGCCTCGTGTGTGTAGCCCAGACTTGTACTTCCTCTTCTCTTCCTCACTGAACCCCCAACACCAGCAGTGGGGTATGGGTAGGATTTGCAGAGCAATGGGATAGAGAGTTGCAGGGAGGTGGACCATTTTCATCCTGTGCTCTTGTGTAGGTGGGACAGAGTTTGTCTGCATTTTTTCCAAGGGTGAGGAAGAGGAATGATTTTGAAATGCTAAAGCTCACTGACAGCCCATTAAGCAAAGGTAGCCCTTGCCAGGTCCAGTGATTTCATTTAAAAGAGCTCAAAGTAAATTCCCAGACACTTTCTGGCACTGTAAGACATGCACTTTTCTTCAAGCTTACTTTGATTACACTAAAACTATGCCAGTTACAAAAGCTGCTGCTAGAGCTGAAGTGAGGTCTTGGCTTTCACATTCTTCACATCCACCACCCCTTGAGAACAGAGGGAAATTCTGGCTTTGGCACTGCAGAACTTCAGTAGAGGAAGTGAGGCTGTTCCAGCAGGCACCTTATGAGTATCTCAGTGGGCCAGAAGACAGTGAGCTGTGGGGCTGGTGAAATTCAGGTGTGGCACTCAGAAAGGCTGATAGGAGACAGAGTTGTCCAGTTTCTCAACAGCCCCTGCAAAACCCAAGAGGTTATTTAAAAACTATTCAAGGATTTCTTCCAGAGATGCCCTATTATTTATCTGGAAGCAATGAAAAATTTCATTAGTAGAAAGATTGACCAGTTAAATATGCAAGCCATAAACAAGGCTTAACTGCTAGAATTTAAGTTTTTCAATCTCTGTGAAGTCAACAAATGAATCATACCTTAGGATACATTTTGGTGCATGCATCTGCTTAGGATGTAAAAAAAACAACAAACAACCCATGGACTACTGTTGCTTTGGCAAATAAAGGCTATGTGTGAAGTGGGAGCACAACTGTTTTATGGTTGTTTATTGCAGTAGTCAGTTAAAATGAAAACTACTAAGAGCAGAACAATTACAGTGTTAAGTCATTTTGTAAAGAATTTGTTACATGACAAAGGAAGTTCAGATTGTAGTGAATAGGATACAAAAAGCAAGACAAGAAATCTATACGATTTAGATTAAGTGAAAGCCTAATAGGGCTCTCAAACCACAATAAATAGATTTGCCCCCATTGCAGACTCTCTTTTTTGCTGCTTCATTCTATGTTTTCCAACAGATGCATCAGCCTGATCTGCTGTACCCTCCTATCAGTGCTGGCAGTGAAACTTCCATAGCTCTGTGCAATGAAACTTCTATGTCAGAACTTCTTGCTGCTGCTGGCCCATAGTTCGCATATCTACAGTTCTTATTCCAACCCTGGGTGAGGCACAGGGCATGGTTCTTAATGGAAAGTAATAAACAAGACCATCACATACTACAGAGAACTTTTTTTTTTTTTTTTTTTTTCTAATCCAGTTGTCCTTGATGGGAAGAATGTGCATTGGACAGATGCCAGTATATCAAGAACTGTAGAATCATAGAATATCCTGAATAGGAAGGGACCCATAAAGATCATTGAGTCCAACTCCTAGCTCCACATGGGATCACCCCAAAATCAAACCCTATGTCTGAGAGCATTGTCCAAACACTTTGTCAAGTCGGCAGCTCAGTGCCATTCCCACTCCCTGGGAAGCCCATTCCAGGGCCCAACAACCCTCTGATAAAGAACCTTTTCCTGATACCCAATCTGTTTTTCCTCTGATGCAGCTCCATGCTGCTGAAGAATGAACTGAGACACATATCCCCAGAGAAATATGTTACACTAGCTTAAAGATTTTTCTTTATAGGCTGAAATTCTGTCTTCTTCTTCTCCTTTTTTTTTTTTTTTTTTTTTTTTTTTTTCCCCTCAGAAATTGTGTCTTTGTACCCCAAGGTGTCTGACCACATATGAGACTTCCCAGCTCCTGGTCCCTTGTATCTACACCTTTATGTGAGTGTGGTCACTGTTATATGAGTGTGGTTTTATGGTGCTGCCCCACTCTGTATGGTTGAGGACTGAACAACAGTATAGACCCTACAACCTCCACATACTCAAATCTTATCAGATATGGATTCTTAATGTGGTGAGGATTCCCAGAAGCTCACACTATGAACAAACCAGAGCTGTGTACTTTGAAGGAGGTTTCTGGAAGTCTAATAGCCATGGTGGGGAGACAGCAGGTAGACCCATGAGGTCTTGAGGACAGTGACCAGCCTCTGCAGGAAGCAGGAACATCAGCAGTATCAAAAGGGAGTCATACTACTGACAGAAGCTGTCTTTACCAGAACTGGCATATACTATTGCTTTAAGTTAAAGGAACTGAACCTAGCCTGTCTCCAGAAGAAAAAGGAGAACTCATTTTTCTGTGCAGGTACCATGAAATGGGCCCCGAAGGGAAGAATGCGGGTCTCCATGCAGTTCAGTGAGAATTCTCTCTCATGCTGCTGGGCTCTGAGATCTGTGTCTGATTTGGCATCTGTCGAAAACTGGTCAGTTCAATCCAAACAGAGCATCTACCTATGTGTTTTGCAAGCAGACTTGTCTGCTTCCTGCTAAGAGCACTGCAACAAAGGCAGCTGGTTTTCTCTGTGAGGATGAGGAGGGCAGGCACACAGTGGCCTTCTGACTTCAGGATTGTCAATGGGGCTGGGGAGCCTGATTTCCCTTTGGATTGGAAGAGAACTGGCTGGTGATGGTGGGAATGCAAGCTGTGGCATGATCCCAGCAGATCACTGGACTCTGACTTTGCAAAACTTCCATTAATGCTTTAAATGAACAGTTCTCTTTTTCTATTTGTACTTTGCAGTGTTACGCAGGCACTGTGCCTCCCTTGTAAATGCAATGGTAATGTGCACTGGAGGTAACTCTAGCCCAATTCCCAATTGCTTTTTGTAAGGTATTTTCTGGAGATATTTCCATATTCACAAATGAGTAGGCATGCAAATATGTCTATGGATACATACACGCATAAATGCACGTCTGCTTTATTCTCAAATGCAGACAAAATGCATGTGTCATGGTATGGATATTAGGCAAGAAACACAGGTTTATATATAAAATATAGATATAAGGAATTTATTTTCCTTTAATCTTCCCCTTGAAAATAAAATCTGCTGATATTGTGTGAGTCCTGGGAGTAATTGTAGAGAGTAAGCATAATTCACTGAGAGCATCAGCAGCATACCCCCAAAACACTAAAAGCTGAAGCACATTAGGAAAATAGTCTGATTTGTGAAGCTGTCAGATTTCCTCAGTTTTGAAAAAGTTGCTCACAGACATCTGCAGCTGTGTCTCTAATAGAGCAGGAAGTACTCTTGTCTGACAATAGCTCTGTTTTCAATTTGGTAGCTCCTTCAGGGCTTCTAACTGAGAAAAAAATACCCATTGCACTGGAAACAAGATTTTCACGATGGCTTGTGCCTTTTCCCATCTTCCATTTATAGGTGCCAGATTACAGATGTAGAAAGTGGGTTTCTTTTGAGACAGCCACTTTGAAGAACTTCAAATTTTTCTGTCCAGAGTTTCAGCTCTTTTTCTCTCATTTGATAGTATCTAAATGTTGCAATGATATTCAGATTTTCATCCTCAGTCACGAGCTCTTTAAAACATACTGTAAGATAGAAAGCAGGCAAAAACAAACCAAGGCAAAAAACCTCAAAATCAACTTAGAGTTCTTGCATTTTCCTCCGACATTCATTTATTTATTAAAAAAAAAAAAAAGAAAAAAAAGCATCATGTTAAAATTCTGCTTCAACCTATGTAGTTGACTTAGCTAGTGATCTAAATCTGAGATATATTAAATCCAGAGAAAATGAAAGTTCTGTTATATATAGCCATGTTTTTTCTTGATGATATAGGATGAAATCCAGCTCACGTCAATTTATGTCCCACTTAGCACAGCTGAATATTTTCCATATCACCCTTTTTGGAGACCTTTGCCAGACAGGCTCTAAGAGATCCAAAAGCATTTTTCAATGACTGCTCTCTGCACCATATTGCCATAGGCAGGCAGTCATCTAATTCAAATGTGGATGTCTAGAAATTAGTTTTATAAATTGTAATTAGTAGCTCTCTGATTCTTTTGCAATTAGCTAAGAGAAAAAGACACCGTTGAAGAGAAAAATGTTTGACTTAAATATGTGTTTTGGAATGAGATTAGTGACAGGATGCTCCAGGTGGCTGTTTCTGTTCTGAGGGCTGCTGATCATATGTGTTCCTCTAGTGATGCTTAATAGGCTTGTGTAGATACTCTGCCTTCCTCCTCTTTGCCTGATTCAGAACTACATCAGTACCTCAGTTAATGTACACAAAGTCTTCTGCATTAATGGAAACTGTCTGGGGTGAATTTGATGCAGTATAATTTTATTAGCAGTATCTAAACTTAAGCAGACTTTAAAAAATGCTTAAAATAATTTATTTGTTTAAAATAATTTATTTAATACTGTACTTGTTAAATGCAACCACTGCAAGGGAAGCCATGGTATGTAAATTATAGCTATAGACGAGCCACAAAGATGATTAGGGTCCTGGAGCATCTCCCTCATGAGGAAAGGCTCAAAGAAGAGAAGACTGAGGGGGAATCTTCTCAATTGTTATGAATATCTAATGGGTAGGAATGAAGTGGATGGGGCCAGGCTCATTTCAGTGGTGCCCAGCAAGAAAACAAGGGGCCATGGACTCAAACTAGAAGATAGGAAGTTTCATATGAAACTTCTTTACTTTGAGGGTGACAGAGCACTGGAACAGGTTGCCCAGAGAGGTTGTGGAGTCCCCTTCTCTGGAGATATTCAAGACCCACGTGGACATTTACCTGTGTAACCTATCGTAGGGAATCTTCTTTAGCGGAGGGTTGGACCAGATGACCTCTAGAGGTCCCTTCCAACTTCTCCAATTCTGTGATTCTGTGATATGCAGCTCTCAAGTACAGAAAAACTTCTTAAATTTACATTACTTTTCTCTCCCATGATGTTTAAAATATGATATTAGTGTATTGGTGCCATTGCATTAATGGAAATTAAATGTGTTCGTGAAATATCCTGAGCGGATATGAATAGGCAGAGGTCCACTGGCTTCAGCATTGCATTGGCAGGCCAGATTTGTCCATTTGCATTTACCTGGCTTAGCAACAAACTCTACGTTTTTAGAAAGAAAACAGAGCTGTACTATAAGGATAGGTCAATGTGAAATGTTAACAGTCTGTTGCAAAGGAGAATGGGACCACTTTGCCTTTAACCACATTCCTCGTTAAAAAACATATCTCTACAGACTTTGTGCTAGTAATTAAAAAAGTCTGTTTAAGCATTTGATGCGTATTAGGCAAAGTTTCAAGTCATGCAGTCTTCAGCAGAAATGAATGTCCCTCACGATTAAAAAACTATTGATGCTGAGGGGGAAAGTGGAGAACATTTAATTAGACATGCTTTCATGTTGTTTTCTGAAAAAAATAACCAATAATAAAAACACATCTTACATGGGAAGATACTGCTTTACAGTTTGCTATATTGATGTTGTTCATAGACATTTGTGTCAGACAACTATGTAGAATCTACTGAGGACTGAATGCCAAGAATAGGCCACAGGCGCAGATTTGTCATAACAGTGCACAGATACGCTTCTGAGACAAATGTGTTAATAATTTACAGGCCAGCTGGAGTTTGGGTCCTGAGGTCCTTCCCAAGGAAGGAATCCCATCTCTGGAAGATGTTTCTGTTATCTCAAGTTGCCTCTTGCCTCCCTATTTAAATGTTTTGATTTTTTTTTTCCTATTCCTTTCCATTTGTTTTCCAAGTAGCTCTGCTTCACAATAACAACCACTGATATTTCCATTTTTCAAAGTCTTTTTTAAAGAATGATTGGACCTGCCTCATCTCAGGACAAACTTTCAGCAAGGAGTAACTTACCTCAAGTCAGAAACAAGGCTAACATTTCCTAAGCTGTGGTCATTGGTCATGAAAGGAAAAGAATGCAGTGCAAGAGGCTTGTGATCCTGTGAAACTGTATGATATAAATTTTCTCTGTATGTTTTGAAGCAAAGCATGATGAGGAGGGAGGTGCCAGTTGATTGGAGAGAAATCTCACTGCTGACAAAGTTCTATTGATCAAAGGAAAGGAAAAGAGAATTGGCAATGAACTAGAGTGTTCATTTGCCATGAATTCTAATATCTTCCTCCAGACAAATTCTGTGCACTCTGTGGTACTTCTTATATAATCAGTGGTATTTTGAGCAACGTATGTGTAGTAAACCACAGTTTACAGGAAGCTTATATCTAAGTTGACTGTCTAATGTGCACTCAGCTACATGGTTATTGTTTGATAGCTTACATATGCATCTTTGAACTTTTATCTTGATTTGTGAGCCTGTTACCACCAGACTCTCTATTACCATTGCAGTATTTCAAAGTTAGATGAAAATACGTTCCTCATGTTACCTTGCTTTCAGTATAATAACTCCTTTTTGTTTAAGCCACAGACAGTTATGAAACTCTTCGCTCATATAGGAAGTGCATTTCTGTCCAACTGTGCACGTTAAGTACATTAATATTCCTTGCATGTTTGATCATGTTTGGAGATAAGTAAAAAGTTTAATCTGTATCTTGTATGTCTTCTGGGAGAAGTCAAAGCAAGTTCAGATTATATGTAGAGGTTTAAATTTAGGGGGGTGCATTATCATACTTCAGCTAAAATGGAAATTATACTCAAACTTTATATACTTCTGTACAAAATAAATCTAGAACTTATTCCTCTCAGTCTTCTCACAACATAATTTGCACCTCCTAGATCAGATTAACAGCAAAGAACTGACACGTTTTAATCAGAGATACCCATGAGCATGAGTACGTTGCCTTGGAAGTTCTGAGAGCCCTAGCATCTTTGACAGGACTTTCCCCTTCAGAAGCACTTTGAATGAATTAACATTTCAAAAACAATTTCCAAATTTTCTGGAACATTTGCAGCTGTAGCTGGAATGCTGCTTAGGTACTGAATGCAACTTCAGCAGCTGGCTAGAAGCCAGCTGCAAGCAGTGTCGTTGCATCTTTCCTTTCATTTCTTCAGGTGTGAAGCTGGAAGTGTCAACTCAGAGAGGCATTGTAGGGAATTAGAAATTAACCAAAGCCCTTCTCCAGCTCCCTCTGCTAGGAGTCAAAGATTGCATTTGAAAGGTTTTTCTTTCTTTATCTTTTGCTTGATTGAAAGGGCTGAACTTTGGACTGAGAATCCAAAGTGTCTTCTCTGAGAGTAAGACAAGATTCATAGATAGTAGTGAATCTCCTGCTCTGGACGAGCCACATTTTGGGGAATTTTCACTCAACCCACAAACTACTGACATTCAAAGAATATTCTGCCTCTTCACTTCCTCACCTCTTGTCTCCTGCTTGAGGTCCAAAGGCCTGTATTAATACTTCCAAGATCTTTTGAACTGGACTCAAGTTCAGCATTTGCCTACACAGCTCAAAGAGGTGCAGACTGTCATCTGTGGCTGCAAGCCAGCTTCAGATCTTTTAGCAGTTGCAGTGATCCACAGTGAAGTTGTTGCTTCATTGATGATTGCACCCCATTGCCATGGTAAAGCAATGCTGGAATTTCCCCTGTTAGAACTACATTCACTAAAATGTCTTTATTTGCCTCCTGAAGTAACAAGACAAATATAAAAAATAGCATAATAAATGTGTTTTGTAGTAGATAATGAGTATTTTAATAACAACTGGAGGGAGAATGAAAGAGCCTAATTATAGCATGTGCAGGAAATGCATATTTTGAAATGCTATAGAAAGATGTGTGGGCAGGGAGCCCTCATCTGAGTCTGTGCATTGTGATGTTTCCCCAGTCTGGGGTCTCATGTTAGCTACCGAACAGCTGAGACTAAATGCAGGAAATAATCAATACAGGCAGAAAAAAAGAAGAAATCTTTTAAAAGCAGAAAATAATAGCTACATCTAATCCCACATTATGGCTTGCTTTCTGAACTGATCTGGCACACCTGGGACAAACATGGTTTCAACATAGTTAAGCCTAGCTTGGATTGCTTGGGCTTTATAGGCAGAATCTGAATTAAAAAAGAAAGTGACAGAATGGACCATCGGAGCTGAATTTTGTCTTTTTATATCTCATCTTTACTGAGCCCAATTATTTCAAAGAAACTCTGCATCTGTCCTTCAAAAAAAAGCCAACAAGCAAGCAATGCCACTTCAGGAGCCAGCCAAAGACAATTTATGGTTGCTAAGAACTGATAGGGAAGAATAGGGCAACAACTGACCAAACACAGGAATTCTGTGCAGAGGTAACACATTTTGGATTCCTGGAGAAACTGAGTATTAAGCTAGACCTTGCTGACATAGACAGCACTTGCTGAGGAGATCTGTATGGGAGTCACTGCTCTCGGCAGCATTTCAGGGATTGGACTTCTACAGTGGAAGTACTTTTGGCTGCTCTTTGGGAAGAACTCTATGAAGCCAATACCACCCACCTAGTGCAATGTAAGGGAGGCAGAATATGTACATGGCCATTACAAAAGTCTGCAAGAGGCTTTCCACCCAGCTGAGATCTAGCTGAGAATGTCTCAGGAAAAGCTGGGTAACAGGATTTGTCAAGCCAGTAGGCTACAAAGTAAACCTCTCTGACACAAGACCATCTCATTAGATAGACAACTGGCCTCTCGTTTTAAATTTCACATAGGGAAAAGATGAAATGCTGATGCTATGAAACTGTTTCACAGGTCTTATCTTTCTGTCTTTGCAGTTATAAAATTTCAGAATGTAACTGAATTCCTGAGAAGGTCATGATACAGAAAGAAAAGCCCCGTAATTGAAGTAGACAAGAACTAAGGCAAGGCAGCCATTAAACAGAACCTTGCTTCTTAAAGTATTTGGCATTTAAGAAAAAAAAAATTGAGCTGACTTTGATTTATGCTTTACTATTTTATTTATGTCTGACTTCTTTGTTTACGTATTCATTTTTTTTTTTTCCCTAGAAAAATCAGCATCAAAGTTGTGCCTAGGGGACATGTATAAAATTTTAAACCAAGGCAGACGAGAATAAACAAATTCCATGTGTATCTGTGTCAGTCACTTGCAGGATGCTCAGGAGATGTTCTCTATAAATATTCTCTCAGAAGCAGAGCAGGATTTATCAAAAAAGTGACTGAAGAATATCACCCTTTATGGAGCATTTAGCAAATGAGTGTGCTTCAGTCCTTCCTGATGTGAGGTTAGCCTTTTTGGGATGCCTTAGTTCTTACCTCCAAGGCATTCCTCTGAAAATGCTCCTCAGGGGGAAGGAACAACAGCTACTTTGAGTCCATTTCTGGCAGAAGCCAGTGTGTTGATCCGTTCTGGCACTCGTGGAGGCAACACAGCCTTTGGAAGCTCTCGCTGCACTGGGGCCCTGCAGCTGGCAAGGAGGAGCCCAAGACATGGCCCCGCTCCAGACTGGATTATTCAAAGTCAGCGCTGTTCTTTTTCTCCAGGTAGTGCTACACATGAGAGAGGGGGGAGTGAGACAATTCCATGCTTGTGTCTTGGATCAAAATACGGCCTTAGTATAGATCTACTCAAAACTGTTCCTTACCAAAATGCCGAGAGCGCAATAATCCAACGAGGTTATTTGTGCAGATAGAAGTCTCTGTAGACAATGTGGATAGGATCTGTAGAATTTATTTTGGATGTCTGCATGAAAAATTTACTGACAATAAGTCTTTTGTATCGGTACGTAATGACTTTTAACCTACCTTTACTTTGCTTGAAACATTTAATTATCTTTGGGGATAGTTATTTTTCTGTATGTAATGAATAATCTGCAATTAATTGACTGAGAAATGAGAGTACTCTTCTGTAGGGAAATTCTTAAAGAGTCCCCGTATTTGCAAAGATGTTATCTTACCCTAAGAGAGGCATACAAAGGAACAGTATGTGTAAAAATTTCCCATATGAAAATCTGCCCAGTCACTCTTCAAATGCAGCTCAGAGAACTACTTCTCTGCCATTGTCAGGCTTAATTCTGCAATTCACTAGGCCAGCCTTCTGACTCTGTAAATGCACTGAGTTCACAACAGCACAGTAATGCTACCTAAGCATGACATCAAGTTAAAGGAGCGAAGAATCAGAGGGATTTCAGAGCAGTTCTACCACATTACAATTGAAGTTCATCCATAACAGTAATCCATCTTCAATAGTTTCCAGCAGAAGATGCTTAGAGAGAGACAGTCAAATCCAGCAAGTCTGTAGTGATATTTTCACCCAACACATCACTATTTTCCAGCAATTGACTAGTCCTACTTCCCCAGCAAGAGGCAGCAATTTTGTATGAACAACCCTTGGTAGTTTTTCTTCTGTGGATTCATTACATCCCCTTTTTGACCTATATAGCTTTAAGCATAACACTGTTAAGTGTTATACTGCCCGCTTAGAAGTTCTGACAAATTTCTGTCCTGAGAAAAAAAGAAAAAAAAAGAAATAATATAACATATAGGAAAGTGACAACACATCTCAAAACTTGACATTGTATTTGATGCAACAAACCAATTTTCTTTCCTACAATAGCTTTCATGAACTGGAGGCATTTCTTGTCTTTTCTCCTATGAAAAGAATGAAGTTAGTAATTTCTATTGCTTACAACTTTGAGTGAGATGTGACGAAGTGGATCTGAGCATACTCTGATCATAAAATCATAGAATCATTAAGGTTGGAAGAGATCTCTAAGATTATCTAGTGCAACAGTCAGCCCATCACCACCATGCCCACTAAATATACCTCAGTGCAACATCTACTTTTTCCTTGAAAACCTCTACGGTCAGTGACTTCACTAGTTCCCTGAGCATCCCATTCCAATGCATTACAACTCAGAATAAATTTTTGTAATATTCAAACTGATGATACATAAGACACTGAGAGGTGGGGAAGTAGGTCACTGAATCCGTCATTTCAGGACCTTGGTGTGATTTACCAACAACAAACGCAGAAAGAAACATTCATTTCTAGGACTTCATATGCTGTCTTTGTGAGCCTAGCCTTGTATAGACACACAGCTGGACATTTGTAGCTAGATATTCTGTTTCACATATAAGTGAGAGGCCGGACACATCACTGTAGAAGATGCTAAAGTAGACACAGAAGGCCCATGAACTTACTGCCACATACAGCAGAATCCTCCAGTCCCATCACCCACATGTATGTGTCTCAGAAGCTAAAAGACCAATGAATAGTGAGAGCGGGGTTGGTCTCTTCTCACTGGTGACAGAATGAGGGGAAATGGCCTCAAGTTGCTCAAGGATAAATTTAGGTTGGATATCAGGAAAAACTTCTTTACAGAAAGGGTTGTTAAGAACTGGAATAGCCTCCCCAGGGAGGTGGTTGAGTCACCATCCGTGGGTGTGTTTAAAAATTGTTTGGATGTGGTGCTCAGGGACAAGATTTAGTAGAGGGTTGTTAGAGTTAGGGTAGTTGTGGTTGGACTTGATGATCTCTAAGGTCTTTTCCAGCCTGAGCAATTCCATGATTCTATGATTCACATGCTATCATGTATCACTGATTCATCTCAAGCAAAAGCAGTGGCTGGATCCATATCCTAGGGATTAACTCCATAAACTGTATTTCAGCTAATTCTTTGTGAAACAATGCAAGTTTTACAGATGCACAGGATCTATGTGCTTTATGACTTCCAGATGAATGTCTCAACTGAAGGATATCTTTTCTCTCCAGAGAGCTTACTGCTGATTACATGGTATTAGATAATAACTAAACAAGGATGGACAAGATCCATAGAAAAGACCACACATCAGCTTATTGTAAGATTGTAAATACACTATTTGTGATGCACCAGCAAAAGAGTGAGAGAAGACAATGAGAATGCAATGCAGATTTCCAGGGCAGATAATAAATCATTCAGTTTAATCAGATGTCTGCAAGAAGAAACATCTAGCTGACTTGGATGTCAGTGTCAGCAAAGGTACTTCGTACCATGACTAATAACAATGCATATCAAGTACTAATACTGCAATACAAGTGCTTACTTGCTTTCTCTGGAAAGGTGACTAAAACCACCAAACATTTTTTCCCTATTACCTAAGGTGGAGAAGGGAACAGGTTTTCGGAGGTGGAGGAGTGATGCATTTTTACACACAGTTTCCGCCCCACCATGTAAATGAAGACAAAGCTCATCTGATCAAGAAAGACAAATGTATTGTGGACGTGATATCAAGACAAAAAATGCATCCCACACAAAGGAGAACAGAAATAACTAGGAATTAACATGAAGCCTAGTGTGAGGATAACTTTGGCTCAACAGTCACTGGACTCTGCTGAGATTAAGAATAGAATTAATTGACTGAAGGGACATATATTCCACATTAATCTGCAAATCCAAGAGACAAGTAACACTTGGTGCAGACAAAGTAAGCTGTTGTGAAATGCTGTTGTGAAGAGGGAAAAGATCACAATGCTCTTCCATGAGCTTGCCTGGAATATGTACCTAACAAACCACAGAGTTTACTGACTCAATTTGAACTACAATTGAAGTTTAAAAAAGTATATTAAGAAAAAAACCTCAAGAAAATTACCATGATGAAATGATGCTGATGTGGGAAGGAGAAGTGAAGAATCTGTGCAGATCTGTTCCGAGAAAATACCCTAAGCAAGAGCAAATTCATGCTTCCTCAGCCAAAACAAGGTCGATAGAATATTTTGAAAGAAGCATATCTAAGTTTCCTAAAGATTGTCACATGTTATCACAGATAGAGCACCCCATGAACTCTGTCAGATCTGAGAGAGGAGGAAAAGAATATGAGTGGCTGAGACAGGGACAGAGTTATTATACATGTTGTATGTTGTAAATAATACTGTGGTGGCTTATAGGAAAAAAAAAACACTGGTTTTCCCACAGTTGTGAAAAACTGCTAGATAAAATATGTACAACCAGTATATATTTGTGTATATTTACATAATGATGCCTCTTGCATAAGACTGTTGCTGGGAATAAATGAAAAAATCCTGAAAATATGATAATTCTATAGTATGAATGATAGCCCATCAACATTTTTAGTTCCTGTTTCTATAATTTTACTAGAAGTCCAGATGCACAGGGTCTGCATTCTACAATTTTGTACTGGCTGGGTTTCAGCCTTCAAAGCTGCTTGGTTGGAAAGAAAGGCTTATGATAGTAGGCCCTACTAACAAGCCCTCCCTCCCACTGCTAACACTGATTTCTCTGGAAGAGAAGCAATGGTGCCTGTGATAATCTGGTGCTATGTCCTGTGTTCTACAGCTGTGCTAAATGAACCTATGCTTGATTACGTTCTAAAACCCATCAATCTTGCACAGGGTTTCTAAACTCTCCACAACCTCCTCAGCAGGTATAATGGCAATCACTGTGTTTAAAGGTCATGCTTAGGAGCTTAATTTAAAGCTCTTATAATAATGCCATTTAATTCTAAAAAATGCCATCGTATTGCTCTCTGAGGACTCCCATCAAACAGAAGACACTTACTACTTGCACACAATTTTGATTTATTTATTCCTTTGAATTGCATCTATGTCATTTTTTAAAATTACTAATGCTTCCACTTATAGGTGGTGGGAAGTCTTTCATAGCTGCAGTAAATTTCAAATGAAAATGATGATATGCGTATTCATTTCTACAATGGAAAAATGCTTTGTTTTATTTTTTTTTAAAGCAAAAATGAATAAGACACATGCGACATAGCTAAAAGGCATTTGAGCACCACAAAGTTTTGGTGTCCTGCCCGTCCATGCAAAACAGATTTGCAACATATGGTTTATTTTGATAGCTGTAACAGCAGCTAAATAAAGCCGAAGAGGTGGCTCAGTGGTGTAAGGACCATCTCTGAAACACTCAGACTCCCTGGAACCACTGTTTTAAGTCTCAGCAGGGTTGACTCAGCCCTTCAGGCAGACACTGTGTTTCATGCATCTAGTATGCAGTGGGATGAGACTTTCTGAACCAAAGCCATGGCTTCTATGTGCAAAATATGTGTTGCTTGTTCTGTTCTGAGTGCACTGCTCTTAATTTCTTTTCTCTTATGGCTACAAGGATTTCTTGATGCTGGTTGCTGCCAGGCTCTGCTCTGCCTGCAATCTGGCAGGGAGGAATGCAGCCAGCTTCACTCATCCTGAAGTACTTTCAAGACTGGAGACTCTGGATGACAGAAAACAAGCCGGATGTTATGCTCAACATTTCTCTTCACGAGACCAGCTTCTTACCTGGACCTCAACACAGTGCAGCCTCAACATGATGGTGAGGTGCTTCTGGAGCTGAGGGGGTGAAGGTTGAAGCACAGAGACATCTCAAATGCCTCCATACAGTTTTCTGATGCTTCTTGCATGTCAAAGGAATGCCTGGGGATGCCCATATTGTCTTCGTCTTAAACCTGAATGCTTGTTGCAGTTAATGGAAGACTCACTGTATAATACTCAGACTTGACACATGCCAATAGCACATGCCATTCTATCACATGGAGAGTCCAGGTTTTTCCACAAAGCATTTACCTTTCCTGCTGCTCTGACAATGACATGGAAAAGGAAAGGAAAACCATCAAAAATACATTCACGGATAATTAATCACAGTGATGAATGTGGTATATAAAAAAGCTGAGTTTCCAAGAGGATTGTTCTAACTCTGAAGCGATGTGCTATAAAACCTATTTTCATTACATTAATATACTCTGGAGGAAGAGCCAGGTGGATTTTCATGGGCCTTAGGAAACCTGCCCGTTGTAACAGAGTGGAGTGCCCCTTCCCAGCACAGTATGGAGGAGAGTAAAACAAATAGCTCCAATGCAGAACTGCCAGGCCACCACTGCAATGTCAGCAGACAGAGGAAGTAAATAATTGTGTAAAATTCAGAGTGACCAAATTGCTCCGGGGGGGCTGATTCAGCAGCACTGAATGGGGAATAGTGTTGTCCTATTGGCCTAAAACCAGTGTAAGCATGCAAAGAGTCCGATGCCAACTCATTCTTGTCAAAATGTGAATACATGGCATTTCTTCACATCTTTAGCACCCTTCTATACAGACAATATAGCTGTCTTCTTTTTCTTCACATGACCAAAGTCCAGCAGAATCTGTACATCTTCCCACTGATTCTGTGGACTTTAGATCGTACCCCTGAAGCACAGAGAAGTGCCTGAATAATAACAGAGCCAAGCACATCAAAAACTATCTTTCAAGTAAGTATGTGTTCCCATTTAAATCCCTGAACTCAAATTACAGGGTTTTTAAGGAGCAGTTTTCTTAAAAGCCAGCAACAAAGTATATTAGCTGTGCTGAAATGAAAAGAGAAACAGAAGAAAGCTACACTATTCATCTGCTATTAAAATCAAAATGACTGTTATTTTAAAAACTAATATCTGCCTTAATCTGACTTACATAAAATAAAAATATTACATCTTTCAGCATTAAAAAGACATCTTGAAATCAAACATGTAATAATTACATCACAGAAAATAAGAAAGAAATAGAGATCTCTAGCAGGACTCAGCTGTGAAGGTGTGGTGAGGAGAATAGGAAATCTTTTGGTTCTCTCTGATTATAGCTCTTTGTATCAAAATACTCGAGCCTGAAATTAGTGTGATCCACAAGAGCAGGTGTTTTGAATTTTAATTTAAGATATAATTAGAGTCTGTAAAAAACACACGATGTGATGCAATAATTGAAAGGGCTAATCATGGGATGCTCTATTTTTAAAAAATACTTAAAAATAGACCTACAAGCCAAAAAATCACATTTCACAATTCTTTATTTTGACTGCCTATAAAGCTGCAATCCATTACTACTTTTATTTGAAAAAACTAAACAATTCACTTCTGTCTTTAAATCTGGCATGTAATTATCAACTTCTTTATCTTTCATTTCATGTTGCTTATATAAACATTGTTAAAATCTCTAATGCTTGCACAATCTCTCTGTGGGAATAATTGGCAAGACCAAATATTGGTTTAAATGCCACTTGGATTAAAGGATTACATTTATATTGAGCTAAAAGTTTTCCTTTAATTGTTGCCTATTGTTTACAAATGATATTTCAGACTTCAAGTGTCTAATCTCATTTTGTAGTGTTTAGAGCGAGAGGATGTCATATTCTGCAGTTCCTCCTGTTCACAAAAGACAATATACAGTGCCATGGCTTTTCCAGGCACTGCTCTGTAGTCAAGGTTGATAACCAAAGGAACTGGTGCTTGTAAAAATCTGTGTGACGGCTCCTGTCTTCTCAAGCTATTACCTCTGATTTTGAACTAAAATGGCAATGCAATCAAGCAAGACAGGAATGAATCAATTAGATAGCGATCACAGTGAAATAAATGAGTCCTTAACTTTCTAGTGCACAAACTAAGACAGCCTTAAAGAATTTGAGCTGCATCGATCACCAATTACTGCAGAGTGCTGCAGCTCAATCCAAATTAAGCCAATTGGAATAAAACATCTGAGAGGACTAGTTGCTAAAATTGCTGGCTGATATAACTGTGATGCACTGCTCCCCTTACGCTAGAAATCAGGAGTACAATTCTCTGTGGGCTCCCACACTGCTTGGGACTATGCATTATAATACCACATGATGCTACCTCCTTCTACTGATGAGGCATAATTAATAGTGAAGTTCATTGTCTACTTAATAATGAGCAAAATCCATATCTGATAATACAGTTCTATTTTTCAAACATTATTTGTATTAGGACTATCAGAAAACCAAAATAGCTCAGAAAATTTCTCTTTTCCGTAGTCACGCCTGTCAATGACAGATATTAACAATTCTGTATTATATTCTGTAGCATATTAAAGTGCTATCTTCCAGACAGTCTGAATGCCAGAGAAATGTGCATTTTATTAATGCAGCGAAATGTTTCACTTTACCTGCAGTTCAGGTGACAACTTGCCTTCGGGTCTTTGGTGCTGAGATAATGCCAGCAATCCTCAGATCTGCTGCCAGCCCGTCTCGTGGTGGAGTGGGGTCGGAGGGCCCATGGGCCTGGTAATTACTACAACGTCAATCCCGCTGCGGGGCCTCCGCCAGCCCTCTGCAATGGGACCAGACAGCTCAATCTCTGCAAGAATTTCCCTCCACTGAAGCAAGCTGGAAGTATTTCTTCCCTGTTCAAAGAGAAAACCTTTCATTCTGAATGTGTTTTGAACTCCTTCGAAAGTGCAGATGTTGTTATAGGGGAAAATTTTTTTTTTTCCAGGCTTTCTAAACTTATTATTGAGGGGAAAAAAAAAAAAAAAACAACAAAAAACAACAAACTTGGCAAGGCTCAACTTTGCTAAGTGCCAAATTCTTCAAACTGTAATTTAAATCATCATCCCACATATATATTGGAAAGCCAGATGCTTTGTATCCTTTTTATCTCCTGTTCTATCAGTCAGGCACAAAGATTTCTGTGTGTCGGCAAAGCAAGTGCTGCTTCTCAGCATGGCATTGCAAAGAAGCAGAGGGATGTTTTCATTAGGCTCCCATTCCCTTGTTCTCACTGTATTTCTGTTTTTCAGCTTCAGGCAAAACTCGTAATAGGGATCCTTTCTATATTTAGTCTCGAAGGCTTGTTTCTGGTATCACAGCTAGGAGTTACCCATGAGAAATGTGTTAAATGAAATCTTGGTTACTTCAACACACTTCTTAATCTAATTAATCGCTGAGTGAAGTAGATTTCACCCAGATATATGTGTGTATGCCCTCCATACATTGTCTTCTTTCACGGTATCTTGTCACTAGCTGTGACTCAGTCACAAGGCATCTGCTGTAACCCTAGGCTTCCAGACCTCCATTTCCATACCCTTAAAGTTCAGTTTTGACCAGGCATTACAATACCAGAAGAAGACTATTTCAATTTTAATGTAAAATTATATGTGGTGGGTTACAATGGTCTGCCAAATCTTAGGTTTCTAGAGGTAAATGTTAATAGCAACAAAATAAAAAGTTAAAGCTTACTAAAAATTACATGAAGACACACTACCTTTCCCACAGAGAGCAATGCTTCAAAGGAACTATACAATACAGACACTGTTTAATGAAAGAGCTTTCAGTCTTTGCTTTAAAACTCACAATTCCACGAAGACCTCTGTCCCTTTGCATTATCCAAGCTCTGGTTTGAGTACAATATTTCTGATTTTGTCAGTATTTTCTAATGCTTGTGCAAATGGGTGATTCAAAAGCCATCTTTAATCCCTACCTGCGAGTAGTATTTGTACTTTTTGTCCTGTTCTACAGAGAGTGCTTAAATACAATATTTTTGAAAAGTTCCAAATGTTTGTGGGTGCTGAGCAGAAAATCTCTGATTTTTTAGATAACAAGTCTGTTCAAGGAAGAGCTGCTAGTGCCTGCAGTGGCATCTGCTGTCGCAGAATAATTCTGGTTAGAAGGCACCATCTGATCCACCCCCCTGCTCAAAGAAGGGCCAACTTTGAACCTGCATACAACTTTGAAATCAGATCAGGGTTATATGTGGTCAAATCTGAAATATTTTCAAGGATGTGCTAAAGGAAACGAGTCTCTACCAACACTTAAAGGCTGTTAGCAAATCACTGATATCTTTGAATAACTTCTATGCTTCAAGCTGGATATCAGGAAAGATTTATTCTCAGAAAGAGTGGTGAGGTATTGTAACAGGCTGCCCAGGGAGGCAATGGAGTCACTGTCCCTGGAGGTGTTAAAAAACTGGCACTGTGGGATGTGTTTTAGTGGGCATGGTGGAGATGTGTTGATGGTTGGATTAAATGATCTTAGAGGTCTTTTCCAATATTAATGATTCTATGATTCTATGATTCATGCAGGTCGGGACCAGCCAGAGTGGGACTGCACCAGCAGCCATCTTATGGCCTACCAAAGGCACTTTGAAAAATCCCCTTCACCACTTCCGTGCTACTGAGAGGTGGAGCTTCTCTTACAGTCACTGAGAGATTGGGGTGTTCAAGTGATGGAAGATACAAAATTAGTTGTCTTATGGATAGTCCATGTGTAGACTAACAAAGAATAATCAAGGTCAGGTGCCATCAATTCACCGAGAAAAGAGTGATACGCTAAAATTACTGTTGAGCAAAAACTTTGGTTTTGTTTTGCTTTTAATTTAACATTTAAACACAAACATACATTAAACAACCAAAAAGCAAGCCTTGAGCTTTCTGTTGCAGAAAAGCAGACTTAATACGGAAGGGTGTGCTGTAGGCATCTGTCCAACAGCATAAAAGAAATTTGTAAAAGTAATGGTTCAGGAAGCTTGGTCCAAAAGCATGTTCCAGCAAAGATTGGGCTGAAATTAATCACAAAAGAAAGCTGCAGGAGCCAGGTAGCACTTTAACTCTAGCACAAACTGGCATTGCTTTCTTGGAGTGACTGGAGCTATGCTGATTTATAACAGCTGATGATCTGGTCTACAAATGTTTCTGTATTCCAAATGTAATTATTTCCCAGAGTGTAAGGGTGTCTATGTCTATCTCTGTTCATTTAAGATTTCCAGATGCTAGTCTGGAAGTATGCTTACTGCAAGTATTAAATTGGTAAGTTTGAATGAAATATGGGTTTCCTGACATCCTCGTTGGTTACTTTGCTTTCAGCTTATGAATATGCTGGTTATTATGAGGATCATTTTTTTCTTTTTCACCACTGAACTTTTAGTCAACATAAATGAAAGGAGTCTGTTCTCATAATCCACAAAGGTAAGCCACATTAATGATAGTTAGATGTTTACACTGAATGTAGTTGTACATGAGGGTGGCTTCTTATATTTAGATTTTCCAACCTAAGGAAAAAAAATCTCGCTGTTTATGAGCTACCAAAACCTTTGATTTCAAACAATTTAAAGTGGCATTTCTCAAGTCTTGTATTTATGGGTACGCCCTCAGAGTCTTTCTCACTGCACCTGTACAAACAGCAACAAAGAGAAAACATGTGAGTGTGAAAAGGGCCTTCAGCTTCCCCCACCTACTTAATGAAACTTCCCTGCTTTTTTTGCAAGCAAATGAAAGACAATAAATTACATGAGATGCTTTTTCAATGGCAGCAGGAGTGATAGGAGTGTCCTCATTTGATGCTCTAGGGGATAAGGCTTACAAAAGGTGCCATAAAAAGTCTTTCTGGGATGTGAAAGCTTGCAGAGAATGAGGCAGTTCAGCAAGCTCTGTAGTTTAAAACATTGTGTTGTGCTTGTCATGCGTCTGATCTGGTTTGTCATGACAAAGAATCTGCTTGGATTTGTGTAGTTCAACTGGTTTCAGCAAAGTAGCACAGACTTGTGACGACTCAGATGTTGGCTAGGAATCTTTACAGTACTTGCAGAGTTAGATATGTTACCAAGAATTGTGTTACTTTTGGAGTTTTCTAACTTCCAAGATAGCTGATAGTCTTTTTTCTTCAAGTAGTCTTTAAACTCGATATGGGTAACTCAATTAGATGCAGTTTTGATGTCTAATTTGGACATCAGAGAAGAACTGGTTGTACCAGGAACCTTTTATCAAGGGACCTTGGTTAATTTTAAATTAAATGTAAAAATAAATACAAGTAGCTCTACTTTAAGTTGAACCTATTGTTTATGATCTCAAAAAATGCAGTTTGATGAACTGGGAAACTTGTGGAGTTAAATGTAAAAGTTTTCTGCAATTTCTGATTGACAAAGCTACCAAACTTTTCTCAGACTTGCACTGAAATCAAAGGGAGAAACACAAACCTAAATGGATGTTCAAAAATAACTTCCTAGGAACAAGTAGACATCCTATGAAGAACGGAAAAATAGAGTAATGTTCAGCTAATGCAATCAAGTCTTAGAGGTCAGGAAGTCTATGGATAAAATAATTGCCAAAAGACAAACTAAGTTGGATTTTTCAAACACAGCTAAATCAAATAGAGATTATTTTAGCCACACAAACAAAAAGATGATTTATAGCCACTGCACAGAGAACATGGTGCTGAAGTTAAGGATAATAAGGATATGGCCCCAAGATGAATACTTTGGCTCAGTTTTCAGCAGGGATGATGATGTCAAACAAGGCTGTATTGCTAATGGGAATACGAGAATGGAAATGGAATTAACCACATCTGAGGTGGACGCAAAACTCTAAAGAGATTAATGAGACTGAGTCAGCTTGCACTAGAGGCATATCCTAGAAGAACTATGAAAGAACTAGTTTAAGAAACTGCGAGTCTGCTAACAAAGATTTTGAATGTATTTATCGGATGTGATAGCTCTTCCCTGAAAAAAAACAACTCTGGATCTAAGTTAATTTAAATGAGAAAATGTCTGGGCAACCACGTGTCTGACTTCAGGAATACATGAAGTTTTGAAGTGCATTTTGGAGGAAAAACAGATAAGGGCATGAAGATGAAAATGCAATAAAATGTCACTCATTTTAGGATGGGCAGAATATGTTGGAATAACCTGACAACTTATTAGTAAAAGAACAAGAAGCAACACAGCTACTAGGAAAGCTTTTGACGCAGTGCTGCATAGGAAATTGCTTGTTAAGCTGGAGAAAATTTGGATTAGTGGAAGAATTGTGAGGTGGAAAAAAATGAAAGATAATGTTGAAAGGAGAAATACCAAACTGAAAGGAAGTTACTAGTGGAGTTCTTCCAAGATGTGTCTAGGGACTAATCCTATTTAACATTTTTAACAACCTTGGCAGAAGAAGTAGGACTATGCTCATGACATTTTCTGATAATGCAATATGTAGTGTGAATGTGGAGGAGGACGGTGTACAGGAAGAACTGGATAAGCTTTAGGACTAGAATAATAGAAATGGGATGAATTTGAATAACCCAAAAGGTGAGGTCAGCCACTTTAGGACTCATAGTTTTTCCCCACGCAGGAAGTTTTGAAAAAAGACTTGGATCTCCAGATGACATGAGTATGATGTGCCTGCAGAGAATAAGAATGTAATCCTCAAGTCTATCAGTGGGGAATTTCACCAGAAGTATCACTGCCATTTTGAGACACTCCCAGTACTTCAACTGGAAATGAGATTTCTAACCAGAAAAACAATACACCTACAACACTCACCCATCAACCCAACTATTCTGTTAAAACAGAACTTCATTAGTTAATGAAAGGGATTACAGTGAGGGAGATTGGGGCCAATAATCCAACAGAACTCTTCTGGATCTACCTGCTTTCATAGCTTGCACTGAGCTCAGACACACTACTTGGTAGAATCATCCAAAGATTAGCATAAGCTGAAATACTACTTTTGATGAAAAAATAAGCTATTATTTGTAAGAAATATCAGTAGCTGTTTTGCTACATTATTTAACTAGCTCAATCCCCAGATATGCCACTTCTGTGGCAAGAATCTGCATTAATAATGCATCCCACATCACCTGTAACAAGTCCTGCTGGCTAGTAACTTTGGGCACTTCAGCAGGACATCTGTCTGCAGTTAGTAAATTTTATTATTAAATCACAATATTACTTTTTATAGGTAATAGTCACCATGTATTTCCTGAACCTGATGAATAGGTCATATAGAAACCTAGTCTTTGTGATTTTCACATAATATCAGAATATGAGACATCTCTTTGGTAGCTTCAAAATTACCACCATTTTTACTCTGAGGTCCTCCACAGCTCTAACTGAATGCAGGCAGGTGAACGTTAGCAAAGAATATCTATATCCTATCCTCTGACCCAGGGCTTCAGGAGTCTTTTTTTTTTCTTTTATTCCAAAATTTGATTTCTCTGCAATGCATAATGAAGACAAAGGAAAGTAAGTGTCCTCTACTTAGCTGTGAAGAAGAGCTCAGATGAGGGTTTTTGCTGTGTTCCACTGTAGAACTGCTCCTTGAACATATTAACTTATTATTTAGTCACTGGACGGGCACATTTCCAGTAGATGACTGGATGTTCACATTCTTTATTTGCTAAAGATTTCTTTGACCTTGGTGAAAACCAAAAGAGAGGAAACAGCATTCAAGAAGGCAGAACCTAAAATGAAAAACACATGAAACAGGAACTCCCCACGGAACGGAGGAATGGAGTACTGGCTGAACTTGGGGGTGTTTGCTGTTCAGAAGCTTTGCCAGAATGTATGCAGAGCAATATTTGAACTTTCCATTCTCCATGTGCAAAGGAAAAAAAAACAACAAACCTGAAGTGTTTAACAAGAGAGGTAGCATCACTGAGATGCAAACATTCCCTTTTAATAACAATTTAAAAATGCTGACTATTTGTTGAATTCACTAATAGCAGCTAGATTCACAAATGTCTTTCATTTTAAGTAAGCAAACTAAATTTCAACTGATTTCTATGGTCACCATATATTTTTTTACGAGAGTGAAAGGCTGCTTAGTGAAAGGCATGTATTTATGACTAATTTAAAGTATAGAAGATTTGTTACAGTGGCCCACACCTGTCACAGACATTGATTTATACACCTACTGAATTGCCACGTTAGCCGATGGGTAGCTTAAAATTACAGACCTGGTACAAAAATACAATGGAATTGCAATTACAAAAATTATCATCAGAAAAAAATAGAATTTTCTACATTCCAAAATCCAAGGAACTTTGCAGCATAGATGCCTTCAGCTTGAGCTTGTATTTCACTTTTGTACAGGCACGTAAATGAGATCTACCTTCTCTGGAATTGAAGGCTTACTTAATATGAGAAAAATAAATTGCTGACTGTGATAGTGAACATGGTACTTATTGCCCTTAACACAGCTTCATCCTTCTAAAGCTCAACTGATTTTGGGTGGGAAAGAAAGCTGGTGGAAAAGTCTTCTTAAAATCTCTCACAGAATGTCCAGAGCTCAATTCCCCACAATGCAGCGATGTAATGGTGACAGGGGACTTTGGATTTGTTATCTGTCATTCAGCATTGTCCCACAAAGAACTGTTTGCAGAGGACAGTTTCGGAATTGATGATCTCAATCATAAATATGATCTGCTTATGACCTTGAAACAAAATCTTGCTGTGAATGAGTTAAATTGGCAGATCTTGTTCCAGCTGAAGTAGTTAAGTTTTGCTTTCAATGGTCTTAGTAGGTTCTAAACTAGTGTTCAGCCTTGGGTATTTTCTGTTAGTAAATGTCTGTTAGTAAAACATAGTAAAAATTTTCTGGCGACAGGTCATGGTGTTCCCCAGGGGTTTGTACTGGGGCCTGCCTTCTTCAATATCTTTATTGATTACCTGGATGAGGGCACTGAGTGCTTCAGTAAGTTTGCAGATGACACCAAGTTGGCTGGAAGTGTTGATCTACCTGGGGGTAGTAAGGCCGTACAGAGGGATGTGGACAGGCTGGATCATTTGGGATGAAACTAGTGGGATGAGGTTCAACAAGATCAAGTGCTGAGTCCTGCACTTTGGCCACAACAACCCCAGGCAGTGCTACAGGCTTGGGGCAGAGTGGCTGGAAGACTGTGTAAAGGAAACAGACCTGGTGGTATTGATTGATGCTTGGCTGAACATGAGCCAGCAGTGTGCCCAGGTGGTCAAGAGGGCCAGTGGCATCCTGGCTTGTATCAGATGTAGTGTTTCCAGCAGGAGCAGGGAATTAATTGTCCCACTGTACTCAGCACTGGTGAGGCTGCACCTCAAGTACTGCATGCAATTTTGTGCCCCTCACTACAAGAAAGACATTGAAGCCCTGGAGAATATCCAGAGAAGGGCAACTAGCTGGTGAAAGGCCTGGAGCACAAGTCTTAAGGAGAGAGGATGAGGGAGCTTGGATTATTGAGTCTGGAGAAGAGGAGGCTCAGAGGAGACATTATTGCTCTCTACAACTACCTGAAAGGAGGCTATAGAGAGGTGGGGTTTGGTCTCTTCTCTTGTGTAACTGGTGATAGGACTAGAGGGAATGGCCTCAAGTTGTGTCAGGGGAGATTCAAGCTGGACCTTAGGAAATACTACTTCTCTGAAAGAGTGGTCAGGTGCTAGAATGGCTCTGCCCACGGAGGTGGTGGAGTCACTGACCCTGGAGGTGTTCAAGGAATGTTTAAATGTTGTGTTGATGGACGTAGTTTAGTGAGAACTATTGGTGATAGGTGGATGTTTGGACTGGATGATTGTATAGGTCTTTTCCAACCTTGGTGATTCTATGATTCTATGATTCTGTGTGGGACAGAGCCAGGACTGGGGAGCAGACAGGATGCTTTGCCTGACACATCCTCTAATGTCCACTCTAACATCTGGCCTTACAAACAGGAGGAATGTAGCACTGTTAATGACCATGATAAATCTTTTTACGAAACAACACAGACTAATCCCACTTCACTTCTTTGGGGCAGGGGACAGAGTACAGAAGATCCATTCCTACTTCCTGCTCCAGCCTTCTTGCTCCCTCCAGACAGTGCATCCCGTGGAGACCCTGGAGCAAATTTCCCCATTCAGAAGTATGCTGGTTGCTTGTGTGAAGCCCCATCACCACCAAGCAAAGACAGACAGTCACTGCTAACACCATCTTTCTGAACTGATGTTTATGAAGAGCTTTAATACTAAAAACTGATTATCTTGGAAAGATGTGTATGAAATAAAATATTGTCAGCATGTGATAAAAAATAAATAAAAAGAAAGGAGTATTTTTCCTCCTAAAAATTATTGTTTCCTATTTTAAAGGATGCAATTTCTTTTCCTAATGGAAAAGAACATCAAATGCATTGTATTTTTGCCAAGCTTTATGGAACTAAACAGATTTATGAAACATTCCTGATTGATTTGGGGTGTGAGTCTGGCTTACAAATAATCTAACCTTTCTGCTTTTCCCTTTGCCATCACTCATGCTTCAGGAACTTCAGGAACACACAGGGCTATCGAGGGTGGGTTTTCCTCTGCCTTTTCTACAGAAGCAAAGCCTTTTTTCTTATTCTTCCATCATCTTCCTACACAGGGTCACAGGAGAGGAATACTCAAGATCTGCGGCAGTTTATTTGGCTCACTCTTAATGAGAAAAATATCTGGGGATCATTTTTCTGAGTTCAGACGATTACCTGTACATCATCTGCAGTTTTCTTGTTGATGTGACATGTGTATAACGTTTCGGTTTTTTAGACAGTTACATCATGTTATTTGATATATGCATAACATCTGTAATGTAATTCACGAAACAAGCTGTGGCATCTCACATACCTCTATATCTACTGAATCTCAAAATACAAAGGCTAGTCTTTAAAGCCTTGTGTACTTTTGTCTGCATAAAACCAAAAGAAAAAAAAAAAAGCCAGCACCAAAACCACCACATGATTCTAAATATTAATACAAGACATAGCTGTGAGTAAACAAAAAGCAATACTCCCAAATTCTGTACCCATATTAAAATCTCAGCCAAAGCTAAAGAAATGAAAAGCAAGCCATTCCTTACTGTAACTAAAAGTATCAAATTAAGGAATATTGGCTATCTTGTTTGACTGAGTGAGGTTGGAAGCCAGCTAGAACTTTCATTTGGGTTTTTTCTTTTGTGTGTCTTCAAAATGATCTTATTACTGAATATTGTATGTCTTGCTGTGTTTCTAAATTCATGCACATTTCCTGCTAAGAACATGTGGAAAAGAGTAGATGGTTCAGAGTGAAATCTGGATGACATAATAAATGTGAGAGAGAAATGGGAAGGATTAATAAAGATCCAAACCACGAATCTGTGTCTACTGTTAAGAACACACCACCATTTTTTGCAGTGGTAGACTTTTATGAGGCACAAATAGGAAAAT
Organism: Lagopus leucura; assembly: GCF_019238085.1. Taxonomy (NCBI): domain Eukaryota; kingdom Metazoa; phylum Chordata; class Aves; order Galliformes; family Phasianidae; genus Lagopus; species Lagopus leucura. The sequence goes on from NW_024962265.1 coordinate 28,463,216, forward strand.
GCAAATATCAGACTGGTACAGAATGTTAAGGTTATGTATATGGATATTCTGGATGTACTGGCAACTTAGAAATGACAATTGTTTACAAATTTCCTCTTTTCAGAAGTCTGAGCAGAGCCTGTGTAAATTTTCAGTGTAAACTTGATCTTTTCTTTTTCTTGAGTTCACTTCTTTCCCAAAGCAAATGGACAATGAGCAGTGCTCTCCCTCACCTGAGCAAGTGGATAATGCAATATGCACAGAAGCACTGCTGACAGCAGTATCAAGCAGTTTACTGCACATTGAAGCCATGAACATGGGATACCAGAAAAGTTATACTCAACATCGATCAATAAGCGAGGTGATGTTTCTTCTCGTTATGTTCACACTTACAAATATGTTTCTGGCCAGACTCTTATCAAGCAGAAAATTAGGCATGTAAATATCTGATTCCCACAGAGATGTAGACATTAACTACAAAGGAAGGAGTCAGAGCTCATCTTGCTGTGTGTCTGTGTAGAGGTAGACCTCTTTAGAGGGCTGCCACGAGCTCACTGCTCGGCCTTCCTAGGTCAGTTGCAGGCGCTAGGGATGCCACCTCATTATGTGAGTTGCTGCCAGGCTTGCTTCCAGAATTGCATCTCATGTAAGCATACCCCGGTGCAGCTGCAATTACATCTACCCATGACCTTATATACTAATCACTTTCATGTGTGTTTTCTGAGATGATGCAGAAAATTCACAGAGGATTCCTCTAAAAAAAAAAAAAAATTGGAAGTATCTCCAAGATGTTCTGCAAAATCTAAACCAGGTTGCCTTTGGTTCCTTAGCTGAAGGAAGGAAGGCAATTTGTGTGATCTTTTTCAAACATCTCTCTTTACATGCCGTGATTTGCCACCAGAAGTTACCTATTTCTCTCAATGGCTGTCAAGGAAACATAGGGCTAAAGCCTTTTGCTCCAAGTCAGGCATCTGATTTCCAAACTCTTCAGCTGGAAGTGATGAAAGTCACCCAGAACTTTCCTAAAGTGTAAAATGCTTTCAAACAGAGCACTTTTGTTTTTGTGGTGCTCATGAATGTGTGGGCATCTTGGGGCTCTGCTGCCCTGGCAGAGGATGATGGTTGCAATGATACCCACCACAAGCTCTTGTGTTGAGTAAGCAGAAGAAAAAGGCTTGAGCTATACTAGACAATTTCACAACTTGGGTCCTTCTGTTTAAGGATGAGCAGAGTGTGGCAGTCGCCCATCCTTTCCTTAGCTAAGCCAAAAAGTTCCTGGGGTGATTTAAGAGAAGTCTGCCAAGTTTAGAGAAAGAAGAGCTATGGATACATAAAAGGAGGCTTTCACTGTTTGACAGGAAAGCTCGATCACATCCTGAGACCTTTGCTTGTGAAACTGGGATGTAATCTCCTCTGAAAAGAAAGAAGAACACAGGTGAGGCAGAAAGCAGAAGCCTTATGTTGGAACTAAGCTTAGGCCAAATAGAAATATCTGTACCAGCAAATAAAAATCTGCTCTCAAACGCTGAAGTGTGGGCAGTTTTTTCTCTGTTATGTCCATTAATGCAAATAATCTCGTCCCTGTGGAAAAATAACCTGTTGTGAATATTTTATGCTATTGGTCATGGGGTAAGCAGTGCTTAATAGTTCCTCACTGCGGGAATAGCAGTTCAATGTCTGCTGTAAATGTGAGAGATTGGATATTTTGATGTGAGAACCAACCAGACGTCTTCTTGCTAGAAGCACGTCTTTCTTTTTGTACACATCCTGGGCCAAGGACAGTCAGGCTCCCTGCAAGTGAAGGCACTAACAGGCAGAACTTGAAGCTTTTAAGAATAATATGGTGGAAAATTTCCTCGGGAGGCTGGTTTGACTTCAATTGTAAAAAAAAAAAATCTGTATTAAGCAGGAAACTGTCTGTAGTTGTAGACCTAGTGATCTTTTTCACAAGCTATTAAAATGAGTTTCCAGTCACATCATGGTAAAGTTAGAAATAAAACCACTGGAAAAAAAGAGAGAAAGAAATCTTTCTTATCTGGCCACCTTCTTAGAATCCTTCAGCCAAATTTTAACACATAGAAATATTCCATTATTTCCTGGTGGGAGGCAAAAGGAAGCTGTCTTGCAGAATCTGCTTCCTGGCTATCAGAAAAAACCAACACAGAAACAAATCCAAGTTTGTGCAAAAGGTGATTGGTTAGTATTATTCGTTATGCAGCCCACTAGTGTTGAACAAACCCTTCACTGAACTTTGAGGAGTATGAGATGAAGTACAGATATAAAATATTAAAAGTTTGGATGTCCATAATTTCCAATCTATTTTTTTTGATAGAGTTATCTATTACTGAAAATTTTATTCCCTGTGCCAAACTCAGCCCTCACCATAGCAAAATGCCTCTTTTCTTAAGTAGGTTTGCCCAGGGAAGATCTGAATGATTGCTTCCTTGAAATTGTTTATTTGCGCTGATTACAGTGGAAAAACAAAGCAAAAAAAAATCCATAATGTCAGAAGTTAATCTTAGCCAGGAAACAAGTAATATTGAGTCACCAAACCTGGCAAAGGTGGCTGTTTAACAGTAGGTCTTCTGAGCCAATTCCTGTATATACTTCATTGAAGCATAGCCATGGCATTTAATTTACTTACAAGTGCCAAATTAAACACTTAATTGAATTTTCTTTTACAAGTTGTCTTAACTTTGGCTACACATTGCTGTAGATGCTGCTACAGATATTAAACTGAGTATGAAGCCCAGACAGTGCTGGTTTCTGTGGGAAAATTCACCATTTCAATGCTGTTCTTTGTTGTAATAAAAAAATAATAATTAAAAATCCCTTCCAAAGCTGTAGTCACAGCCTTACAGCAAATGACCATTTTGAGAACTTACAGATTTTTTTGTTTCTTTACTCCATCCAAAACTGGGAAGTCATACAATATTTGGTGAACTAACATTGTGAAGAAGCTTTTGAGAACAGAATTTTCTATCAAGCAATAGGCTCTTAAATCTGTTTTAACATTTCATTCTTGGATGTGCAAACGCATTGTAAGAAGCAGGCCTACTAAACCTTTCATTCTTCTGTCATCCTCCTAATGAATCACAGAGAAGTTATTCTCAGCTTTCACTGAAACCATTGTATCTCTCATTCACTTTGGTCTGGGAAAATGACACCCTGCTTTAATTAAAACAGCAATGAACGTAAACTGACTTCAGAGAAGAGCTAAACTCTTTCTCTCCCCTCTGAAAATCCATATGCTGAGTGATGTGCAGCACGTATCTTTCTACCTGTCTGGGATGACATGTTGGCACTGACTTGCCATGGCAGGATGATGTTATCAGCAGTACTCCACTGAAGTTGGCTGTGTTGTACACTTGCAAGGAGAATCTGGGCTATGGTTTCTCTGCTGCTTCTCAGCTGTTCTCAAAGAGATTATGTGTTGCTAATCTGACACCTCAGTAACATGAAAAGGGAGATTTTCTGGAAAGGGAGTCCACAGGGCTCACTCTGATTCTGCACTTTCCATTTGTTTCCCCTACAGGTCTCAGTGTTTTACAAACAAAACAATGTTCTTGCAATATCTTTGGGGAATAGGAAAGGACATGCACGTTTACTCATTCTCCAAATCCCTATTTGCAAGGGAGTAGTTGCACATTTTGTGAGACAAAAACCTGAAGACACAGGACAGGTAGGATAGAAAGTTTTTGCTGAGTTTAGACAAGCAAAATGTAATCAGAGTGTAGTGGGACCCCTAAATTTGTTCTCTCTCAAATGAAAAAGTAAACACACCGAAGTGATCACGATAGCTGATTTGCATTTCTCCTGAAAGATGTTTCCAGAAGATCATGGTTTCTTTCAGTCTTGTGAATTTTGTCTAGAAGCACTACCAGCAGCCACGGCTGTGAGCTGAAGCTGGCACAGACCATGGCAGGTCATTCAGTAGAGATCAGAGCACAAGAGGCACTCTGTGAAAGGGGAGTGGGTGTTCCTGAGCGTGTTTACAGATACCACTCTCAGGTGTGGCCCCTCTCATCAGAGATGGTCACTGTCTGAGGAGGTAATTCAGGAAGGAAGTCTGGAAGCATGTGGGTGTGATTCCTGCCCCAGGGAGAAAGTGGAATTGTTTATTCCAGCAGCAGGAAAAAGCCGGCTCTCCATTAAGGTTAGTCCATTTAGTACCAACAAATAGATTATTCACTAAGAAATGCAATTTTTGCTGGCCTGAAAATATCCTTGAATTCAATCCACATCTGTAGAGCAGTTTAAGCTGTTTTTCTTTCCTAGGTGGTACATGCATAGAGATTCGTTTCCTCAGGGCTAAGTGTGAGAGTGTGGAGATGATAACCTCCCCAGCCCCTCACTATCAGAGTGCTCATCCAGCCTGTGCATGGCTTGGGTTTTGCTACAGCTTCTGTCCAAGGAGATCTGAATGCATCAGTCCCATCAGCCTGGCAGCATGGCAGCTGACCCCACCACCATGCTCTGTGTAAGGGATTTCTGCAGTGCGTACCACATGAGTTGCAGTGCGTACCACAAGGTGTTGCAGAGTGACCTCTGCACAAAGCCTAGTCCAACAACACATCCCTGGAGAAAGGGTTCTGGGGAGATGTGTATAGACATAATGACTGTGAGCAGCAAGGAAGGAACTCATAGAAAATCTCTTGCTGCAGGTTCATTTCACAAGTACTCACTGGGAGGGTATGGCTCCAGAGCCTGTGACCTTTTGGTGCTCACCAAAAGATGTAAGACATCAGGAGTCTGTGCCTTGTTCTGCTGGCTTTTTTAAACTATTTTATCCAAAATGAAATGGTGACATGAGGATCAGTGCAAGCATTCCACTTCCTGGGCACCCTGCAGTGTCAGAGCTGGGCATTCTGCGGGATGCCAGGTGATACAGAGGAGGATGCACAATGGTGCTGTGGGCTGTCTTGGTCTTGTCCACCACTTTCCTTTTCATAAAGACTACTAAAAAAAGACAGAAAGACCTTTTAATTATGTGAAACAATTTATACAATGGAGCTTTTGAAATCTTCTGGGGTTTTTTTTTGGTTGGCAGGGTTCTAAATGAAAATAAAACAGCTTTGCTTGAGTTCTGAATTTCATATTGGGAGACTGTGTTTGATTTTATTTTATTCACTGGCCAAAATGAAAAAAAACCAAACCTACACCCTTACTGATGGTGTGATTTTATTTCCACTAACAGAGCCGCCACCATTTTTTTTGACTGGCTCTGCTGAGCCAGCAATCAGCTGGCTGGGCTTCTGTAACAGCATTTTTCTGCAAGCATGAAAGATCCCTGTCCTGTGATTTTTGGTTACTGGTTGGCTCCTTGTCTGGATTGCAAGGTGTTGTTAAGTTCTGCTTTACCGTTCCTTTCACATTTTGCTGACATTACCATTCCTGGTGCCACCAGAGGGATGGATGCAAGTGCAAGGCCCCTCAATTTAAAGAGATGAAAAGTTTCAAACACAATCTTTTGACCTTTAAAGCGTACTGCAAAGACTGTCTATTTCCTACTGGGGGAAGAATTGAGGGAACAAATGGGACAGAATATGCTTTGAATTACTAACGGCTAAGTTAATTTAATTTTGATTTACGTGAGCTCTGTTGTGTTGGCCTTGTTTGTTAAATAATTGGTAACGTGCCGAAAGCTATGGATAGTCATTTGTCTTTTGTATTTTAATTGTACAAAATAAAATGAGAACAATGGAAGCAAAAAATCCTAGAGGTGAGTCATAAATAAGCATTGTTTGGTTTCTAACAGACATGCTTTAGTTGCCCAGTTATAATGGGAGACATTGTAGTAAGGCATTTAAATATGTACTGAATAACTGAGAAACAAACAGACCTGGGTTCATTATTGTCCAAAATAGAGTCTTTTTTTTTTCCAAGCCACTAATAAAAATTAATCTTTACTGTTCAAATTATGTTTACTTTGCTAATAGGATAAACAAAGAACTAATGACAAATTAATAAGGTCTCCAAAAAAAACTATTTCTATGTGACAGCTGGTCAGCTGAATGTGAAGTTATGCTTTGAGCCAGCTGAGGGAAGCACGAAAGATCATACTGGATTGAGCACTAACAGGAAAGCAAAGAAAATATGCATTGAATCTTCAGAGGAGAACTTGGTTTTGAAATTTTACATTGAACCAAAGAGCCTCATGTGACTGCTGTAGTGCAATGACTGTGGTAAAACAGCACCAATTATTTCCTTCAAGATTTGTGTCCAAATGGGTTGTGTAGTGGGTGGCCTTTTTTAATGTTTTCTGGAAGAAAATAATGACACTTCCATTTGTCAATGATACCATTTTGTGGACAAATTTTATCTGTTCCCTTCTGTCATACTTCTATCTACCAGCAGCCTAGATGAATCATGGGAAGCTCCATCTCCTTCAGTTGTACCATTATCCACAGTCAGCTTGCATGACCTCTCCAAAAACTCTGTCAAGTTTGACAACAGTATGCAGTACTGGGGGCCTCTCTGACATATTGTGTTTATTTTTCTTAAAATTTTTTGCTCACATCATCTCCTCTGTTGAATTCTATCCAAGCTGGTATGATTTGAGAGAGATCAGTTTTGCCACGTTGGCATGAAGGGTCCTTACATAAATTTATTGGTTGCTTGGTCACTGGGGAGGAGGCCTTGCAAAAATCTGTGTATAACACCTCTGACAGACTGCTTTGCATTGCCTTAGGGATTGCTACAGCAAAATCTCCAATTATTTGTGGCCTCAAATTATTTGTGAATAAAATATGAGGACAAAAATCCTATTATGTGGTGGGAAATACGTAGTTTGCATAAATGCCCTCAAGTTTTCTGTTGGTTCTTTTCATTGAGAGCACCTGTATATTTCTAAAGAGCATATAAATCTTAGGCTATTTGCATTCTACCCGCAAAGACTTCTAATGAGTCTCTACTTCATTTTTATAAACATTTTATAAGCTGCCTAGAGGCTTATATATGCTGCTGGACATATTTTTTTGTTAAAATCTGTCATTTCATTAAAAAAAAAAAAAAAAAAAAGAAGTTCTCCATTGATATTCTAAGAATGAAGTTTCATCTTTGTTACGTGGCTCATCAAACAAATGGTTCCAATTCTTCAGTTTTAATGCTAGGCAGATGTTGTTTTAGACAGATATTACCCCATTTTTTTTTTGAATTCCACATGTTAGAGGATATATTCTTGCAGGCTGTGCTGCACATCAGACAAAAACATTGTCCAAAAGGATGTAAAATAACACTTGTGAAGCCTTAGTATTCCAAAACCAGAGATGTTATTGCACGCTCTTGGCCCAAGTCAAATAAGAAGGGAAGCAGCACACTGGAGCAGTTAGGATTTAAGTTCCTCATTACGAGTTGAGGTCTGCAAGTTGATTAGCACTCTGGCCCCAGTCCAGAAAAGCACTTAGACTGAGAAAGTATATGGCAGCTGGGTGTTTAATTCCTTAACTTTTTCGAAAAACTTAGCCTTAAGCATTAACTGCCATAGGTGTACTCAATTGTCTGAATTAGCAGGGTTCTGCTGGGGAGCTCGAGTGCTTATCGTTGTATGGCTTCAAGTCCCGTTCACCAGGCTCCTCTCATGGGACTGCAAGCAATGCTGGTCACCACCAGTGTTTCCCTCGAGGCCAGCAGATCTTTTCAGGGTCACCAAGGTCACAAGCACAGAGCACTGAGTGAATTCTTGGGAGATACAGAGAAGCTAGAAAGCTGGGCAAGTGCAGGGAGGGAACAAGAACAATCAGGAGGCAGGAGTCACACTAAGTACTGCACATAGCCCTGTGCCTGTCCTGATAGGGTTTTGAGACAAGTCTTTTAGCTTCTAAAGTTCATGCACACTCTCCAGGATGAAGAATGAAATATTGAGAATGAAATTTTCTCAACAACAGCTCTGTTTTCATATGCTATCAATCCATGTTCAGTTGCTGCTTCCTCACACTGCTGGAGCCCATCCACTCTGATGCCTTCTACATTACAACCTTTTACTTCCACATGCCACGTGGTGATCAGTCCTGAAGGCAATGGGACTTTTGCAGCTCTTCAGTTATCTCCATAGCGGTTTGTTTGACAGGTTGAGGGAAAACCTGAATCAGTAATACATTAATACAAGATTTTGAGTATGTGTGGTCATGGGCTAGAGTACTGTGCATGAGCATAAATGCACTATGACTGCAAAGGCAAGCATTTCTTTTTGGTGAAGTATAAGGCATTTAGTGCTGTGGGTCCTTTTAATAGTTTCCTACTTTTCAGCTTGAAATATATCCTCTGAGAATATATCTACTGAAGGAAGGGTATTGCTATGTTACATTGCGCTCTGCTGAAGTTAATATATTCTGCTTCTCCCCAGGACTAATTAACTCCAATATAATTCTGAGCTAGCAGACTATGCCACTTCCAACACTTGAGTTAGCTCTTTCACAGGTAGATCAGATATCTCCACATGGGGCTGAATTATGCCAATGAGACATATTATGAGTTCCTAAGCAGTTTTTTTTTAAAGAAATTCAAAGCAAGGAAAATAAAGAATGCAAATGGATAAAAAGTGCTGCATGTAACTTGAATTTTGTCTAGATAATTTGATCCGTGACCACTTCAGTTCTAATAAACTAACATCTATTTTTGAATAAGTCTCTTTGTGGCTTAAAAAAATTCTGTTCTATGCTGCAAGACTTGTCTCAATGAAACTGAAAATTAAAAAAGAAATACCCACAGGAAACTTGCAGGTTTTTGCTAACGTCTTAATTAAATCCCACAGGTGGAGGAAAATTAATTGAAGATTTTTACCACTTACCCCACTAACTTTTCCTACTCCAGGGATTCAGATAAATGAAGTTTACAAATTCACCCACTGTTTTGCTTTAAAACTTCATGAAACTTTGCTTTTTAGTAGGAAGTTAATTAGGTATAGTTCTTATTATACCTTTTATGTGGGTAAAACTCCTGAGGCACGGTAAACATTAATTAAGCCCCACAGTGCCCTCTGAAGTAGACAGTTCTTACCCACAGTAGTACTGAAAATGAAGCATCCCCCCTCACTTGAACTGATGATATGCTCTATCCCCATAACACCAAGCCTACTTTAAATACTGAAAAGTGAATATACTGAATGAAGGAGAGCAAAGAGCACTATGAAATATTTTCCTGTGCCTACATTGTGCCTGAGGATTTTTGAATATCATGAAGTAAAGCTGTTTGGTGCAATGCTGTCGCAACCTACTGTTATTTAGGTCTTCACCATCCCAAAATTTGTTACCTGTTCCATGACGTTTTACATACCTACATAAAATCTAGGTAGCACCAAACTTCAAAAAAGAAGTTTGGATCTTTTTCAGTTTCTCTGCCAAGAGTTATTTACAATGGTTTAGGCATTTTTCAGTCAATAGTTTACAAGCGGAATGTTTCTGGGCGTTGTGTGTGTTTGGACCATTTGGGGAATCTTTGAAGACCTGAATATGACTGTACCCACATGTCTTTTCTGCTAACATACTTCAATAGATATGGGGACATAAGAGACCAGTACATCTGCATCAAATTAATTTTGTACTGGAATACTGGTGTAGTAATGCTGTCGTAACATGATACCATAGAGGAACTGCGATGGCTGTAAGACTTTCATACGGTTCTGGTGTATGAAATCCATTAGTGTCAGCTGCAGCTTGTAGGGCTGTTACTTGCAAACATTAAGCAACAGCAAGTAGTGAATTTGGTGCCTCTGAGTGTTATCAACTCCAGCACTGCATTCCCTTGACAAGAAAACAGAAAAGAGTAATTTTTTTAAACTCCAACTTTTGGTATCCTAGCACTTGCTTCCCTTACAATTAATTGATTTTTGGCATCTTTTAGGCATTAGCCTACAAGTAATTTGCTAAAATGTCCCACGTCACTATGTGTTTCAGGTTGGTGTCTTTGCTCCTCACAGAACTGAAAGATACTTGTGTTCATGTAGGACTTCTGTAGCTCTGAACACCTACAAGTGTAGGTGCAGCAGATCTGGTCCAAACCCCATCAAACTGAAGGAAAGGCTCCTTTTTCTGTCAATGGGCTCTCAAACTTCTGCTTTTCAATCAGGAATTATGCACAGACTCACAGGCTGCAACTGAACTGACAAATCAGGCTGGCAAGGAGCAATCTCTGGCCCAGAAAGAGGCTGTCATAGGATGATGTGTCCTCATAGGGAGACTCTTTTTCAAGCCTCTCTACCTCCCAAAGGAATAGGAATCAAGCTGACAGCTTTGGACCCCAACCTCTCACCTCTGGCCATGTTCTGCTGTTATTTTGCAGAGCTTCATATTATGGTGAGTCAAGAAGAAAGCTAAGAATGTGAGTTGGATAGTGAAACAAATTAACTGTTTGCTCAAATTTTACACAAACATCATAGCTTTGGGCAAGACTCTCTGAAGATTGTGGGACTACAAGAGCAACCATAAGCTGGATCAGATCAAGGGTCCAAGAGCCTGCATCCAAGAGTGTCAAATAGAAGATGCTTAAGAAAAAGCATAAAAACAGGATAAGCATACAGTGAAATTACCTTGGAACAGACTCCCAGCTTTAGTGATTTGTGGTGCAGGTGCTTCCTGAGCCAGCAGTATTTTATTTGTTTTTATCAGTGCAAGATGGATTTTTCATCCATGAAGTCATCTAATTTGTGAGCTTTTGTAATGTGCTGGTATCTGCAACAGCCTGAGGTTGTGAGTGAATGCCAACCGTCGCATTTGTCCAGTTTGAATTTACCACTTAGCATCCCCATGTCCTTCAGTTACAATTGACATTCTGTATCTCTTGCACTGAAACAAGCAATGTATTATTTTCTGTTAGCCTCTTGCACCTTACCACTGCCTTTTGGAGAGCTTTTGGAATGACAGCCTACATGCTGTCCAGCTCTCTGCTGTCTGCCAGGGAGGGACAGCCCCTAGGGAGATGAGACCTGGCCTCACCCCACAGGACCACTCTCTGACCCACCAGCAGGCCTGTGGGAACGGCAGTGCCCATCTACGGGCACTGCTTTGCAGCTACTGGGTCCATGGGGGCTGCCTTGAGTGTCACTGCTGACGCTGGTGCCTCAGCTCAGAAGCCCTGAGCTCCCCCCCAGTGTACCCATTCTCCAATTTGCCGTGCTCTTTCTTTCTTTTTCTTTTTTTTTTTTTTTTTTTTCAAAAGGCAAAGCTCTTAATCATCCTCATTGGGCAAAATCTAGCATAGCTGTTAAAGCTTGATGCAGCCTTTCATGAAATCTGCCTTTTCCAAAAGCTCTGAAGGAGGCAGGCTTTCATCAGTGAAGGATAAGTGGCACTTGGCAGTGTCCTTGCAATGATCTCTGATGTAGCTGCAGGAGTGTTTTGCTTTCTGACTAGGAAAAGGTAACTTGTGTTTTTTCACTCACATCAGCATTCTTCCCTTTCCAAGTGTGTACTGCTTAGCCACAGAAAATTAGAAAAATCCCCAGTGTGAAAGGATTTAGCGAAAGTAACAACGCCAACAGTCTTTTATCTCTGCTGACTGAAAGTTAATCCATATATGCAAGAATCTGATGCTTCTGCTTACCAGGAGTGACAGATACATAATAGAATCTCTTGAGCGTTATCACTTCCCAATAACAGAGCTTTGTCATCTTTTGTCTGACTCCGGCCTATGCAAGCCTTTTGGTGAGTTTAAAATTCCTAGCACAAACTACAAGAATCTACCTCAAAGCTGTCACAGAAAAATGGATTAGATATAGATTAAAAAAAAAATGTAAATAAGCTTTGAGGTCTCTGGGAGCACTGCTGATTAATTACTTGAAAGTGACGGCATGCACAGGTTGAAAACCGAGAATTTAGGTAAGAATGGAGCTACACACTAAATAGTGAAAGTCTGTGTACAAATTTAGACCCCTTTTCTTTTATTGTAAGCCCCCCCTTTTTTTTTTCTTCTTTTTTTCTTTTTGGGTAATGATGCCTAATTTACAGTCCTTGCTTTTCATTTTTGAATCTTGGGGTTTATCAAATCCATACTCACAAAGTGAAAGAATGATATTTCAGACTGTAGTTTCAGAAAGACAAAATGGAAAAGACCATGAGTCACTGATGACCCTCTCTAAGCAAAAGGAAGATGCCTTGCTGAGCTCAAGAACCAAGAGAGGCCCAGTGAAATCGGGTCATCTGTTGTTGTTGCACCTTCAGAAGATGTACTGTGAAAAGACGGTGATGTATGATGTGAAAATATGAGAGGATGCCTATGGCTTTGCAGCAGCCATGCAGATCTCTGGAGTATACCCAATTATGTAGCAAATGTAGAGAATCTGATGACCTGAAGGTGTGGTGCTGATGGGCTGATATGGCCCTTTCCATGACGTGTCACTTTTCAGAAAAATGTACTCACTAATTTCCGTACTTCACTTGGAACTCCTGTTTGAAATTCTGTCATTTAGGAAAATGGATGGAAGGGATTTACTCACCCCTACACACATCATTCTAGTAGTTAATCATTTAAAGTTCAGAATCTTATTTCTAGACTGAATTTTGTCAACATTCATCTTCTAGGCACTGAATCTTATGATGACAGCTTTTTTTCCCACTAGATTAAACAGCTAACACCTATTCGATTCTGCTGGATAAACTACTAAACTTGCTCCAATATTTAGGTTGTACTGATTTTCAATCTTCATGCCCCACCAAGACATTTCAGGTGTCATGCAGTATCAACTTGCTCCCTCTCACTTCTCCTTTGCAGTCTCAGCAATAAGATTTGCTTCCTATAAGGAGAAATACAACTTCAGAGGACAATTTGTTCATAAATTTTACAAGTACTTAATTTTTCTATATTTTTTTTCTGTAATAAAGATGCTGATGCTGTTCCATGCTGCCCGACACAAATCTTTTTTCACTAGCAGTCTGAGGCATTCTGATTTCAGTACAGTTGTATCAGAAGATGTAGGAACTACCTAAGTTGGATGAAACAATGACCTGTATGTATTTTATATTGGCTGAGGAAAAAGCGAATTGATTTTTTCTGTATAACTGCACTCTTACACTCACATCTGCTGAGACCGCAGTGCTTCGTGGGAGGCAGTTTCTACAGAAGTATGTATCAAGCTATCTTTAGTGCTGCAGTGACTGCAGCATTGTTCAGGGACTATTAGACTATTTATCTCAGTGTCCAAAGAATGGCAATAAAAAATCGGGTACCCAAAGTAGATATCAGGAAACAGCTGTAGAAAATTTGTTCCAAGAAGTATTAAGAGCCACCTCAGAGCAGAAACATGCAAGAGAGAGAAAACAAAGACAGCAGGCTGCCATAACACTTCTTCAGATACCAGTCCTTAAGGCAAATACTCTCTGGGAACCAGACCTGTGTCTGGTATATCTGGCTGATATCCAACTGTATATGTACAGAAGATATGGCCATTGATTCCCAGTCATATATTATACATCATGTTTTATCTTTAAAAAGTGAAACAGTACTTAGTTAACTGGCTGGGTGGGGGAAAGTCTAATCGCATATTATGAAACTCTATAAAGCTTTTTGTAATACTTGTCAGAGAGACACAAAACAAAAATTAATGCTAAGCTTAGCAATACAAAACTGGATTGGTGATACAAAACAGGATCACCCTGTTCTTCATTGTTTTCCTTTGACTGCTGCTGAAGCAAATTTTATCTGGCAGCAGGTACAGTCATGGTCTTTACCTACTTCAGATCTTGGTATATCAGCTTCTTAGCCTTGCCCTAGCCCTTCAGCACTGATCACTGATTCTACTTTCCTCCGGTGAAACGTACAGCAACAGAGTGTTATAATGCTCCCAACCATGGAGAATCTTACATGGAATTAGTAGGAAGTAAAGGGTCTTTGGAATCAATAATATTTGTTGGAGACTTCTCTTCCTGTGAAAGATTCTTCCCCCTTTAAACATGATATGAATAATCTTTTCCCATGTCATTTTTCTTCTCTTTCTTTTTTAATGTCAGTGATAGAAAAACAGCCTAATCTTATCAATATAAATGAAGCGCCACAATCTGTTCTCCAATTTCATCTTGTGTGACTGTGTCGTGAATTTGATCTTGGGCAGAGTTCATAATGTTTCAAAATAAAGTAACTGATGATACATATTTTGATCTTGCATTTTAAAAAGGAACTGAAGCATCTGTCTTGAAATTGTTTTTTGGCAAGTACAATTACTTTTTCAGATATTAATTATGAGTGCAGCTGGCACTTCTCCAACATGAATAAAATTCCTGAACAAACTTCGTTGCCATTTATCTTGAGCATTCTTCAGGAAGACTTGGCCTTCCTTTATAAACTTGCTCTTTACATACATGCTTTGAAGTGTTAAGTGAAGACACAGGACGCATTTTTGGGGGGATGTAGGCGATAAGATTTATCTTTAATGATTTAGTGAAAGACATTGATGGGTTTGTTAGCTCTTTTTTCAGTAGCTCACGCACAGCACACAGAACTAAATAAAAACAAGGATTTTAGAAGCTACTTAGTATTTTCACTCTCATAGAATTCTTATTTTATCTTTACTCATACAGTGTTTTTTTATGCTGTTGAAGTCCTTACAAATCTCACTAAGTCTGTTAGTAATGCGGTAGTCAACATTCACATGTATATAATTAGCACTGGTAAGTATATAAAGTTGCCATGGTACTTTCACAGAAATAATACTATGGTAACACTAATTGAGTAGAGATGAAATTATAAATACTTAAACGGTCAGCAGTACGACTGGCATTTCTATAGTACTTTTTTAGTTGTAGTTGTTTACAAATGTGAACAGGCTTATCTGTGCAATGGCTTTTTGGGATCAGTATCTCACATAAAATCAGAGAATAATTTAGGTTGGAAAGGACCTTCAAGATAATCAAGTCCAACCATTTACTTAGCATCATAAGTCTACTACTAAACTATGCCTTTATGCATCACATCCACACATCTCTTAAATACTTCCAGGGACATGGACTCCACCATGTTTCTAGGAAGCCTGTTCTAATGCCTAACCACCTTTTCCACGAAGAATTCTTTCTGATCCAATCTTAACCTCCTCTGGTGCAACTTGAGGCCGTTGCCTCATGTCTTATCATTTGTCACCTGAAAAGACTGACACCCTCCTTGCTGCAGCCTCCTGTCAGGTAGTTGTAGAGAGTGATGAAGTCTCCACTCAGCATCCCTTTCTCCAGATTAAACAACCCCAGTTCCTGTATTCACCCCTTATAGCACTTCTCTTCTAGTGCCTCCACCAGTTTCTTTGCTCATCTCTGCACATACTTGAGCAACTCAATATTCATAGAGTGAGGGGCCCAAAACTGAACGCAGAATTCAAAGTATTGCCTCACCAGTGCTATGGCACAGTCTAATATGCTCAGGTAGTCTGGGAGAGTTGAAAGAAAAGTACCGTAACATTATAAATGTTTTAAAAAGGCGATTGATTAGGAGTGCTGTGAGACGAGTTAAAATCATCAGTCTGGTTCAAAATTCTTGTAATTGGCATTATGATTATAATATTTCTGAAAGTCATGGTGCATGTTTTATTTGCCTCTGAGCTCTCCAGCCTTTAGAAATTACTTGTGTTTTGCTTCTTTCTTCTCTGTCTTTTAGCGAAAGAGCTGGAAAGGTAGCTTTACCCTACTTGTAAATCTCACCCACACATGTTCCAAGAAGTTGAAACTACAGGTAAAACAGCTAATATCACAGGTCTCACATAAAGTCACAAGAGCTGGCAGCAGTGAGGCAAGCAGAATTCCTTTTGCATATTAGCTTTTTTTCCCAGAAGGACAAAATCAAAGACGTCCTCATACTAAGCAAAAATACTGCACTCCTCCTTTCCCATGTCTGTCCAATTCTGGAGGTGAACTTTTGCAAACAGAAGGATAGCACTGCTATTCCTTCCCTTTCCAGATTCTTTTCTTCCTCAGCTTTTAGCTGGGTGGGAACACCACTACTGTAGTATAGCTATCTCTACAGAAGGAATTATTTTGAGCGAGACAGAGGATAAGCACTGTGCCTCCTGTTGTTTTCCACATACATTATGCCTAGACTAACATTCTCCTAGAACAGAAACTTTTGCTGATTCAGCCATAAATATTCTTTCTGTGACAACTGAAAATGTAAGAACTAAATGAAGAGAAACAAAACATTTCAACCGACACAAACAATAGCTGAGATTCAAATAAAAATGCAATGAAAACCATAAATTTAGGAAGGCTTGAAACTTATTCAGGTGAGACTAGTTTATAGAGTGGTTGAAGTGAAAAATTCAGTAATGCTTATAACAAAGCTTCTGAAGTAAGAAAGAAATGAGAAAATAATCTAACTTGATACTGTTGAAAGTCCTTGATCTTTGTGGTTGGAATAATAAAGAGAATCACTGAATTTTGATAGCTGCAGCCTGGGGAAGTCAAAACGACACTTTGGTGATTTTAACACTTTCAGGATGGTAAACAGTGCAAGAAAAAAAAAGATTTCTTCCTGAATATGGGCTTGAAAAAAATCTTCTAAAAGGAATTTATTAAGGCTGTGAGAGCCAGTGATTCACACAACTGAAAGAGAAAATTCCCCTCTCCGATCTGCAGCACAGTGATTAATTACAGTTTTTCCATCCGTCGCTGTGCAGCGATCCCTGGTGCCATCAGGGCTGTCCTCCTGTGGGGGAAGAGCAGAATATCAGGGGCAAAAGAGACGACGCATTTTAATTGCAAAAGTTATAATATATATGGGGGTGTTAAACACATTGAATTCATCTCTGACATATTTTTTTTGTTCTACATGAGACTGCCATTGCACAACTCCCATCTCAAACAGTTTTGACATAGGTCTGGTTGTCCCACTCCCAAATTCTGAGCAAATGCTTGACCTGCCAGGTAGTTTCCCCAGGCTCAGGCCCTTTCTAACTAGCAGTTGTGTGACTATACTGGAGATAGCTGTTCTGATTTAATCATCGTGTTTAGGTCTTCCCAGTGCATCCTCTATCAACCAGTGTGTGTGCCATTGTGGTCTGGTTCCAAACAGGCACCTCTCAGGCAATGGAGGTTTCCTGTGGACTTTTCCTTTGGTGTCATGCATGCTTGCGGATCCTCCTTAGGAAACATAAGGGGTGGGTGCTCTCCCAGGGCACCTTCTGCTCTGGTGCTGGGAGCATTGGCCAAGAGTGCAGGTGTATTTGACTCCTGTCCTTATGCAGAGCACAGGGCCTCTGGGCTGCTCTGTTAGCTATCTTGTGTTATCCTGCAGCTATTTTATGCTTACAAAGACCTTCTGAAAAAAAAAGTAACAGAATCACAGAATGGCCAGGGTTGGAAGGGACCTCAAGGATCATGAATATTCAACCCTTCTGCCAGATGCAGGGCCACCAGCCTCCCCATTTAATACCAGACCAGGCTGCCCAGGGCCCCATCCAACCTGGCCTTGAACATCTCCAGGGACGGGGCATCCACAGCCTCTCTGGGCAGCCTGTTCCAGCACCTCACCACTCTCTCTGTAAAGAACTTCCCCCTGACATCCAACCTAAATCTTCCCTCCCTCAAATTACAACCATTTCCCCTTGTCCTGCTGTTATCTACCCTTTCAAAGAGTTGATTCCCCTCCTGTTTGTAGGCTCCCTCTAGGTACTGAAAGGCTGCACTTTGCCGTGTTGAACCTCATCAGGTTCACCAGGGCCCACCTTCCCAGCCTGTCAAGGCCCCTCTGAATGGCATCCCTTCCTTCCACCGTGTCAACTGCACCACTCAGCTTGGTGTCATCAACAAACTTGCTGAGGGTGCACTCGATTCCGTCATCGATGTCATTGATAAAGATGTTAAAGAGCATCGGTCCCAAGACAGACCCCTGGGGACGCTGCTCACAAAGACTTGGTATATGAAAGACAGAAACATCAAAAAATTGCTGAGGGTTCATCGGGTGAAGAAAATAGCTTGGAAGGACAGAATGTCCCTTGAGGAGTTCATGAGCTCTTCTAAACTCAGGGAAATGGAAAGAGCTCAATATGGTGCAGTATATTTTTATGAGGTTCTCTCCTTGCACAAGTCAAATTTACATGAAATGAGTGGTCCCTTTCCTTGCCTCCAGTAACCCTGACATGGCATGTCTAAAGTATGGATGAGGTAGGCTCAATTCCACTCTCTGCTTCAGCATGTGTCAATTTGCAGTATTATCAATATAGATTTTTTTTTACTCTGTTAATTGGAAGTTCAAAGAGAAAAGGCTTGGATAATGTCATGATTAATCACAGGTTAGAATTTAGTAATTTGAGTGCATAGATAGATAGGATTTAAAAAGTTATATCTTACATCCCAGCATAGTATTTCAATTTAAAGTTGGTGTTTGGTGTTTATTTTCACATTATTACTTCCACCTGTTCTCAGTTAAAAATGGAGAGCTTAATTTTTCTTTTTAATGCTGTTGTAATTGGAGTATGCCAACATTATGTACATTTTGTTACAACATATCTCAGTTAAAACAGAAGATACCTGGAATTACACTAAAGGAGTGCTTTCCAGACTTGGAAGGAAAGTGTACTAAATCATGAAGCTAACTGAAAGAAACTGGAAAAGAGGAAGATTGCTTGACACTCTCCATTTTATTGATGTTCTTCTAGTAGTGCTATGTTTTTAATTTCAGAGGAAGCTTAGCTGTTGCACGACTTTTGATGATCCATGTTTTGACTTGGATGGTTTTGTCCTTGGGAAGTGTAATTACATATCAGATATAGATCTACTCAAACAAGATAGTTCTTAGACTACTTTAGATCTTGTAAAACTGCCAAATACAGAGATGTCTAAAATTACCCTTTCCTTTTTCTGATCAAGAGCATAATAATGTGGAGGTTATTTTGTATACAGACTTTTGTCTTCTTCCTTCTGGAAAAAAAAAAAAAAATCTTACTTGACAAGAACAGTCGTTTATACATTGGATTTTAGAAACCTCTAAAGCTTTCTTCCTTAACAGTGAAAACACTGGAAAAACTAATGTTCATAATTGTTTTGTTTTGGACACAATTAAATGTTAAAAGTACTCTAAGGTTACCTTTAAAAAATCTTTAATCTCTTTTGCTGATAAGAACTTCTCATTTGAGTATTGGCCAGACAGATCTTCTCATTCACACTGTAACAAATGTTTTGTTCAGTCATTAGATCTGCTAGTACCTACAGGATTAATTACACTGAAAAGCTTTATTCAGCATATGAGTTTTGCAGTCCTGCCTGTGGTGTTTATCCAGTTCTACACTTTCAGATCTTTCTTTTATCTGTTCATCTTTGCCTTCTCTCTTTCTTTTTTCTCTCCCTTTACTTTCAGTATATACACATCTATCTGGAGTCATTTCAGCAGGTGGATAGTCTGAAACTTGGATGATTAATGTGATGTCTGTCAGATTTCATCTCTGATCCTGTTGTTATTTTAAACTAGAAAAACAAGAAAATGCTTGCATGCTCCTTAAAAGGGAGTGGGAATCATTTGAATTTGTTCTTAAATGGGTAAATACTAACTCCAATTAGAGTATTAAAAAAAAAAAAAAGTAAAAAAATATTCAGTATTAACTATTGGTTTGCTATGCCACATGTGTCCACAAATAAAACAAACACGTGCCTCATATATTGGAATTACATGGCTAATTGACAGTGTGCAGTGTTTGCTCTGAAGTCAGAGACCAGACTCAGATTTCTGCCTACAGAAGCCCTGCAACTTCTGGCAGATAGGAGTTCCTCTGTTGGGCTGCTCTTATCAGTCCCTACTGACCCTCAGTCTCCATCGTTGCTTAACATTGGGTCAGTCAAAGGAGGCATTCTGACTGCAAACTTTTTAATTTGCTGTACTTTATACATTTACTATTTTACTATTTAATTTGCTGTACTACCTACATCTTGTAAGAATAATCTCAGGTGGATGTTTCAGACCTCACAGGGCCAAAGGATCAAAGCACCTCCCTTCTCCACTGGAAGTGGAGAACTTCATATTAGCTCCATAGCTCATGTCCAGATGTTCCAGTAACAAGATCTCTGGGTGATGGCATCAGTGCAGGATTCAGATATATCTTCCAAGTTTTCTGCTTTGGTTTAGAAGAGTGACACTGGGGCTACTCTAATACCTAAGTCATGTTTCAATGTCCCATGTGTTCCCTGTCTTCTGACTGCAGCAGCTATATACATACCATGGAGTTGTTTCCAGGAAATGTAAGAGATTAAGAACTCAGAAGATAATGAGGAAGGTCTCCTCTCTCTGTGGCAGGTTCAGCCAGCTCTGTGAAAGGCCACACACTTGCATCTCTGTGTTCACTTTGGGGCAGACTTAACATCTTGCCAGTCAAGAACTTAAATCCAACATGTTGAGGCATTTGTCTTTATTCCTGTTGCACGAGGTATAGCCAGCAAATAATGGACACTTTTCTTCTTTGAAACAATTCTAGTGCTCTGAAAAGTAGCTAGTTGCATCCCAGAGAAAGCTATCAGTTAAAGCTCTTTGGAGCAAAGCCTGTTGGTTTTTTTGTTGTTTTGGCACTGGATGGTACCTAGTGACCCTCATAGATGGCTGGAGCTGGTTCGCAGTCATGGTTCACACCATGAACTCTGTTGATGGCCTTCCTTGGCAATCAGTGTGAGTCCTGGTCTCTTGGAGAACTTGGATATTTTCCAAGGAAGGTATAACAAAGACTTGGGACATCTAGTTTAATTTGGATAAGCTGGGCAACTAGATTTGATGGGCAGGAATATCATTATCCCTGTCTGGCTTCACTGTGCACAAAACCCTGTCTTGTTTAGGAAGAAAAGGGTGCCATATGCACTGGGAGCACTGCCATCTTGAGGGGCTCTGGCTCATTCTGCTCTCTCGTAGCCAAGCCCCTGCAGGTCAAGAGACCACCTACTTGGCTCTACCAAGGTTCTATCCAGAGAGCCTCCCAAGGGCATGGGGTACATACCTGTCATAGAGGCACCCTGTGACTGCAAGGGGGATGTGGAAATTAGGCAACCCTGGCTTCCACATAGCTCTTCTATCACCACGGCAGCTGCATCTTCTAAATGTAGGTAAATACTGACTTGGTCTCAGAAGATGTTAATTTCACATGATTTTCCAACACTGCATTAACAAGAAATTTGCAATCCAGTTAGACAAACTCAGTAATGCCAGCCAAATAATTTACGTGGCAACAGCATGTAACCTATTCTAACACAATAGAATTCTTTAGCTAAGATCAACAATTAAATTTATTCAGAGAACCAACTGGTTTTGTAAAAGCTTGAGAGATGTATCTGGCTTTCCAGGTGATTTTACAATTTTCTGACACAAAGCTTTTCGTTCAGTTGGCATTTTGCTTCTCCCCTCATTAAATAACCCCCTGCAAATCAACAAGCAGTGGTAAAGCACTTTAAAGTCTAAAATGAAGATGCAAAACAAGGTCAATTCCAGGATGGAAAATGTAATTAGACAATTATATGGGAAAAAAAAAAAAAAGAATTCATGGTGCTTGTAGCACATTTTTTCACTTATAAATGTTAGACTAATTGCTTCTGTCTGCAATACATGGAGGAATCATCTGTTCAGGCTACATCTCTTTGAGTTTCAGCTCTCTCAGCTAATTGGCTTGAGGACAATGTCTAGAAGCCTTTTCTCTAGCTAAATTTCAACTGAGCTTGAAAGCATCCAATTGAAATTTCTTTTTGTGGCATTTGTTTGTATGTTAGAGGATACGTGTAAACCACCTAACTCAGATTAGATATGGCCCTAATTTGCCCCAGCCCTAGCCACTGGGGAAGGGCTCCCATAAAGTAAATTTCTGAGACTCATTTAAGAATTTTGAATTGCACCCAACCTGTTCCTCCATGTTCATAAGAAAAGCCCTCAAAACCTAGCAGACAATTACATTAGGTGCCTAAAATTCAGTAGAGTGAAGAGTCTTGCAATGTGTTCGCCTCTTTTAAAACACCTTTCACAGCCAAATGCTGTGAAATATTTCTAGCCATGTGGAAGCTGCAGAATCACAGCTCATACTTTGGGGGCCATGCTCAACAACTCAGGGTGGACTTCAGAGCCAACAACAGCTCCTGGCTGTGCAGGGGAGGAAGAGCCTGCCAAGGTGTGTCTGTATTGCATGACCCAGAGTTTGCATGCTTCCTGCAACAACAGTTACAGGCCCACTGAGCCCCTTCAGTAAAACCATATTTGTTTGAATTAGCATGCTTTGTAAATATCTCTGTTTATCTCCTGAAGTCAACTCTGAGAGAGCTCACAGGTTATGATTACAATGTGCTGCTCTCCAGTCTCCAGGTTTCTCTGTTTTGCTCTGCTGTTAATATGCACAGATATGAACATGAAATATTACATTCTTCTCTGAACAATTCAAGAAGCATGATCAAGGTCACAGAAATCACTCCAGGAGGTCTGAGCTCAACATCTGCCAGAGCATTACAGAGAACATGGGTTTTTCCAGGAAACACAACAGAAGAATTCAGGTCAGATTACTGAACTGGAAATCAAAGGCCACAGCGATTCCTCAGACGTGTTGAAATGCGATAAAAGCAAGAACAAATGCATCAACCTGCAAACTAGGATACCCTATGGATAAATCCAGTGCTGGCTAAAACTAAGAGAGGTTGCTGCATGGACATCTGAATGTAGAGGCCAGTACTAATGGGAGGTAGCTTAGAGGCTCCTGAGGCCCATGGTAAATCAGTACTTGACATTCCCACATCTGCAGATAGAGGAAAAAAGCACTAATACCACTGAAGATGCTCTGCATAGGGATATGGTTTTGGCTTGAACTCACCTGAACTCTGTGGGATCCTGGAGGACAACTGCAAGCATATTTCATGAAAGAGTCCATTATTGGTGTGTGGCTTTGAGATTTTCTGAAGCGTTGAAGACTCCAACTTGGAATGGTTAATTCACATCTTAGTTGCCAAAAAATTTCAAAGCAGCAATGCTGACCGGATCAGAAATCACCCACTAACGGGACGTTGATGTTAAAAGAGGAGCAGCAAGCTTTGACAGAAGGCACCAAAATAATAAAAAAGTATTCTGGTGGCAGTAAAGAATAAGATGTCCCAAAATGTGTTAGAAGAAGCATTGTTCACAGGAAGAGAGGACAGTGAAAGAGGTATGAGACATCTCAGAAGAGAAAGGATCCTTCAAGCCACCAACAAAAAAGTTGCCTTTTTCCTCCTTCACTTAGAATTGTGGACAGCAGCTGACAACATGAAATCTGCCTGGGAATTCAAGTCAGGAAACTAGGAGGCAGCCAAGAAATTCTAAAATGCCGTCTTTTAATAAAGTTGAAGAAGTTTAAGTCAGGAGAACTTTAATTTCACCGGTGGAAAATTTATAAACAGCAGAGGCTCAACTGTAAGATTCATGGTAAATTGATACTAAGCTCCAGTTTGAAATTGTACAGTGAGCTGAAGTCATGGCAGAAGGATACCAAATAAGTGATTACCATGTGTGCTCTGCTTAGTGCAGCCTGAGCTATGTGAAGCTCCTTGAGCTGCTGAACAGTGAGCAACCACACAAATTTCCTAATACTGGATGTGAGTGGACTTCATCCACTTGCACTTCTTCACCATCCCATGGCCATGGTTGCACAGCATGCAAAGATGCAGCTGGTGTCTGCAAAAGGACAAAATGGAAATAAAGCTACACTACACCAAGTAGAGCTTTTGCCAGCATGGCTGTGCTCATCCAGAAGGGCTTGGGTGGCTGTGTTTGGTAAACAAGATTATACTGCTTATTTAAACCAGTAAAATCCTAAAGGCACACACTTGCTTCGACAAATACACATCAAATAGTGGAAGGATAGTTTGGTTTACGAGACTGATGAATACGGTACAGACGTAATTTACCCAGATAAGCTGCACTTGGACTATGCAAGTGCTTTCTAATTTGCATGTCGTCCAAAAGGTGCTTTCCAGGAAGGTGATGGTTTTGTTAAATAACAGAAGAAAATGTCTACAACACTAAGGACTTTTGCCTCTTAGAAGCAAGGAGGCCATCCTGTCAGCACTGTTCCTGCATGAATATCTTCTAATTTCAGTTGTTTGCATATACTTTCTAGGTCATTATATTTATCATTTCTAGATATTTGCCTGTGAAGCAGTACCACCTCCATGTTCTTCTGTGCTTTTCCCCACTGCTCTAACTCCAAAGGAAAGAAATTACGCTTGGAGGACTGGGGCTCAAGTGACAGTCTGCATGATCCCCCACTCCTGCTGCTATTTTGGGGTATCTCCCCCTCTGACCACATTTCCCTAGCATGTGAGTTGAAATTGAAATTTCAAGCATGTGCTTGAAATTTTCTGTGGGGAGCTTCTTGGTGCTGCTGAAAAGTGGTAAAGAAAAACGTCTTATGAACAGCCTTTGTTGAACATGACAATAAGTGTGGTTCACTTTTGCTCAGCCATAGATTTTCCCTTGGTTTTCACTGTTCTGGTTTCCATTTTCATGTTGAAATAATCTTTTCAGGGAACTGGATTATCTATGCAATTGAATTAAAAGGATTAGGATCTGGCTTTCAGTTCATTGCTTATTCTTGAATTTATTTTACTGACTGCTAGAATACATTCTCTTTTAAACAGAACTTCCAGACTTTCTTACTGAAAGAGTGTTCGTAATCTGCTTATAATTCATAAGATGTTTCCCCATATCTATTGTATTAATAATAAATGTAAGGTTTATACAACATCAGGTGCAATTATCTTAAGTCAAGTGGAGCTTTGC
The DNA here is from genome assembly GCF_019238085.1 of Lagopus leucura. Classification (NCBI taxonomy): domain Eukaryota; kingdom Metazoa; phylum Chordata; class Aves; order Galliformes; family Phasianidae; genus Lagopus; species Lagopus leucura. Next base: position 28,487,864 of record NW_024962265.1, read on the forward strand.
AACTTGCTGACATTTTTTTACAACAGTTTATAGTATCAGAAATTACTTAGATTAACCAAATGAGAACCTCAAAATCTGCCAAGATCTGGAGAGCTAGCTAAGCAATAGTCACTGGATAGAGAAATAAAAGGCTTGTATTTATTTTAGATCATAGATTGGAAGATAATTTATAAGCTTCATAAAAATTATGTTGGTAAGGGAAGAAAGGCAGGGAAGTTGATTCTTGTGGGTTTTGATCCTGTAACATGCAGTCCTCTCTGATGGGGATCAGCAACTTAATAGGAAGAAGCATTCCAGGACAAAGCAAGAATAATTGAAAAAAAATGTCTTAGGCAGAGCATATCCACAATTGTTTCTAAAAGTTTTAGTGGCCAACGTGAAGCAGTGCTTATTAGAGTCTCACTTTCCACTACAGTCTGTAATTTCTTAGCAGTTTATACTTCTTTTTTTAACAGTTCTTTATAATTAAGTCATTGACTCTGCAAATTCTTCTTCAGCTTTCTTGCCCAGCAGAAAAGTGTCCCTGGGCTTTGGACACATTTAAACACAGAGTTTAAACACTAATGATGTGAAGATTTTTAGTGATGGAATTCTCATTAAAACTACAGCTCTAGGATCACTGCTGCAGAAACCAGCTTATAGGTCAGAATACACATGTATTTGTGTAGGTACATCTAAGGGACAATAACTTCTTGTAAAAAAAAATAAAGGGGAGGGAACTTTCAAAATAGAATTCACAAACAGAAAATAAATCTAGAAAATATATTTTTTAAAAAATAAACATCCAGAAAACAAGTTGCAGACCACCTCTGTCTATTAATATTGTTCAGAGAGCAAAGTATCCAACACATGCATTATAGAAGAAATGTGCTGTTATTAGATAGTCAAATTCCGAAAAATACAAATAAAATTTGAGTTTATTCAAAGAAATTGGAAACAGCCCCCCAGTATTAGGTGAATTTAAGGAATACTCATGCAAAATTACAGACTTCTTTTCTTTGTACTATCTTTCTGAATGTAATAATAAAACATGAATGTTTTATGGGAGGAGTGGATAGAAATCAAAGATATGAAATGTCATAAAAACAAATTCTTTGCTTTTTAAAGTTTTAATACTGAAGAACTTTTTTTTTTATTCAAAAATCTTCAGAGCAGCACAATGACACAAGTTGTGGAAATAGAGGGAAGAACGTTAGAATTTATATTTGTCGTGTGAATGGTAGGAGAGTTGAAAGTAAAATTTAACTTCTGTTCAGTTAAGCTGCAGTTCATAGTTTCATCACCTCTTTCATGATGCTATTTCTTTCGCTTGGTGCTTTGGAACAGACTTTAATCTTTAGTCAACAAGTTGTTAGTGACACTGAATTTGAGATGGTGTCCTGTATGTTCTCACCATATTTGAAATGGAGTCACCTTCAAACAGCCAGGTTTACAGCATCCCCTATCAGCTTTAAAAACAGAATACTCTATTATGTTCTCATGGGGTTCCAGATAAATCCTAGGTATTTCAAGATCAGTTGTGAAGTTCTATAGATTTAGTGGACTACATTTCACCATAAACAACTGTGAGTGACCATAGGGTTTATTTTCATGTAGCTGTTTGTGCTTTCTAAAAATTTCAGGTTCAAAAATAGCCAACTGAATGAAGCAAGGTTGAAAATCTGGCAGTAAAGCAATGGAATAAAAATTTGGACAGAAGCTTGCTTGACTTGGCCTGCTCACCGACCTCACACAAATCCAACATCAGATTTCCTGAAATACTTCATCTTCTTAAAAATCATATTTTAGGCATATGCTACTGCAGCCTGCAGTGCATGTATAGGAATCATCTATAATGTATTAAGTACCAGACGTAAAGAAACAGATGCGATTCATGCTGCAAACACTGCATCAAGAAATATACCGGCCTTGAGCAGAAACCAAGGCACACAAATGGAAATTGTTTTGTTTTCAAGCTTGGGCTCTATGATACTCATCCCCTGGGTTGAGATCTGCAACAAGCGTAAAAAGGATGAGGAGGAAAGGCAATGAAATCCACATGGCTAAGCACCTCCTAACTTAAGAAGAGCAGACAGAGAGCAGCAACTGGGAAATGTAAGTTGGGCTTACAGTATGTGACCGCAGCCACTGTCTTGTCTCTGTGTGTTCAGAGTGTACTGACCAGAGACACGGATGGATCTAGTAGATAAAAACACTGTTCAGGTGTTTTCCAGGCTATTTTTTTTGTTGTTGTTGTTTGGTGTTTCAGCAGCAAGTTGCTAGAATTTCTCCATTGCTCTTTAGTTGCCTCTATCAAAGGACTGCATTGTGGTATAAAGGCCAGTATCTCGTCGTCCCACTTCTCACAATTACCTGCTAACTTCTGAAAAATCTGTCTATTGCAAATGACATTCTTCCCATTCTTGCGTGACCCATAAAGGTCTTAGGAAGAGGAAGATACTTTTGTTGTTGCTTGTTTGTGGCTATGATGTTAAAATTACAGGGTCAGAGACATTTAAAGAATTTCCTATAGCTGGGGTTGTTCAATCAAGAATAAAGGTAAGAGTGAACTTCTATGAATCTTCCCAGGCAGTACATGAATTTAATCCAGAATCTCAAACATGCTCAGAAGAATTTGCTGTATGAATTGTAATATCAGGGAGGGAATTCTTTCCTTCTGACCAGTGTTCCTTACCCTGCAACTTTGTTCTGCTACTTGAGTTAGCTTCATTCAAAGAGAATGCAGTTCACAGATTTTCAGGAGCCCTTTTGAGGAACAGCCCTACACACTAATGACTAGCTATTTTTGTGAGCTATTTTAGTAGAAAAGATTTGCATGCATTTTTTTCACAATATCACCTCAGGACAGCTTTGAGAGGTTCCTGTTGCAGTTATCTCCATGTGGACCATTGCCTTGATGCTCTTGCTTATGCTCACTGACATGAGTACTCACTGATCTGCTTTACCCTTACAGAACTTCCCTGGAAACTCTTCAGGAGAATATCATTTTGTATAAGGACATTTATGGCTTTTTAACAGCTTCTGAAGTTTTGTTTTCCTCACCATTTGTAACACAGTTCCATATGAGGAAGATGAATGCATTTTTCTTGTAAAGTTTGACTATAAAAGGATTGGTATACAGCAGAGGCACATCAGGATATTATTCCAAATTCAACAGCTATTTCTTCAACTTCACACTAAAATTCTTGAGTAAGCAAAAGTTTAAGTTCAAGCTCAAGAATGACTGTACTGAAATGAGACACATCCTTGACTGCCTTGCCAAGCTGGAGCCTAATACATGCAGAAATTAATGGCTACATTATACAACTATTTCAGATCATCACCTTTAATCCAAAATGGATTAAGAGCATAAACCTTTAAATAAGATCTAATTTTGTGTTGTTGGGCTGGTGATTTAATTTCCCTAGCCAGTTACCATGCCCTGTACAGATAAATATACCTTAACATATAGAATTTTAAATCTAGCAGCACGGTAATTCATACAGATGCAGTCCCTTTTGCAAGAAGTAATTTCCATGTTAGCAGTGCACAGCAAAGATGAAAGCTGCACATAACTGGGTGAGCTGGTGCCATGCTGCAAATGAGTGCAGGTTCACTACAAAGATCATCTTGGTGCGGCACCCGCGCTCCTCCTGAATTCCTCCAGCCACCTGTCTGCAGCTGGGGAGGCTTTGTAAAATGCAGATAAAAATAGAGAGCATGCTGCAATCCCTGAAAAGAACTTTAACAATGCTGTGGAGGGGAAGGAATGAAATAAAAAGACAGATTTTGATCAAAATTGCCTCTGGACAATTATCTCATGTAGTTTGCGGTGTGTGTCACTGAAGTTATCTCAGCTTCTCCCCTTTTAATGATCCATTCTGCTGCAGTAGAAATAGTGAAATTTCTTTCAAGAACATAGTACAAAATACAATTCCAACTCATTATGGTTTGAATCTCATTCAAGATAGTGTTACATGTTAAATTCGCTTAGCACAAGAAATCTGATGCCAGCTTTAGAGTAGTTGAGCTGTATTCCCATTCAATGCAGCATATGCTAACCATACATCAAACTTTCTATGGGGCTTTGTGGTAAGTATACCAATCATTTACAAATGTAGAGTTCTTTAGCTATGCATGTTTACTGCTACTATTTTAACAAGAAATGAATTGAAATTTCTTTTGGAAAAACTAATTTTGTCGAGTATCTGATAACAAAAGTTTCTAGAGGCTCCTGCAAGATACTTCTCCACAGCTGCCGTCACTGTTAATTTAGAGTGAAGCTGTGTGGGTTGGGCTCCAACTGCCTATTTCTTCAGGTTTATTATACGACAGAGCAGTGAGTCATGACTAGGGCTGATAAAGGCAGGCTGTGCTTTCCTTTTTGTACTGAGATTAGTTTACATTTTAATTATATTTTGACAGTATAGGTGGCCTTTCATTAGCATTACAGGGCTGTAACATCACCTGCAGGTGGAAACAGCACACAGCTTCCATCACATGTGGGTTTTCTTTGATACTGCTGTAGCAGCACCAGGAAGGAGCTACATTCTGCATTCAGGTTGTGGAGGAACAACCCCATTGGGCTCCACAGGTCCTGGTCTCTTACAATCAACTGGTAATTCCTGCTTTTCATTAAGACAGCTAGGATAAAAAATTGCAATCTAAGCATCTGTACAGGTCATTCATATGTAGATCGTGCTGTGGATGGATGCTGGTGTAGTCTCTCACCTCATCTGCTGTGTGGCATTGGGTCAAAGAAAGAACTGGTAGAAACATGATGATATGTTGCCAGAACAACAAGAAACACAGCAGAGCAGGTGTGATGGGGAGAACTATTTGCTGTTGCAATCAGACAACAGTACTTCATCCTCTAGATCCAGAGGGAAGGCAGACGTGGTGCTCTGAGACCTTCCCCTCCCCTGACTGCTTGTACTGTGCTGTATCTTCAGACTGTCTTTTCTGGGGTTCACCTCAATCCTGAAAGATCACAGAAGTCTGCCCCAGCTGATCCTCTCTGCAGACTGCTGCAAGCAGTCTAAAGGCAGCAGAGGACTGTTTTCAGAGAGGAATGGTTGGCAGCATATCTAGATCCCAATCACACAAATCACAAGCTCATAGAATGACTTGGAGGGGACCTTAAAGATCATCTAGTTCCAACCTCCAAATAAATCCCAACAAACTTAGCTCACAAAGCTAAGCTCAGAAATCTTGTTCTGCTTTCCACATTTAATGTAAATGAACATGCCCTTATACTTGCTTGGGATTTTCCTGTTGAAAGATACTATTTCTCATCTTTCAATAAACTTATCAAATGCATAAAGCCTACACATTTGTGGTGAAGCTCAGATGAATATGTAACATGAGGTACAAAATTATTTTCCTTTGCATTACTCTACAATTTAAATGACATTTGATTAGATCGGATCTAGTTCCAAAAAGAATGAGTTAAGCTTCATTTTGCAATTTCTAAAAAATCATGCTCAGTGCATCACCTATTCAGGTAAATTTTGCTCTTATGAAGCAATCTGCCACCTATTGGATACATAACTAACAACATTTAATAGGAGTGCAGTTTTTAATAATCAGTTGCAGGGAACAGAATCACAGAAGAGATTTCCCAGTGCAGCCTGAAACACAGGCTAGACTATGAGAATCTGCATTGATCCTTTGTCTGGTTGGCCATGGGCCTGGTATTGTCTGCCCATCTGCTCCATGCTCACTCCAGGCATGACCCAAAGCCTGCTTCTTACTTGTTATATCTGCAAAACAGATACTTCTTAGAGTAAGACTTGAAAATGAAATAAGGAATGTGACTGGATTGGAAACACTGCTGTGTTTGCATGGAAGATTTGGAACAATGCAGCTCACAGCCCTTTTAAACTGCAGTAGATGCCAATTAAAATAAAAATTTCTATGATGTGTTCAGAAATACCAAATGGTTTTCATTCTGAGAATGAACTGATCTGTTTAATGAGAGAGAAATCACACAAACAACATCCTGGAACCCTGCAAACTCTGTTATGCAGAAGAGCTATAGCAGATTGACAGGAGAATGCAGCAGGTCAGCGGCGGGAGCTGCCATGGACTACAGCTTCTCCCACCCTGCTTTGTGTTTCTTGTGAGGCATTAATAGGCAGACTGAAAGGGAGCAGTATGTTGGAAAGAACAAATATTTTAAAATCATGATGATCTATATGTAAGAGAAAAATATTTGAAATACCTCTAAGGAAAGTAGGAGCCGCATGCTTTTCCTCACTTGTCAAAAAAGAAAAAGTTGAACAGTAGCCCCCTAAAAATGGGAAGAGATGAATTACTGCAGAGGGAGTACATAAAGCTGAGAGAAGAAAGTATCTTCAAGAAAAATCTGCACAATAACAGAAATAAAAGCCCACATAATTAATATGTGTCTTTATTTGGACTTCAAATTTGACATAACATCAGGCTTAAAATTAACATGAGGAATCAAAGGCAATCTTGTTGCCTAATGAGAAAAAAAAATATGCAAAACAAATGACCAGTCAGGTATCAAGAAAAACAGGGAATATTTCCATCTGTTATTTATGCAAGAATTATGAATCAGGGACAGATGAAAGCTTTGGTGATTTTTATTCTCTAAAAAACATTGTATGTTCTTTTCTATACCCAGAGTCCTTTTGTGGAAAACACAGCTAACCTCACTGATAAAACGGGAAGAGAGCCTGCCTCAGAATAACCTGTTGACATATGGAGAATGATGGAAACAAATGCTGCCTGGATGTAAGCAGAAGGAACATCTGAAATGAATCATTTGAAAGCTGAGCACACGTAGGTGGATCTGGCCAAATTAGACTTCGCTAAAGGGGGAAAAAAACCCTTGGGAAAATAAAGGAGAAAGCAGAATGAGATAATTGTTAGAAACGATAGCACTGTAATACTTATGGGGAATGGGAATACTTCAGCTTACAAAGCAAAATGCAGAATTTACGTAGCCAGCATAAAACCCTGATTTGGGCAAAGGACCTACTAACTCTTTTTCTTGATTTAATTGCAATTCTATTAGAGGATTTATAAAGGATATCCCAGTTAAGTGTAGACTTCTTGTTTACAGTATGTATAGACTTAAGAAAGGATTTACAAATATGCCTAGTTTGCCAAAAGTGAAAATTCAAACCACATTGTGTTCTGTATAGGAATCATTTAGTCACCTGTGTTATTAACTTAACCAGATGATTGCTCATGGAGCGCTACAGCAGTTCCTGTTTGCGTATCATGACTGACCATTACAATGGCCAAAACCCCAAATTACTTCAGCACCGCTACAGCAGTACTGCATTTGACTGCAGATAAAAAGATTTCCTTTCTGCAAGAGCTTCGTAAGAAGCTGCAGGAATACTGACCTAATTTTAGTTTCTAAAAATTCCTCTGGAGTTATTCTGAGAAAAAAAAAACAACAAAAAACATTGGCTGAGTATATATAGACATGGTATATAGATACATAGATTTTTTTTTTTTGTCTGTATAAAATTCACTCAGAAGGTATTAGCTCCTTTGGGGTTGATTAGAAGACAAGTCAGAGTTTTGTTATACTTTTTTTCAGTGCAACTAAACTGCATCCTTTTTTTCATTAGGTTTTATGCAGAGATTAGGTCACTTTCAGATCTACTGTGCAAAATAATTTACTGAGTTGAAACAGCAGATAAGTACAAATGACACAAGTACAGGACCTCTTGAGAATCCAGTTTGGATCATTGTATCCAATTTCCAAAATAGCATACTCTGAAAAACAATAATGTTCTCTTTATATTATTATCTCTCCCAAGTTCTCTGAAAAGTGTTAAGTTCCTTTCATATTGAGTCTAAACCTTTATGATGTCTATAATGTGTCCATGAAAGCCACGATCAAATTAATCAAAATAATTTCAAAGTTACTGCTTATATCAGGAATATGAAATTTTGCAAACAGTTGACTATCACATCAAAGAGGAATAAGTGTACTGTTTTTATTTGTCTGTTTGAACATTGGTTGAAAGTCATTTCCCTTCTAACTTGTTAATAAAACTTCTTGAAATGAAATATGCAATTTTTAAGAGTTAACCAAAGATTTGATTATTTTTTTACTCTTTCAGGTTGAATGATACAGGCAGCATATGACACAAAAACTCTGCCATGAATGCAATTAGCTCTCATTTTGAGAAGTCTCTGCTTGCAGCCCTGATCCTTCCTGACATCTTGAAACATACAATCGATATCCAGTGGACTCTTGAACTCTGCTATCTGCCAAGAAGAAATTTGGGCCTTCAAGTTTTCTTTCATTCTGCAACGAAACCTCTAGATGTTATCTAGCTAGAAGTATATTATCAACCTCCTTGTAAATCTGGATAACAGATTTTGGGAAGGTGTCTGGTGCCAATTTTGTTATTACAGTGTCGATTATAACCATCTGAATCATTTGCACCAGTTATTCTGAATATCAGATATTCTTTTTCTTTGAGATTTTATTTCCACCTGCATCATTGCATGGAATTACAGAGCATCAATTTTCCTGAGCTCTTCTGTGAAATGAAGAAATTATTCCACTCATGCTTCACCTCTGACTTCAAAATACCCAGGAACTGTCACACTGCCCAATTGTTTTGGTAAAGTGTGAATTGCACTTTTGCAATGTGTGATAGTTGAAAAAACTCCCAATTGGATGAGATTTTCCCCATCTTATGTAGTCTTTGGTCCAATAAAATATATTGTTCCTCTTGGTGGTCTGCAGTGAGATTTTCAGGGAACTCAGCCTTGTAGCAGGAGTAGCCTTCCACAAAACTGCAATTAGACCTTGCTCAGCATTTTCTGAAATGATTGTTTCGGCATATTCCAAAGCCAGATTTTAACCAATAGGAATGGATATTCATGCTTCACCAGAAGCTGCACAAATACAGGGTGTTTGGGATTTTTTTGCACAGAGGATCATTCAGATGATCGTAGCTCATTTTGTGGAATAAGTATTATGCTCATTAACTTGTTTCTTAACATCTGCATTGCATCTTTGGCAGCTCACACGAGACAGTTTGTTGGAGCATGCTTTCAGATGTACGTGATGCCAAAGCTCATGTACTTATTTCAACCTGAAAAATCAGTTTCCAAAAGTTCTTGCAAAATCACTGGTCCCATACAGCTGCATAGAGGCCCTGGTGAAATGAGTGGAATATTTTAGGGAAGGAGTTTGCAGCAGCGAGCTGACACACCATAGTTCCTTGGTACAATATTCTGTATTCAGAAACAGAGGTGCCAAATAATCAAACTTTATGTATGCAATTTTAAGTCAATTAATGAAGTGTCCTATACTACCAAATTGTGTCTTACAACAACCAAATATTACTTTAAAAAAAAAAAAAAAAAAAAAAAAAGAAACGTGTTTTTTCTTATTTCCTGAACAGGTAACACTGCTTCTCTTTGTCCCAGATGGAGCATACAACGTGTTGTTGAAGTGCTTTGAAATTTTTTTTTTTTAATTCAATAATCACGGAATCACAGAATTGTAGGGCTTGGAAGGGACCTCCAGAGATCATCAAGTCCAACCCCCCTGCAAAGAAGGCCTCCTACAGCAGGCTGCAAAGATGGGCATCCAGACAGGTATTGAATATCTTCAGAGAAGGAGTATCCATGACCCCTCTGGGCAGCCTGTTCTTGTTCTCTGTCACCCTCACTGTGAAGAATTTCCTTTGCATATTGGTGTAGAATTTCCTATGCTCCAGTTTATGGCCATCTGCCCTTGTTCTGTCCCCACAGACCGCTGAAAAGAAGTTGGCCCTTTGACTCCCACACTTAGGATATTTGTAAACATTAATAAGATCCCCTCTGAGTCTTCTTTCCTCGAGGCTGAACAGACCCAGGTCACCCAGCCTTTTCTCACAGGGGAGATGTTCCAGGCCCTTTATCATCCATGTGTCAAATAACATATCTTAAAACTTCAGACTTCCGTAAAAATGCAACAAGAACAGAAGTTGTATCTGACTAAGGAAATCTTAGCTTGCAAACAAACTTTGCTTGCAAAATTTTAGTAGGATGATACCCAAAGTTCTTGTACTTAATTAGTCCCAGGGCTGCTCCAGAATTCATTGGTGCGGGGGGTTCTAAATGATTGGTTTGTTTGTTATATCTTTCACATGATTTTTGATGAAAACATGCTTCCAGAAATATTTAATTCTCTTTTACTCTCTTGCTGTGTGAGTAAATCTTTACACCTAAGATAGCATTTCCTCTAATCTGTCTCTAGCCCTCATACTTTGAGCTTTTCTCATTCAGTATTGTTATTTCTCTTCCACACTTGTTTGGGTTGTTTTGGGTTGTTTTTTGTTTTTTGTTTTTTTTTTTTTTTTGCTGTCTTATTTCAGTAGTACCTCTCTACAGTGCCTGGCAGCAACATCGTGTTATAATGACTACAGTCACCATTCCAAACACAAAGTGTTTTTGATTTAGAAAGGGCCAAGTCTATGAGTAGGAAATATTATTCTTACATACATGTTAAGTCACAAAGATAAGTTTCATGCATCTACACATTTGCACGTGGATTGCCAGACTTTGGATGGGCCCTTGCAGCGGCAAGAAAAGAGATGAAAGAATTAGGGGTTGGAAAATGGGAAACAGAGAGGACAAAGTGAATAAGACTGAGCAATCGCAAACTAAGGAGAAGAAACCTCCAGCAAATAAGGTCAGTGGCACAAATGGTGAAAAAATACTGAAGTTATTCATGCCCAGAGGCACTTTATATTTAACCATGGAGTAGCAATGCTATGCTACATTTACAATAAAAATAGAAGGATCTTTCAGGTAACAACAACTGTCAAAGTGTATGTTGAGTGACTGCTAAACAGAAACATATCTGTATTTTACTCTTCTGTGCTGTAAAAGTCTCTGTATTGAGGCTGTCCTATAGCTCTCTTGGTTACAAGCAGAACCATGCAGTCGGTGCTCTGTGTCTGTTCTCATGGTGCGTCTGTATGTAAGGGCACTCACCTCCTCTTCTGGCATTCCTGGCAGTTGTGCTTTTGAGACATTGTGCTGTTAATATTTCATCCAGGAAATATTCTTGTATAAATCTTTCATACTCTCAGCAAATGCTGTATACATTGGCTGGCTTCCTGGAACGGTTTTAAGTAAGTTCCTTTCAAATAGCATCTCCTTACCACTTAAAATGTCTTATAACAATGAAACTGCAATCACAATTCTCACTTTTGTAAAGCATCAGAGATTTCACTCACTTTGTTGAAGGGTAAATCTGAAAATGGTAATTCCAGAAGGTCCTGATAGTTCTAGAATTATTTAAGAACAGATCACGAAAGTAACACTGATCACTAATATCTGTGGCCGTATTTTCCAGTTAAGCTATGCATTTCAAATTTGTTCTTCCTGGTTAAACATAACTGAATTACAGCTATTGCATGACAACAACCTGGAACCCTTCCAGCTTTCACTCATCCATTGCAAGACTAATTATATTGCATAAAAAGACATATTTAAGTAATGTAAATTGTGCCCCTATAAAGTCTGTCATCATTATCAGAGTCTGTATTTCATGTTGAGTGTTTAACCCCATTCCATTGTTCATCAAAATAAAACACACACAAAAAAAATGAACTGCTGTCATATGATTCATTCCCTCTTAAAAGAATCTATTGAAATGCTGGTGCGCAGGTTAGTTCAGCAAATATCCCTCCTGGCGACAGGCAGCCTCATCCTCCTATCTCTCCTTTTGCTCATCAGATGCTTTGTTCATTCACAGCTTCTTGGACACAGTTATCTGAATTGTACCAAGAGCGTTGCCAGCTGGTTTTTGGCCCAGTCACCTCCTTGTAGAGGTCTGCCAGAGGCTCCAGGGCAGTCTGGAGACCAGTTCTCATCAGAAGTCCTTGGTATGAACCACTGGAGGCTTTTGGGGTGAGGTGTGGAGCAGGAGAAATATCCTGCAGGCAAACTGTGAGTTGTCTGTGAGGTATCCTGGAGGTGGAAGGCAGCTGAATCATGGCCCACACTGTGATTCTAACTGCTCTAACAGCTGCCTATAAATAGGACTTCAGATATAACCTAAAGATCCGGAACAGAGAAGATCTATGATGCAGATGCATACAAGTAGAATAATATTGCACCAGAATAACATTACATCTCATTGCATCCAGGACTTTTGAGCACTCAAAATGATGAGATTTACTGCTATGCGCTGTCCAGATCATGCTCCCATTTCCTCTTTTATTGAGGAGCATCTGGGAAAGTGGCCAGGAAGAAGCTGGTTTCTCCAAAAGAGACATTCAGGAAGCTCTCTCTGGCTCCAGATGCAGGCAGGAAAAGGGCTGAAGGTAGTATACCTTACTGTAAGGACAGCAGCAGCTCTCTCCACCATCATGCCTTCCCTAAAGTCTCCTGAGCCCCTAATCTCTCCAAATGTGTGCTCAACACATGCCTGAGCTGAATGCAACGAACGTACACAAGATCTCTTGGAGCCCTAAAACTAAACCATTCAGCAGAAGCCTTTTAAAATCCAAATTGCACAGTGATGAAAGGGATGAATATCAGAAGTCTCCTGTACAACAGCATGGAGCTGTTGGTGTTTCAGCCTTCTGTCCAAGTCCTTTAAATGACAGCCCACCACTCGTGACTGGAGTTGCAGTAGAACCCCACATTGTTCTTGGCTCCTTTCTGCAGCCCTTCAGCAACTCCTTGCTAGCCAGGAGCTGTGTGTTTCATAGGACAAGGCAGCTGGCAAACTCTTAAAGCACAGACTTGACATTGAAAGGAGTTACATGTGCAAAGTGTCTCTTACTTAGGCATTGGAACCCATAGCTATCTTTGGAGACCAAGTCTCTTACTGGCAGCAGAATGGGGATCCATGGCAGGACCTGCGCCGGAGCTCACTTAATCACAGTGTCTCCTTAAACAGAAGCAAGTTGATGCATTGTGTTCAGGCTGGAAATCTAGAGGTACTTATAGCAAGGTTTTGTAAGGCAGCCTGGGAAGAATGAACATGTGGATCTCACTAGCAGGAGGAGGTAAGCTCCCTGCAACCCTAATCAAAGGAAGTGAAATCACGTGATGTGGTACTGATTACACTTGTGCTCCGTGTAACAAGAAAACACATGCTTTGTGCACAGCTTAGAGGATGATGTGTGTGAGCAGAAACAACTGCGCTGCAGCCCCTCAGTGTCTGCACACCAGGACTCTGCTCAACACAAGATGATAACAAGCTAATAGGTATTTCCTGCATAACGGTTACAAGAACAAAAAGGAAGAGAAGCACATGCCAGACATCAGCAAGAGGCGGCCAGCTCCCAGGCAGGGAAATGTACCCTAGCAACAGATCATAACCAAATGGAACAGCACAACACCGATGACCAGAGAGAGGCAAAAGCCAGCCTAAAGAACAGATGCTTTGCACACGTGTGACAGTCAACTTTCAAATTGGCAAGCACCTCAGTAGCCATCAGTCCACCTGACTGAAAACACAGAGGTCTTCTTTCAGAGATGAGGATTATTTTGAGATACCCCAAGTCCTAACGACTGCAGATGGGAGAAAACAGCTGCACCAAGAAAAACAAATAGTTTCCTCTCAGCCTCAAATCAATTGGCCCAGCACATGCTGTAATAGCATCCCAGTTCAACAATCATGACTTATCTTCTGTATTTGCGCAGGATCAAAGAAGTGATTTAAGAGGTAACACTTGTTGGAGTGATTCCTGCTAGAAAACGTTCTGGGTCCTCTCCCTTGGCCAAACTAAAGCTGTGACAGAATCTAACACAATGTTTTTGAGAGAGATGAGTCACCTCTCTTATGGCTGTCCAGTGAAAATATTTAGGATATTCAGTGTGATTGAATTGTTACTTTTTAAAGTCTGTAAAAGTGCAGAGGAGAGATGATGTGTAGGATTGGGTGGAGAATAAATGCTAAAAATGCTGTCTAGGGAGAAGAGAAACTTCCATTCTGATTCATTGGAAAGCATTTTATTTCAAGATAAATATTATGATATTTCATTCTGAAATGGTGCATTTTATTTCGAAACCAGCCTCTCTTTTAAAGAAAAGGGCAACACGTGAAGCACTCAGTGGTGGATGCCCCCATTCTCAAAGACACTGAAGGGCTGGACAGGGCTCTGAGCACTCTGATCTAGCTGTAGGTGTCCCTGTTCACTGCAGGGGTATTGGACTTGATGACCCTAAAGTGTCCCTTCCAACTCAAACAGTTCTATGATTCTACGAAGCCTAGCCTAAATGTCCACTGTTCTCCTGGCTGTAAGGGATACAATTGTCAGTCCTTCTCCTTAAGAGCTAAAGTTGCAAAGTTAAAAAAGACAGTGAAGAAAAAAAGAAGGAAAACAGAAAGAAAAAAAACCAACCCAACAAAACAGCTGAAAATGACCTGTTCCTGTCTGATAATCCAGGAGGATCTCTGACCTCCAGCTTTTCCTGTGTTCTGCATTCACTTGTGCAGCTACTTTAGTGTTTCTGGGTCAGAAACAGGTGCTGAGAAGCTCCCCGGGTCAGTTCAGGGACATGCTTCAGTTACCAAAACGGGGAGACTGGAATCAGCCGTTGGCTCACTCTGAAGATTACGAGTGACTGTGAGCAATTTCCCAGGTCTCACTTCACTAAAATCATTCCCCAGGAGCTGAACTTAATTACTTTGGTGGGATTCACGTATGTTCTTAAGTATTTTCCTGCATCAGGACATTAATTGCTCTGTGCCTTTGCTCCCCATCTGCAGGATAGGTTGAATGCTGCCTCGCATGATCTGTTTAGATTTACGTTCTTGCATCAGTCCCTGTTTACTCAGCACTTTGATAAGGCTGAAGTTTCTTTCGAGCTGTTGCTGGACCTTGTTGCATTTCAGGTTTACAGAAGTCTGCATACTGGTCGCCTTTCTGCAGCTTTCATGTCGAACATTGACAAAACATTGAGTTGCTTGTTGATATGGGAGCAAACCAGCAAGCAGTACTTTTCACTTTAGCTCCATCACAAATAGAATAATTACATGGCACTTTGAGACAATTTGCTAAAGATGTTCATGCATTTCAAGAGGGTAAAATTACTTTATCCAAAGCAATTACAAAATAACTAATTAGTGAAACTGACTGTGAGCTCCTACCAATGTGCTATGTGGAGATGCTGCTTTTAATGTCAGACAACAAGCCTCCAGCTTATGAACCATTTCTAGGTAATGAAGAAACTTCCAATGCAATAAACATGCTGTTTTCAGCTGATATTCCCTAGTCAAGATGTGCACAGATCACCACGTTAATGTTAGCGTTCCCTTCACCTGCCCTCCTGGCAACACTGTTCCACCAGGTGAGCAGTGATGGGTATGGGAACAGCTGGGCAGCAGCCCCATGGAGGAGAAGCAGTGAGGACACCCGCATGGTGTAAAACAGCAGGTGTACCTCCTTGCTGCTCCCTTCTCCCCTGAGGGATTTTGCTATGTGCTCCGGGATGGGAGGCCACAGAGAATGGCTTTGAAAGAAGGTGGGTTTTTTGTTTGAGTATATGGATTAATTGAAAATTAATTCATTCTGCCCTGTGCTGATAAGCCGATGAAACGCTGTGGGGAAGTTGTCTCTGCTCAGCTGGCTGTTAGGTGGGCTTTGGTGTGAGCCAGTGGGATCTGCAGAAGCAAAAGAGAGTGCAATTCAGTGATTCACATTTAGATTCCTCTTGTTGATAGAAAAAGAACAGATCATTGTCAATGTCTCTTGCAAGAAGACTTCTTTAAATTCTGTAGGGAAAACAGTCATGTGTGAAGAAAATTGCCATATCTTGGTTGTTGTTGTTTTCCTTTTGCTTTCAGATGAAATGTATCTATTGTGTATGGAGTAAACGTTGCAGGCTGTGTAATTAGTCTTCTACATGCACAGTGGATGCAGACAAGGAGTGACGTATCTTTATGGGGTTAATAAAACACAAACCAGAGATAAAGTGAGAGCCTGGGTTTTTTTTTGTTGGAGAACTGTTAAAGCAATTGCTGGTAGAACATTGCACCTTAGTGTAGACCTAGGGACATTTTGCAATAAATAACTTTTATAAAAAAAATCCAGACTGTGAATTTAGCATAGAATTTTAAACCATCTGTGCGTTGTCACTCTAACCCTGAGATTTCAGTTATTTGTGTACTTTACACGAATCTGATTTAGGATCTGATCTAAGTGAGGATAGGAAGGAAGCGCCAAAGACTCAATCAAAATCAGAGATAATAGAAATAACCACTTAATTCTTCATAGGTATAGCATTTCTTTAGTTTTAAAAACACATCCATCTTTAAGCTCCTCATCCTCTGTGTTATAGTAGTTATATTTATAAAGACACAGCTTCTAAGATATTATGCATACTAAAATTCACAAAACAGAAAAATGGAAAGTTTTTCAATTCCTTCTTCCCAGATGCACTAGGGAAAAAACTATGTAATATATAGGTGCGTTCTTTATGTATGACTTATTTTTCACAGTTCACTTGCTTTTTGGATAGATCTCTTCCTTATAAGTAAAGGAAATTGTAGCATTTCTGTTTCAAACATAAAACATCTTCATCTGTCCGTCTCTTACTCTCTGCAAGTCTTTGATAGGACTGTATTAAGGTCATCACTAAAATGCATTTTGCAAATTTAATACATAGATGGGTCGTAGAAGACTCTAAATGTGATCTGCATATATCTAAGCATGCAAGTTAAAAACAGGTGGTAGATGTGAATTCTATATCTGAAAACAGAACAAGATGGACTGAAAAGACTGTTAAGCATTACATGGTGCTTTTTACAATCGATATCTCACTTTGCTGTTCAGCCATCACTCTAAGCACTATTATTATAACAATTCTGCCTCCACTAGAAGATGGGGTTATCTCAGGCAGATTCTGATTTTGCTTACAGTTTGCATGTTTCAGGTCAGAATGGAATCATTTTTGCAATCTATCTGCTGGCTACATGAAGACCTTGCTCCTTATATTTAAGTGTATCAAACAGCCTTTTTTTTAGTATTTGTCTAATCAATTTACCTCAGATTCCTCGATTATGAAAGCTAAGCAGCTACATGTTCCCAAATTCACTACTAACCTCTCCTTTAAAATCTTCTGCTAAGAGTGACCTTCCCACCTGCCGCAGCTACAGCTGCATACGTAGCATAGCTCATTCCTATTGACAGCTGTAGCATGCATGATTGCTGAGCAAGTCAGATTGACTGGTGGGCATCAACAACAGACTGTAATCTGGAGGACTTTTCTCCCTGTTTTCATACTGTCTTGGCAGTTTTTTTTAACTAGCTGCTGATAAGAAGTAATAAATCTACTCAAGTGCTGACAGTGATAATCCAGGCAATTGTTGCTCTCTAACTGAGGTGGAACAGGTTTTCTTTGGTTTGTTTATTTGTCAGACATAATCTAACACTTTTCCCCTTCTGCTTGTGAGAAATTTACTGCGTGTTCCCCTCTGGCCAGATGTTTGAAACAATGTCATCCTAAAAGAAAGCTGTATATTTGGCGATGCAGCGGAGTCCAGACTTGGCAATCACCATTAATCTATGTGTCAGCCTATGCTTTATGTGCCTGCTCCAGCATAATGGATGCTGTCACCCAGATGGGAGGCCCAGGAGGCACTGTGTGTCTACCAGCCCTCTTAACCCTGGAACATCACTAAATCACAGAGATGCTGTATCTGCAAGGTCTCCCCTGTCAATCCTGAAAAGCCGCAGCATGTGCTGGTCTCCTGGTCTAGCATTCCCACTGCCCTCTCCACAGTCAAGGCCATCTCTTCCCAATACCTTTTCAGATGGCCCCATCAGGAGCTGACAGACAGAGAAAACAGGCCCACATGCCTTATCCCCATGCAGCAGGTGCAGTTTGCCTGTTCCTTGCCCCAGCCCAAGCACCTGTACAAAGCTGAACTTAACATGGGCCTCAGACAGAATGGCTGATGTTGTTCAGCAGGTGTGGCACTGCAACGGCCTATGATCGTGCAAGTAGAATGATCTGCATAGAATGAGTAAAATCAAAAATCAATTTTAAATTCTGTTTTACTTACATCAAAAGTAAGTATGGTACACGTTTGCTGCCTTTTCTGGAGGTGTACATCCATTCCTGTGCTCTTACAGGCACTGTAGTCTCTGATCTGCTGGAATTAAATTTGTTGCATCATGGCTGTCTTTTGGTTTATTGCCAAACTTGACCATTTTTCAGCCCCTCTGCAACTCCATCCTATTTCTGTTTCTTACTCACCAAAATATTCTACCATGGGATGCAAACAGCTGAAAATATTTAAGCACTAGCCACCAAATTGCAGATGCCTCTGACAAGATAATGAACCACAGTGACAGCTGCACACCAAGAAAATGTAGAAAAATAAAGATGGAAGTCTCTGACTTGTACAGGAAATAAGACAAGAAACATTTGCTGTTTTCATTTTGATGGATTAGAAAACATTCTCAATTTTTTTGGAAAGAAAGGCTGTTATTTCTTGGAGGGTGATGTTGTCCCTCATTCCAGGAGATTGGCTGTACTGGGAAAAATCTCATGGAAATAGGCACTGCCTGATGGTCAGATACCATCCAGTTGGCAACACCTCACTGCCTGTTACTTAGGTACTTTTCAATCTAAAAAATGGGATTTCCAAGTTTTCCTGTTGGCTGCTGACCTCTTATTTGGTGCCATCAAAAGTGTAAGTGTCCACTTTTTACCAACAAACCAAAGAGAGTCTGAATTTCTTGCTGATTCACACAAAGAAAGTGACTAAAGATGTGACAAAGTTGAGGAGCCAGGTGGGTTCCCTCCCCTTCCTCAGGCCAGTTTGAGATATGCCATGTGAACTTCCTGTACTGGATTGCTGATCACCTCTGAGTATGTTCCCAGAATGAAGAACTGCTCCCCTTTCCCCATATGTGAGTGGTCAGAGTACTCACCTGAAGCACCAGACACAAAAACTTGCCTGTCTACTCTGAAAAGAGCTGTCCTTCCTGCTACAGTTTCTTATATGCTGTGAACCCAAGTAGTTATAATGAACATGGGATTAATTTATGCAAAATGACCTGTGGAAGAGGGAGTATAAGCTACATTGCTATAGCCTAGCAGTTAGGAGATAGGAAGAAAAGGCAGTGGAGAAAATTTAGTGAAAATGGAGATTTGAACTTGAGCTGTGATAAGAATGAAATTTTAAATTTTGGAAAAGGAGACAGTGAGAGAGAAAATCCTTTCTGGTTATGCGTTATGAGAAGGACTTGGCAAGACCACCAAACTCCAGGAGAGGCTGCACGTTTGAAAGCTGCACTCTGGTGAAAGGATGTTTTTCCCTCAGTCTGTGGTCAGAGATGGGACCCGAGACTCACTGTCCTCCCAAGTGCTTCCCCAGAAGAGGCTATCAAAGACAACTTCTCCACACTCAGCTTGCAAGCCTGTATTCTGGTTCTGGTCCTAAATTGCTCAGCTCCTGTTAGGAGCCTGAGTCTAAATTCATCTGTAGGTTCTACCTTTTGAGGAGCTAGCTCAAAACACAATTTTGCTCTTTTTTTCCAGTAGGAACGTCTAGTTTTCTAATATCTGAGATTGTTAGCTGCAATATAAAGACCAGCTTTAACATGGATCTTGAATTAGTGACACTGTTTACTTTTAATTAATGATTTAATTTTCCCAATTAGCTTAATGTGATGTTTGCAGTATGAATTCTTCCCTTTCTTTGAACTACAAAACACTGATTCTATATGACTATAGAATAAAATACTCAGGAGCAGTTTATCCCACATGCAAAGAAGTAGAATAATGTGAAACAACAATAACATTTGATGTTACCAACAGGTCATCCGTACCTAAGAAACAGTTTTTCTCTGTTCTATCTCTGCTTGAGATGTGATAAAGAAATTAGGAGAAATGGAATATCTATTCCCTGTAAACTCATTTCCTTCCTGGTTTAAAACAAGAACAACTTTGTCTTAACTTTCTTTCTAGCTCAGAATAGTGGCCTCAGGGTCCACTGCTTTGTTAGGCTCCTCTACAATGGTCACAGTATCTACTAAAATACACAATTATTTTTAATGATTTCAGAGCTTGAACTTTATTTTAATAAAGAGCATGGTTTGGCTTCTGTTTTTCACATAAATCAACTGTTATAAATTCCAGGTTTAGTTTTATTGGAGATTTTTAAAATTTTTTATTTCATTTTTTTCAAATACCAGAGTAAAAGCAGCTCAGATATCAGAAACTCCTTTTCATCACCTTACAAATGCCAACAGTACATATGGATGTTCCATAAGTTTCTATCACCAAGGTGTTAGTTTGTAATGCATTGCCTTGTAAACACAAGTTGTGTGTACGTTACATTCTGAAGTCAGGTGTTCTTTCATGCCAATTCAGATGTGATTTACTGTAAATATCTCTGATGTTGCTAAGAGACAAATTTCAAAACATGTCTCAACCACAACAGTATTAATATTGAAGAACTTAAGATATTCATAATACGCAGAATACACTCTAACATTTTGCATTTAGGCCGAGTAATGTTTTTCACTTGAGGAAATGTGACTTAATGACAGTAGGAGGTCAGCAAGCAGCAGGTCTAAGATGTCCCATAGCGTACTTTCTGCCACCATACTTCAATGTTCCCTACATTCACACAAGCTCTTTCTCTGTATGTCTAGCAGGACAGGCTGCTGAAATCAAGAAAACTGGTGCATTTGAAAGCTCTACAGAGACTGGGAAGTATATCTTCTTTATACATAAAAATTACTTTGATGTATTAATTGTCTTTGAAGACAAGGTTAATCTCACAGCCAGTAAAGGAGATGAAGTAAAGTTGTTCAACGGGAATTATGGGAATTAGGAACTGAAAACACAATATAATAGTATGTCTGCAGAAGGATAAAAAGTGTTGCTGAAAGTTCAGGCTGGGGCATTAAATGTTGTTTTCTGGTGAAGAACCTAAAACCAATATCATCTGATTTCATATTTTCCTCTTTCTCCAACATATACAAAATAGCCTAACCAGGAAGGACAAGAAACAGAAGGCAGGGAAGAAGGAACACCTTTACCCAAGTTAGGGCAAGAGTACAGATGCTACTCAG
Source organism: Lagopus leucura (assembly GCF_019238085.1). Taxonomy (NCBI): domain Eukaryota; kingdom Metazoa; phylum Chordata; class Aves; order Galliformes; family Phasianidae; genus Lagopus; species Lagopus leucura. Next base: position 28,508,887 of record NW_024962265.1, read on the forward strand.
GGACATTCAAGCATTCAAGCAAGTTTTCTATTGAAGTTAAACTACTGAATAAGGTGAATGATTAATTAGTGAAAGAGAAGAAAAGGAGTAATCTTCCTAGATGTCAGTGTGAATGAGTTTTCAAGTGATGTGCACGATATCTAACACCACTATAGCACATATTCATTCTTTTTTCGTGTATCTATTTAGGTGTATTGGAATAATGACCCTGAGTAGACATGGGTGTGTTTTCAAATGACATTAATTTTAATTAATCCAAAGATACTAATGGGTTCTCAAGTGAATGAGAAGCTAACTCACATCTAGGGATTTGGGAGGATATTGAGGAAGCAAAGAGCTGAGAACCAAGGGAAGTTTCCTCAGGTTAGGTTGTGGGCACTTTGAAACTTAATTATCCTGATATACCTCAGTTCACTTAAGCTGTTGTTTATAGTTGACCTACATTACTGGTACAACCCTCTACACCCTGTTAGTTTCTCTAAAGAGAACAGTGTTTGAACTATTAAAAAAACCAGACATTTTAAAATTAGCATTAGTGGCAGTGGCAGGGCCAGATGGAAGATGCAGCAGCTGGGAGAAGTGGGAAGAGTCAGCACCCTTGTCATAACAAACACCTGGAAAGCAGTAAATGGAAGAGGAAGAGGCCAGTGTAAAGAGAAGGAGGAAAATGATAAGAAAGATATAAAGAGAAAAAATGGGAGGATTAGAGCACATAGTCATTATTATAATTACACTGACTATGATAATAGGAAATTTAATTGACAGTACTTGCAGCTCCTGGCATTTGGATTAACTTATCCTTAGAGACAAAGAAGTAGCTGGAGAAAAATTACCTGTAGTTTTAGAGGGCTTGAATCAGACTGCATGAACTGTATGAAAATATGTGAGAGGCAGGAAAATTACACTTGCTTTTGCTGCAAAATCAAACCCAAGATGTATACTACTGGACAGATCTGCTCTGAAATACCTTTTTGAGCACTGATTAGATTTGACAAGCAGGTGCTTCTTGCAGTCTGTTGCCCACAGTTGTGGGATGCTGAGATTTTGGCAATGACTAAACTAAAGTCTCATGTTTCCTTCAGCAAGTGCTCTTCCACCATAAGAAATGTTCAGGGTATTTTTGAATGAACAAGATTTCATGACAGTAGCAGTAGGAATAAAACTAATTACATCTGTTTGATGGTAGGACCTACTTTAAGATAATTTGCAACAGACTCCCCAGGGAAGATTGCCCCTTTTGAAGTACTTCTCACTCCAGGGTTCCCTTTTGAAGTAACTCCCTTTTTGGATTGCTTTTGAAGAGTTGCTTTTCCTTTCCTACAGTATTTGGGTTCTGCTTTGTTGCACGTTTCCCATTGGAGTTTTGCAGTTGAAGATTAATGAGTAAAAAGAGAAACTTTTGATTTGGATTGGCTTCTCTTTCATACCATCAGGAAGAGGACCTGGCTGCATGCTGCCAGAAGAAGGGAGGACTAAGAAAGCTACTGCAATTCATTAATCTCTTCACTGGTACCAGCTTCAAGTCTAAACTGGCCACCACCCAGTCTGAGATGCAGTAATGTCACCATATGACCGACATGTCTGTGTGTCTGTTCTGCCTCAGTGCAAAACAAATCCTTTTTGTTTTTCTTCATCAGCTTATGTATCTGGCCCTCAACCCTAAGGGAGCTTGTAATGCCATTAGCTGTGTTGGGCAGTTTGGAAATAGCACTGTTCTGACAGTAAGACATATCCACCACTATAAGTGTCAGCTCCACACCTGAGCATTTGCAAATGGTGAGCAGTGACACTGGAATCTAAGGTTTGGTACTTCTGATTATTTTTTTTTTATTAAAGCTGACATAAAGGTCAGGAGACCCACAAAGTAGAGATCAGTAGAAACTAAAGAAGTCTATCACAAACCTGAGAAAAGCTTCTCAATCCCCCCAAAATGCCCAATCAATACCTTGCTGCACTGTGACATGGGGTCACAACATTTATGTTGCACTGTATTGCATATCCAATCAGCTCTCCCTCAAGCTTTTTGGCCCTGGTGGTTTTCCACAATTTGGGAAACCACATTCTTGTATCCAGGCAAGACACTGCAGTGTGCAGTTTAGAAGCCTGTATTTACATGCACCATCAAATCTCCCAGAATAGCAACCTGCTGCATGAAACAGATAGCCCCTCCATGACCAGACACTGCTCCTAACCTGATCTAGAGCTGGAAACACCTGATACTACTGCTACCTTGGGGCCAACTAGGATTATTGGAACATTACTGATGTGGCCAGAGATATTACTGAATGCAGATTAGGGGACAGTTCCTCTCATCTGTGCTCCCTGCCTGTGTCATGCAATGGTTGAGTTTGAAAGGGACATCTGGAGGTCACTTGATCCAACTGCTGGAGGTTATCTGGTAATGCCTGTAAAGCAAGGGCAGGATAATAAGGTATAGATGCTCCAGTGGGATCAATAGTTGACAGTTATCTACCTGGGGCATCACTCCCCCTCCTTTTTTCCAGCTCTGTTCACTAGCTCTCCTGAGCAAGGCCTCTACCTTCTGAATGGGGACATCAGCATGTGGCACTGACCAGCTAACAGCATCATGGCTCTGCACCAAGAACCCCACACTGCAGTGAGTGATGAGTCTCTTCTGGGGCCAATCCACAGGGCAACCATGGAAGTGTGTTAACAGAGACAATACCAGGCAGTGTACAAGCTGTCCAACAAGCCAGTCTGAAAAGGAAACACATTTGTTGATGAAAATGAGGACATAAATGCTCTTTGAACAAGGAGGTGAACTGTCTAGCAAAATGGCAGGTGATACAGGAATTCACTAGTAACACTTTCACAATGAATCAAACTCAGTGCTCTAAATTATCAGTGGAATAACATGAAAAGTGCATAGTTAGCCAGTGTTAATTTAAGAATGCTATGCTGTTCAAAGCAGATTTTTAAAACACTGAAAATGTTTGCATTTTAACAGGGTCATAATTGAAATGGAAACAAATGTGCTCCATGAGCAAATCAGTCCAAAAGAAATGAGTGGGAAATTTTTTTGGCTCTGCAGAAAATCAGGTTAAATTAAATCAAAATAGCAGAAAATACTGAAACAAATGGAGAAGACACAGTTTGAGCATTATGATATGAGATCAGTGGAAATCCCTCTGAAATTCCATCATTCTCATTATCATACTAGTAAAATACTATTTATGGAAATACTGGGGCTTTCCAAATATAGAGAGATGCTACTAACACCACACTGAGCCTCAGCAGCAGCAGCCTTCTCTTTCTTGTATCTCCCATAAACTGGAATTTAGGTCCTTACAGTTCATCTTCCTAGAAATTGCATTTAACACCAAGGTAGAATTACTGATAATTTGTATCTTATAATCATCATAGTGCTTGTTTAGAAGGCGTTGTTGTATGCCATAGAAAGTTTAGTCATTCAAATCTCTCTTCAAACTCAAGTTTTATTTTCATTTTTTTCCCCAATATTAGTGCTAGTGAGGAAGGTTATCCCTTCCTGTCCCTATCCCTGCCCTGTCCCTGTCACCATGCACCTTCGTTAGGCTGAATGTACTACTTGTGCATCCACAACAAGATCATTGAAGTGATCTGAGGGTTTGGTGCTGGGGGGAGCCTGAAGAATGCATCGTTCTAGCACTGTTGCCAAAGGAAATTTCATATACATGTGCATACTATGAATGAATTGTCTATTGACAGTGAAATGACAACACTTTCTGGGCCACCCAAGCTGAGGTTTCAAAAGCACTTTTGCATATCAAAAGCTAACATTGTATCAACCATCTTTTCACTAGACAGATCATAAATTGATATCCTATTTTTATTAAGTACCTAGTCTTTGGGCTACACGAAATCCCCAGTGTGGCATTTTCTTTGTCAGATTCCTAGGAAAAGGACTGGTTCACAAAGATTTGCCCAGAGCAGTGAAGCTTGATGTTGGAAGGATGAGATGTCCACACATGTCTCAGAGTTAGCAAAGAGCTGACTGCAGGGAGATAGCAGGAGGCTTATCCATGGCCCAGTATTGCATTCCTCTTCATGTACCCGTTAGGCATCCTTTTGAGCTAAAGAGCTTCACTGAAACTGCACACAACCATTCACATCTCTGTCTCCTTGCCTCCTTTATGTCATTTTATCAGCTCACAGAAGGCTCCAGCAAGGTTCAGAACTTGTGCCAGAGACACGCAGTTGTGTGGCCAGGAGCTGTCATGGGGATGGGACATATGAGGTCAGAGCAGGATCTGCCCTTTGATCCTTTATACTTGTTGCCCAAATCCAGCAGAATCAAAAAAAAAAAAAAAAAAAAAAAAAAAAAAAAAGTTTTTTGTAAGAAGGAACAGAATTTGCTTTATTTTTTGACCCCATGCAATAGTCTGTGAAATGTCCCCCAGTACCAGGAGTGATGTGCAGAGAGGAATCCCTTTGGAAGTGGGATTTTTCTATCACCAAGCTGCAAGAACCTCCTCAGAGGTCTCTAATGCTGACAATTAGTGTTGTGGGGAGCCCCACAGGGAAAGTTTGGATAAACATATTGGCACAAAACCAACCGAGCATTGGGAGTTCCTTGTCTACCTGCCTGATTAGCTGGCAAACAACTCAAAATGCTGCTGTTGGCCCTCTTGCATACTACCCTCAGTATTACTTGTAAGATTGGTGCTGGCACAGTGAAAGCATTAGGGAGAGACTGAAAATCTTTCTGACTCTCTGGGCAGGAGTCACCTCCCCAAATCAGAGACAATCTGGGGTTAAGCACATTGTCTGTGTCCACTGTCTCACCTCCCTGGTTGCTGGGTGCTGAAGGGCCATGTGCTCTCCCCCACACCTCACAGATATCTCACCTAGCATACGCTCTTCCACCACACATAGGGGCCCAGGGGAGCAGATTGACCTAAATAACTGCTGGAGGTGACAGAGACAGTTTCCAGCTGATCTGCATTCCCATTCTGCCTCTTTAAAATATCTACAGTGCAACACAAAACCAAAAAAAGGATAAGGCAGAGCAAACTGTGGCCTCTAACTTTCCCATCATCAACACTGAAGCTGAAGCAAGTGACAATTGTCACTTGGATATGGGCAGCTATGCACAAGAGTTTCAAAGAAAGAAAAACACAACACAGATCAACCAAAACCACAAGACCTGGATCTTTTCCTGATGATTAAGTTATTTGAATTTATGAATTCTAGTTATTTCCCAAAATGGCCTGAAATGTATTTATTAGCCGTCTCGAAGTATTATGAATCAGCCAGGAGCTGACATAGACTCTGAGACATATCACCCACTCTGGCCAGAAACAGCTACAGAACAAAGGATAGAGCTCATAAACCACATCCACTGGGCTCTGGCCAAACAGTGACTGTGATAAGGGAGGTGACTGAGTGGGAAAATTAGTTTGATTAACTTTATCAGCAGGAAGGTGAGGAGTGGAAAATCCCTAAGCAGGAGAACAAAGGGGCAGAGGTGATAGAGCAGCAGTTTGAAGAGGGAGAAGGCTTTGGGCAAAAAGGAGGAACAAAGGCACATGCCTTCATAGAGGACTTCTATTCTCTGCACCATCACCTGAAGAAACAGAAATCCAGCTGGAGAGGAGGGGGTTCCAGGCAGGAGAAGAGCGTTTATGTGCTGCAGGGACAAAATCATGCCAAGTCTAGGGAGAAGGAATAGGTAAGGGAAGTCAAGAGGAACTTCATTTTGGTATTCAACAGAACATCTCTGGATTTTCCCAGACATTTCCTCTTTTTTTTTTTTTTTTCCTTATCCAGAAGCTTTACCAGGAGATAGAAAATTTTTTTTGTGTGTCCTTTAAAATCATCTGATAGTACAAAGACAAGGAGAAGGATAAAAAATGCTCATAGAGTTGCAAGATTTCCAGAAGTCCCAGGCAAAATGCTGTTACAGCTGGTAGATGCAACACATAAAAGATTATGCTGGGGTATCCCAGAAACGCTGGACTTCTTACATATACCTTATATGGCTATTCTGAACATGCACTCACCATGAGCACAATTCATGCTCCAGAGAGTAGAGGCATCACGTGTGTTGCTCTTGCAGGTGTTTGGAGGATCTTCCAAAGAAGAATTTAGAAAGATGAAAAATGTGCAGTCCCCAAGTGTTGTTTTACTGAGACCTTACTTCCTTCTGTACAAAAATGACAGGGATCTCTTGGAAAGAGTCCAGCAGAGGGCCACAAAGATGGTGAAGGGCCTGGAGCATCTCTCCTATGAAGAAAGGCTGAGTGAACTGGGTCTGTTCAGCCTTGAGAAAAGAAGACTGAGAAGGGACCTGATCCAGGTCTGTAAATATCTAAGGTATGGGGGGCAGAATGGCGAGGCCGGACTCTTTTCAGTGGTGAATGGAGACAGGACAAGGGGAAACGGCTGGAAACTGCAGCATAGGAAGTTCTGCACAAATGTGCGCAAGAACTTCTTTACAGTGAGGTGACGGAGCACTGGAACAGGCTGCCCAGGGAGGTGGTGGAGTCTCCTTCTCTGGAGATGTTCAAGACCTGCCTGGATGCCTACCTGTGTGACCTGGTGTAGGGAACCTGCTTTGGCAGGGGGGTTGGACTCGATGATCTCTGGAGGTCCCTTCCAACCCCTGCAATTCTGTGATTCTGTGATTCTGTGCTGTCTACCACCAGGTAGGACTATGCTGAAGTCCTTTGGAGAGTCAGGGTGCCATCACTTCACATTACTTCAAATGTCATTTTACTTCAAATACCAAGCCTCTACTAGGACCTAAGAGATAAACTAAAACTCAGCAGGCAGCAGTCTAACAGATAACTAGCAAGGGAACTGTATTACAGCTTAACTAATCACTTTTCTTCCAGAAATATTAAATATCTCTTCCTACATACAAGGAGACTTAAACAACAGGGAAGATACTCCTCCAAGGTGACCCACTAAGCCAAGTGACAGAGATAAGAATAGACTCTGTCTCCCAAATCCTCGCACAGTCTGACCTGTAAATATCCATCACTTGTGCAACCACCGCAGCAACAGTAAGGGCATGCCAAGGTCACTGTGGGGAGCTGAAGACAGTGTTGTAACTACTGAGGCACAAGGCACAAAGATTTTTCAGGAAATGTGATAAAAAAAGGAGATCCTAGGATAAATAGGCGATTTAATAAAAGCAGACTGTGTATATTGGTACATGAGACAAACAGAAGAGTATGGAATAAATGCTGACAAGTTGTGATGGAGAGTGTGACCCTCTGTCATGTTTTCTTACCCTGTTATTGGGGAAAGTGAGGTACCATTCGTGTTGAACTACTGCTCTGACTATGATGTGCAAAGATGTGCTGTAACTTGAAAGTTCCTTTCCCAGGTATATTCCCATCAGGGGAGGCCACTGGTATGTAGCCAATGATGCTGCTTCTCTGTTTTTTGTTTTTTCAGCCAGTTGCCAGGAAAATGTTCTTTTCACCCTGTACAAATGACCACAGTACTGTCACAGCCATTTTTCAGTACTTTTGTAAAGATATTTCATCCTAGAACTGAACTTAACTGCCCATGCAAATACCTCACTTCTCTCCCAGCTCACATTATCTTCTATAGACAGCTTTTTTGACATAGCTCTGGCTATGCAGAGAAAGAAATTTTGTGTTCTTTAGCTGCTAGGGATAAATCCTGGCTTTGGGTACAGTGAGTACAAGGTAAATGGAGCCTAGTGTGACAGAGTGAACAGTAAAAGCAAGAACGTATTCAGGAGTAAGAGAAAACTAGCAATTCAAGGCCAACAGACATGGTGCTATCTGCATTTCACACCTCAGAGGTTCCTCTGGTTGTCTGATGACATCTGTTGTTCTCTCATTTTGCAAAAATGGATTTCAAATCTAATTACCAAATTCACATAAAAACCCAAGGGTAAATTTATGAATTCAAAATGCTGCTCTGAGGGCAGCATATGTGTGTGGGGAGAAGCCAACTGTAACCCACCATGATATGAAATGTCTCGTTTACTCCTACTTACAAACAAAGCCGACTTCTTCACTGATTTTCCCATAGTGTCTGCAGGTAACTCCATGCAAGCTGTGAGTGTGCAGCACAGCCCACAGCCTGCTACCCCTCTGAGCCAAAAGAGATGGCAGGAGAGCCAAGAGGCACTTGAGGGCAGCTCTGCCCATGCCCACAGCACAGGGTGTGGTGGAGGGACATGCTGCACTCTGGTGGTGTCCCAGGAGTGACAAGGCTGTGGGCTGCTGCACAGAAATGGATGGAAAGGATTACACAGGAAGTAGACTTGTATATCCCCTCAAAGAGCCAATATTTTCCAAGATATGGGACTTAGAGGAATGCAAAAGCACTTCAGGAGCATCAAAGAAAGCCCCAGCGCTGGACCTGAAGAGACTGAGGAGAGCAGAATGATGGAGACCATGAGCTCCTCAGGACAAAACAGAAAGGTGAATTTCCAGGTAAAGCTGGAGCCTCCATCCATCGCAGAAGAAGGAGATGGGTTCTGTAGTCCCTGCACTCCTCTGTGCTATCTGCAGCCCCATTCTCTTTCAGTAAACAGACTGGGCAGAAAGATTACAACCATTTACTGCAGTGAGGGAGTGAGATCATTTATTCTAGTAATGTCGCTGCTTGCCACCACAAGGATAGCACTCCTGCAGAATAGTCTCCTGGCAGTACTGTTCTGTTATCAAGCATCATAAATCTTTTTGATGAAGAGCAAGCTATTAAATGTGCAGAGCTTTGCTAGTAGTGCACTAAAAGTGTATGGGAGGTGTTTGCTACTTCCTGAGCACTTTCCTGGATGTCTGTGAAACCTTTCCTGGTGTCAGCTTTCCTTCAACCTCAGCAGTAATAAAATATTGTGGAGTGACTTCATTCATTGCCTTTTACCTCTGAGAACCTATGGTGAATTTGTCTCAAGTTTTTAAAGTGTGTTCTCGGTGGATGGATGGAGAACAGGTGTACCAAACTCACTCTATTTTCCTTTACGTGCTTTATCCTGCAGCTGAAAGTGTTCAGCTTGGAGCTATATGTCAACATTTCAAACCTCAAAAATGTGACAGGTTGGGAATCACACATGCTCCCAGAATAATCAGTTAGCCATAGTGATTATGTATATGCTGCAGCTGAGAAAGAGACTTACAGGGACAGGCTTGGAAACCGCAGATGGGCTTCTAGGAATCACTCAAGCGCACAGTGTTCCTACTTCAGCTAGCAGAGCCAGTGTTGAAGGAGGAAGTAGTTTTAATGAAGAATTTGGTTTCCATGAATATCATCAAACACTTTCTCTGGCCCAGGCCTGTGTCCAAAGTCTTTGCCCAATGCATCACCCAATTCACTGTGTTTTTGTCAAAGTGAGAATGCAGGTAGGAATGAAGTCTTAACAAAAAAGATGGCTAACAGTAAGTTCTCAGTGCTTCTCTCAATCTGCTCTCAGCTATCCTTCATTCTCGTGCAAAATCAAATTGATTAGTTAAAACACTGGTAGTTTCCATTTTAACCTCTGTGGCTTTGCACTGGAATGAAATGGATACATCTGAAAATTGTTCTGGAGGTAATTTTTCCTGTTAGCTATTATCTGCTGAAGTTTTAACACAGGCTGGCCCTCTGCTGATGCTCTACTCTGCAGGCACAACAACAGAAAGCAGCAGCCTCAGGGTTTGGAGGTTTAACAGGTGATTTGTCTCCAAATCAGTAGCTAAGCTGTAACCCTCCCTTTAGCTTCCAGTGAACTGTGGATGTGTGTCACCAATAGGGATTTGGGTGAGAGAAAGATGGGCTCTTGCAAATGGAAATAAGCAACTATAAAGTGAATCATGGTCAAATGCAAAATAAGCTATCAGCACTCAGAAAACCCTGCCTAGTTTGCAGTGCTTAGAGACTGTTCATTTTCTCCCCTCAAAAATCAAGGGAGATTTTCTGGTTTCACAATGCAATAGGCTCTTTAGAGACTTTTTTTTCTAAATATAGCTTTAAAATTACTTCACTAGAGTTAAAAGGGGTCCTCACAGTGGATTGGCCCTTGGTTGTCTGCGTGACACCACAGGGGAAGAAAAACAAGGAGGACTGCAAACCTCTAGGGTCAGCTCAGACTTCAGTGTAAATCAGAGGCACCTGTTCCACTTAGGACCCTGCTTAGGTGTTCACCAGTGCATAGAAGTCAACCTGACATCAAGTGTGCAGCTGTGGGGACACACTGTACTTGAGAAGAGGCAAAATCATCATCCTTGTGGTATTTAGAGCCTTAAGTTCAGTAAAAAAAAATCTGTTCATATTTGCTGATGTCGCATACATTTTCCTGATGCTTCTCTGAACCTTAGTTTTGTCAGTATATTTTTTGAACGGCAAAAATAATAAAAAGTTGCAATGGGAGCACTCATCTTTAACAAAAAATAGCTATCATCAGTACTATCTTCACATCATTTTAATGAAATGTCTTTGTAAGACATAGAGCATGACTATTGCCCAGCTTCCCACTGTGGTCTTGTTCTTGCAAGGTCACAGAGCAGTATGTAGGCCTGAGGAGGAACATGCAGGGAGCCCTGAGTAATGTGAACTGTCCTTTTTCTCCACCTCCATCTGATTTATGATCCTTCACTCTCACCTTGTATCTGTAATGTAGTTGAGTGCAGGGAATGCAAATTTCTAAAGAAAGCACACAAAATGTCAAAATAATGTACAATGTACAAATGTACAAAATGTACAAAAAATGTACAAAATAATGTCTCACTTTTAAAAATATTAACGAATCTCAAGAGTTTTTAAAATCATAGCCCTTCATTCTTTGTTTCATGAATGTTAATTTTCAAGTATACTGAACTAATATGACAACATTGCAGCTGTGCAAAAGGAAGATGGTTAAAAATAGCTGTAGTGATATATCCACAATTAATAATACCTCACTCATCATGTCCAAATATGACAGTGCCAGGCCAACAGCATCATTTTGATGCCAGATGCCTCGTGCAAGTGGACAGTGAGGAACAGAGTACAGGAGGGAAGGGAATCCCACAAATGAAGGTGAGAATTGCATTGCTGGAAAATGAGAAGAATGATTTGTGCAGGGCAAGCACCAGTGGGGAAGCAGGGGTCTGTGCTTGGCAGCAGAGAGCCAAACAAACAGATGTGGAGAAGATGATGTTCACCTGCCACAGGCAATGTCTGACCAGGAAATGGGCATCCAGAGCTGAGGTGCTGGGCTTTTAGCATCCATTTCCATGATAGATCCCCCACGTCCCTTAGAAAACTTGCAGATGTAAAGATCTGTGCTGAGGTGTCTCACAACTGTGACAGAAGGGACATGAAGTTGCCTCATCTTACTTGGAGTCCAGTGCCAGTAGCCACTAGATTGCCCAACCTTGCTCCAGATAAAGCCGATGGTCATTTTTTTCTTCACAGCACTGTTACATAACTGATTTTTTTGCAGATATTCATATGCTTGAATCAAGAAAGTTCACGTATATGCAGAAAAGTATAGAGATAACAAAATCATGTTCATTACATTGCTTGAAGATTGCACCCTTTTGATGGGCAGATTACTTGGCATGAGCTTTGTTTTCATGCTTCCTGTCCTTTTTGCTCATTGCTCAGGGCATGCCAAAGCTGTTGAAAATACTAAAATTTTGAGAGCTTCTTGCCTTATATCTATGATCTAATGATCTAACAAACAGATCATTAAAAAACCCTACTGCACACATTCATGTTAAAGAGATGGAAATAGCAAGCATGTTATTTGCATTTTTTTGTTTGTTTTGCCTAAATCGAAAACATTCCCCCTCCTTCCCCACTTCAAACACCAAGGAAAAAACAAATTTTGTTGTCCAGATATCAGAGTAAGGGAAGTTAGCTTCTGGTCAAAACCTGCTTACAAGATTTATGTCATCAAATACATAAAGACAGAGCTTGGGGCATGAAAATGATGAGTTGTAGGAAAGGGCTGGTTGTAAGAAAGTGTTAACACATTTATTATAGCTCTAGGGAAAGGTGTATTTTGCATTCTTATCAGACCAGCTGTTACATTATAAAGGCACTAAATTTTGCATCTGGTTTTGAAAACCCAGACAGAGTCACATGATCAATGCAATATGAGTTTATCAGATGTATTTTTTTTACCTATAGAATGCTTTTCTACATTAGACTTAAAACTGAATAATCTGGCCATTACGGCCTACACACAGCAATGGTATTTCTCCTTATATTAACTTTGTTGTCGAAGATACAGCTGTTGTAGGAAATATTTTGAATTTTTAGTACCATCTGGTGTGCTGAAAGAAAAAGAAGTGCTTTAAACGTTGGCATAAATCCATTTTCTAAGTGGGTAATATTGGTGCTTTGAGAAAGGGGCTGTCAGAGCAGGAGATGAGAAGAGTTGTTAATCCAGGCTGTTTTCATCATTCTATCGCACTACAAACCCTACCCTATCTTGATAAAACAAACATGTTTATGACTCCTAGAGAATTCAGAATGGCTCATCGTTACTAAATACATTTGAATTATCCAATCTTTTTTCAGGAATTGACTTTCAGCTATGCTGGGAAATGACAGACTCAGGGATTGCACAAACCAGGAAGCACAGGGAGCTGAGTCTGAGTGCAGAGGCTATTGAAATACCTCCTCCCAGGGGTGAGAACCTGCCTGGTGGCCCCTCTGCAATGCTCCTATTTTCCCTGTTCTCTTCACACATTTAGAACCCAAAATCTTACTGCTCCAGCCTGAATTTGCTGCATGGATAAATGAATGTGAGATCAACATTTATCACACAGTTAGCTCAGAGAGAATAATCTAAGCTTTCTATAGGAATGTTGGATGACTGTGTTACAGTTCATACATCACAACTTCTGAGCAGTCATTTCCTATTGAGGGGAATTGGGTTAGAGGAGTAGCAGCAGCAATAAGGTAATACAGTGTTTCCATAGGGAGCCCTGAAATCTTCATTCATTAAGTCTCCACTGCAGCTGCAAGCATTAAGACAATCCTAAAAACATGGAAGTTGCAGAGGACAAAAATGAAGCATTTGTTCCAGGGAAAAAATAAGTTGAAAATTCACTCTGCAAACATTTTCATTAAGTCACCAAAATCCATTTTGGAAGCACAGTGCACACCTCAGTATCCAAGTCTTAAATCTGTAATCAGCTTTGCAACTGTCCCTCCAACAAAAGAGATTTCATAGTGACGGACTGTCAGCATTGCCCAAATTCTTCAAAGTGATGCAGAAAAAGCTGCTTGTAAACCTGTGGAGATCAGGAACCGTGTGTGCAGGTGCTGCAGCCTACATGTACAGCCTTGTTAGAGAATGCTTGGAAGTGCCAACGCATGGAGCAAGGGTAGCCACTGGTAGACGGACTGCTTTTCTGTCAAAAAATAAAGCATACATTTGAGACAATCATGCAAAAGTCATTTTTTCCTTCCTTCCATAAATTACAGGTTTTGTACAGCATCATTTTGTTGGGCTATTAACTACAATAAAATAAATTAATTTTCATCAAATTAATACTAAAACCTGTTAGCATCCTCTACTGCTATTTCACCAGTCTCCCTGTACGAACAATCATAACCGTTTTTCTGTGAAGCGCTGACTTACTTATACCTCACCTCCCTGCCACAGACATTCACTTTCACAAGTACTAAACTGAATATTCACTTCATTGACTCCATGGTATCAAGGACCCTTAACAGTTAATGGTGTGCATGTATTTTATTTTTCTCCTCCTATTCCCCTTCTTCACAAAGCCACTCCAGTCACGCATACTTCTCACACAACTGCCTATGGTGGGAGCAGAGTAGATGTTTTGAATACCACTTTGAATAAACATTAGAACTAGATTATTTGACTCAAAAGCTTGCTAAAATTTAGTTTTCCTAAATGGCTGCTACATCACCACACTGGAAGATTGAAATCAAGTCCAAGATCTGAAAACAGGACTGAGATCCATAACAATTATTTCCCATTGGAAAAGTACTTGGTTTTGTATGAGCATTTTGTAGCAGCAGGAGACCATCCTATGATGATATTCCCTTCCACTGACATTATCACTTAATTCCCTTCTTTTTGAAGGTTTTTATAGGGATTGGGTGCAGCTGTTTCTCATCAGCCCCTTCTTATTAGAGTTTCTAAGACTCCTGATTAATTTAGAGCCTGTTTCAGCTGCTGCTTAAGGAGATAGAGTATTTTGCTCTCACCCTTCTCAGTTTGCTGTTTCTAATAGCTTTTAAAACGTTGCATGTAGTATTAATAATATTGTTTATGAGCAAATGTATGTGTAAGTTCAAGATATTTGTCTTATTCTCAAGAGTTAGATTATTTCCCTCTACTCCTCTTTTAATTTTTTTTCCTATCTTAATTTTTAGGGTTATATAAAAGCGTGAGGGGAGGGTTCATTCAACCTCATAGGAGACTCTTGTATTGTCTGATACTGGAAGGAGTTGAATGATGCTAAGCTCTGCCTGAAAATAGGTCACTCACAGAACCTTGTAAGATTGGGTCACTGTAGTTCTTTCCCCCAATGGTTGTGTGTGTGTATTCAGAGATTTAGTATACAAATCTTGCACAAAAGGAGCGTCCCCTTTTTCAGCTCACAAGGGAGGCTGTTTTTAGCAACTAGCAAACGCTGTGCTGCATCAGTGCTTCTGATGGCTTTTCAACCTTATACCGAAAGACTGTGGGTAAACCAAAGGGCTTCTGCCAGTGACTGTGCAGCTCGGGTGTTAGAGGGTTAGAAGACGAGAATGGTGCCTTGAAGACCAAAAGGACAGCTGAAGGAAAGGGTGCTTTGGGGATGAGAAAAGAAAAACATTGCTGTTGTTGGAGAGAGGACCTAAGAGAACTTATTGTCTGGAACAAATCCCACACATGTCCTTCCTGTAGGCTGCAAACATTTCTAAGGCCTTAGATATGTCTCAGTTAATGCTATTTCTTTTTTCCAGAGTCTCCTGATTGCCTAGTATGTTGCAGCCTTCATTTTTCCAGACAGTTGTCTTGAATTGGGTAAATATTTTTCAGAATCTGGGAGCAAGTGCACTGCTGCAACATGCAAATATTTTTAAAAACTTTATGCTCACCAATAAATTTCAAATGCTGTTTCTTCCTGCCAGTTTATTAGAAAGGTTGAAATAAGGAAAAGCAATACATTTCTTAACAGGTTGTTCAAAAGGCAATGTAAAACCTTCATAAGATGGTGCGTTTTATCTGCTGATTGCACTTCTAAAAAGTGATCTTAGTAATATCTTAGTTTTATGCAGGGTATCTAGTCAGCCATGCATAGATAATGTTTTACACAAAGAATTCGCATTGACTTTAACTAGGACCATGCATCTTGAGATTCTGCTGAACAGCTTTTCCAGTGAAGAATGTGTGCTCCTTGTCCACAAACACATGCTGATTACAGCCAGTTACCTTATTTTTTCTTAATTCAGTTTTAGGATGGAAAGTTCTTCAATTGCATAGCAGAGCAAACCTCTTGAAGAGCCTGGGGTGATGATGACTGCAATGAGGAAAGCCTACAAACAACAGAAAAGCCACAAGCATGACTTACTTTACCAGTGCAAAAAGAAAATTTGAGCAGAGCCTGATGAAATGCTAAGGAGAGAGAAGGGACGCAGAGCTCTTGACTGACAGATGTTTTACTTAACTTAGCAGGTAAATGTAGTGTTTAATAAAAGAACTGTGTTCCTGGTAGTACCACTCTCCAGTAATTCAGTTAAATTGTGTTAGTTACAAGTTACACGGGAGCTAATTAACTCTGCAGTATGCACTAGGAATATGGTTCAAATCCATTTGGGGTGCCCCCAAAGAAAGCTGGCAGTGCAGGGTCTCAGAATGGTACAGCCAACACTGTGAGTTTTGTACTTCAGTGCCCTATTGCTTTCTGTTTCTTAAAGGTTTTGCATCTAAGGTTGCTGCATGATATGTATAATGCACGATAAACTTTATTTTTCTATCTGAGTAGCTTTGGATTTTCTGCTACTAAAAACAAAGGCCGTGATTGTAGGACTAATTTACTAACTGGATGTTTATTCTCTCTCCATCTTGTTTTACTTTGCTATCAAAACATATTTTGTTTCTGTTAATCTAGAAATTTAAGCTGCAATAATCTAAAGCTATTTACCCTGAATGAAACTATTCACACAGAGTTTTAATATGCTGTAACTTATATAAATTGACTTCACACCTTCAGTTGATTGATTTATTTAGCTTTCCTGAGTGACCCTGTGTAGGCAGCCCAAACTGTTTCATTAGTAAAATGAGGACTACCCTTCAGGCTGTATCTCTTTCAGCTGTTCTCAGCCCCTGTCCAGCTCTTTTTCATTACCCTGAGAATTAAAAATCTTGCAAGAGGCCTGAGGCCAAATTCAGCTCATTGCTGTGGATTATACTTATGATTCAGCCTTTCTTTCACCCTAAGGAGAGTCTATTTCCACCTCTGCTGCTGCAACACCTTTTCCTCCCTCCTAAACAGATTTGCAGTCAAACATCTCAGCCTGATGCAAGACATCATCACCCACACACCCTCATATTTTGTTTTTCTCAATCTGACATTTTTTCTGCTTCTACGTTGTTATATTATTTTTTTTCTGCAATCTTTTTCAGCAAGAACCATCTAAGATAAACTTCCTACCAACCAACCATTGCAAATCAAAAATTGCAATGTAGGAAATGCAGGAGTGCCCCCTCTTGTCTGCTCTCGAGTAAAACACTTTTCTGTGAATGTTGCTTTATCTGTCAATTTGCATTTATTTACAAATTGAAATGGAATAAAATAAAGATGTTCACAGCCTGATAAATGGAGTTGTGTGCACGTGTTTGCAGATTGAAACCCTCTGATGCTCTTTTTTCGTGGGGAGGGAATTCAGAAGTACAGGCAT
The DNA here is from genome assembly GCF_019238085.1 of Lagopus leucura. Classification (NCBI taxonomy): domain Eukaryota; kingdom Metazoa; phylum Chordata; class Aves; order Galliformes; family Phasianidae; genus Lagopus; species Lagopus leucura. Next base: position 28,525,711 of record NW_024962265.1, read on the forward strand.
ATGTAGCACAGAATGAGTGTTAATTTTCTGCCCACTCCACACTCTTCATTGTTTTATCTTCAGACACAAATGCTTTTGGTATTGCTTTGATCAGAAAGATCATAGCTAATAAAATATTCTCTTTTTTTTTCCTCAGATGCTTGAACCTTGGGATTCTCCCTTCTCCTTGAATCAAGATCTTCAAAACGGCTACACTGTGGTATGAAGAAGTCTGATTTCCCAGATATTAACTCATAAATATTAACATTCTTAGAGTCCCTCTAGAATAATTTAGGAAAATAATTATATCTATCCTTTCGGAATATTCTAGGTGATGAGAATGGAAGTGGTAAATGGAGACCACAAAAAGAATTACCTTTAGGAGGTTGAGTTCACCTGTGGTTATTGTACCTGTGCTGTCATCTTGGGTCAGCAAAACCAGCTGCTATCAGGTGGCTGCAGGGTGGGGTGAACAAGCTCACAAAAAAGGCTGTCGGATAGGATTCGTTGGGAAGTGGGTCCATGTAATGACCTGTATGTCCGCATTTTGTTGTGTGTTAGTGGGAGACTTTATTTGCTTATTCATCTCTTCATTCATTTTAGCAAGACCTTTATGAAATTAGAACTATTAGAATTAGACAACAAGGAAGAACTTTTTCTCTCAGAGAGTGGTCAGGCACTGGAATGGCTGCCCAGAGAGGTGGTGGAGTCGCCGTCCCTGGCAGTGTTCAAGAGGCATCTGGATGACGTGCTGCGTTATACAATTTAGTGCTTGTGGTGGCAATGGTGATGAGGAGACGGTTGGAGTAGATGATCTTGTAGGTCGTTTCCAACCTTGTGATTCTATGATTCTAGAAAGAACAGCCATCCCAAAGCTTAGCAAAGCCCTTTATCTGAGCCCTGTGTGACTGCCATCCCTGTGGACAGGTGGCCCCTGGCCAACATGGGAACAAACAGGGAAATCTCCAGCTTCTTTCAGTCAGATAAATGTGGAGGTCTCTTCAAACGTGAAATTTCTAAGCTGTAGGTTTGTGCATTTCCTCATAAAGATCCCTGCAAATTTCTATCTTGAAGTTCTGCAACACAGCCTGATTTTCTTTCTCCTTGCCTCATCTCCAATCTCTCACACAGCTTTTGGTTTGCTACTGGAAAGTGACCCCTTGAGACAAAATTAATCTTATTTCAGGAACTGTGCCCACAAAACAAGGAGATGAATGTTAAGTTCTGGTTAGTATTAAAGAAAAATAAAACACTACAGCATTAAAGCCCATGTGAAGTCAGTGCTTGTGAGCAGTGCCAAAATGACGATTACACAGAAGAAAGGCTCTGATTTAGCTGGGTAACATGTAATCCAAGGGCTATGCTACAATGCTAACAAGTCTAGATATTAGGAATGCATCTATACCTTCTAATTAATATGGCACTTTGCCTGGCCTAATGAGTTCAGTTTCTTTAATTAGGCCAGACAGGATGCTATGCTGATGTGGCCATGACACTCTGAGACCTCAGTGAGTATCTCAGCAGGGCATAGCATTGTACCACATAGACCCATGAGCTTGTTGGCATGTGGGATCCCACTCTGTGTTGTATAGGACGTAGTAGATCTATCTGTAGTCTCTGTTCAGTGTTAATCCTTTGCTGAACTCCAAGAGTGAGTGAAATGATCGAAGAATGACTCTGTGTTTGTACTGAAGTGAGTACTCTACTAAGGAAGAATCCTATACCTCTTTGTGGGCCTCACATGGCAACTGTGGTGGCTATATTTACTTCATTAAAAAGTATTCATATATGTTGCTCTTTCCAGTGGTAGCGAGTTCATATCTAGCCCTTGATTCACAGAGGAGAAGCTATGAACAAGGTGGGTCAAGTCACTTGTCCCAAAGCAGTGGACCTCCCATCTGGTGGCGTGTTGAACAAGAGATCTGTGTAACACTTCAATTCACTATGCAGAAACCCATAGCTACTAAACTGGAAAAAGGAAATACATCCATTTTTGGCTAAAACTGTAGATTGTTCCATTTAATTTTCAACTTAAAATGTCATAAACAATCGAAGTTTCTGAGATCATGCCCTCTGTGCGTCTGCCCAGGAGGATGTCCTTGCACCTGCTACCTGCACTTCACATGAGCTAATGAAATGTATAAAGCTACTGAATTCTTACAAGGTTTGTGAGAAAGGGTACCTGCTTGTGGTGCCTCAAGGCGGGAGAGAGCCCATAGAAAGCTCTGCAGAAAGCATGTTTCAGGACTTCGCCTTATTAGTCTACAAATAATTGACTCCTCAGTCACATTTTCTTTCTCTGAGGTGGATTTCACTGAGGAAGCTTCATGACTCAAACGTGTAACTGAGTTAAAATGTCAGTCATCCACAAACAACAAGTCCACCAGCACCCAGGCTTGCTGAGTCTCAGACTGGAGTGAGGATGGGCCTCCCAGAACTGCTTGTGCATCAGAAGGCTGCTATCAGTGTCCTCGCTGATGTTACCTGAGTCTCTGGGAGATGAGATTCGCCTGCTCCTGATCAAATCAATTTTTTCACTCAAGCCCTCGAATTCTAGCTTATTATTTTATTTTCTTTACAGCTATGGTGTATTTTCACTCTCCTATGATATTCTTCCCAGATGAGGCTGCACTGCATTGCCTCAGATCTATGCCAGAAAGAATTACAGATGTTTCAAAGGAAGTGTGCAGAAACCGTGCAGCTGAAACAGAATAAATTATGCTTAAAATCAAGGAAATGTCCTAATAAGTGAGAAATGCACCAATTTCTCCTTGAGCTTTTTTCCTTACTGCTACCACCTGTGTTTATTTTTTATTTTCTTTTTTTTATTTTATTTTACGGTATGGTACAGCAGCTGGTTCTTCCAGTGAAAAAGTCTGTCGTAAGACCAAAGTTTTAAAGGATTTTTGGAATTTCTTACATTTTCTAACTTTAGAATACGTCAGCAAAATGTAGAGGTGTATGTCTATATCTGTAGGATAGAAAAAAACATGCTTCTGGAAAAGCTGTTAGAACTGCACCCCTCTTCCTCCCCCTTCCTTTCCGACAGGTTGAGCATTTGACCCAGCAGTCACCAAGCACAACCCCAGGCGTTTCCAGAAGTGCTCCCACATTGAAGCAGTGGAGCAAAAGGAGCCTCTGCCCTCATCTGGGTGGCATGTCTCTTCCACTGTCTGCAACGTGCTGAATTCAGCAAGGAATTTCTAACTTTTTGCCTCCCCGTAGCTGTAACCCAGGAGAAGCTGCAGACATCTGTGGCAGACAATGAGCCATGTGCCTTGGCTCCTTCCTTTATAGCAAGCTTTTGCTTTACAAGCTGTGCCCACTGCGTCCACATACATGTACCCCAGCAGTGTTCAAATACTTCCGGTCTCCTAATTTTAGGCTGCTCTTTTTCACCAGTTTCCCCTTGGAAACAATGAAATAAAGAGAACACCTAAAAAGCCTGGCCCAAATCTCAAAAAACCTGGTTCAACAGATGGTACCAAAGTTTTACACCTTTCTTGCCAAGATACAGCTTGTAATTAATTATTTGATGAGACTCTCAGTCTTTTTTTTTTTTTCAAAACTCGCTTATTCCTTTCAAGTCTTTCCGAAGAAAAAGCATTTCCACTGATTTCAGGAAGAAAAATACATCTTAGATTAAATTTAAACTGAGAGGTAGAAGGAATTTTTTGAAATAGTTGTATTTTTTGCTGAATTTTTATCTTTGTGCTTGATTTCTTTAAGTTACAATATATTTACATTAGCTAACCATACCTGAACATTACTGTTTCTTCTGCACTTCCTTGAAGAAATTTGGTATTCCCAATAATAACACACATGAGATGAGATCATCTAACCTGTTATGGAAGAAATACATAATTCCATTGGCATTTTATTGCAATTTAGCACGCAGTGATGTCTGCTTATTTTAAAGTTTATCTGAGTAATGAAGTATCCTTTAGGTATGTTGTAGTAGTTCTTATTTTTCTAATGGTATGTTTTCTGTGCATTTCTAACAAAAAAAGTCCATGTCAAATGAAATGATCAAAACTGAGCATGGTTTCCACAGTGCAATTTAGCCCAAATTTGAGCTCTGCATTTTATAGCTATGCATTTGAATTATGCAAAGAAGGGACTCAAAATAATTTTCAAAGTGTTAATGGAAAGCATCGGAGATTTTCTCAATTAGAAAAATGCAAATCTCTTAAGACTTTGCTCAGCTCCCAGACGTACAGTAGTTTGAAGCATCTTCTTGGAGCTCTGTAATACCATGTCCATAAGACTGCCTCTAGCAATGCCAGTATATTTGTATATTGAGTTTGGTTTGTAAACACATAAATCTGTGTTTTGTGTTTCACAAGTAACTTACAGCTTACCACGTAGTCTGCTCTCATAATGTGATCCATGGTTGTCTGGTCTGTGTTTAGGAAGAGGTTGTGCTTTTTCTCATGGAAGACCAACGTGTTTGAAACCACTGAGTCAAAATGAATCATGAGGTTGTCCTTAATACTCCGCTTCCACAGTGTAACGTTAACCAGTGTGCCCAGTTAGGGCTAGCGTGCCGCCCAGATCTGCATGTGACAAATGTGATTCTGTGCCACTTCTTACACAGCAACCTATTGTCTCCCCATGTGTCTTCCCCCCAGCAGCCAGTCATGCATTCCCTGGGCATGTTGTCATGGCCACATGGACTGTTTTCCTTTGGAGTCTAATAATAAGTCAATTAGAGCAGGATTAGCCTCTGGGAAATGAAACCAGTTACTCCCTCTCTCCCAGGATGAGGACCTTAAATGATCTGCCTGAACATTTTCCTCTCCTTTTGTTTTTCCTGCAATCCAGCAAATCACTTCTCTTCTAATTAGCTTGCCAGTAGGCATCTATCAAATGTTTCTGTTGTTAACTTACTGACTAAGCCAGAAGGGTGCTTTGTAGTGCCTTGTAGGGGTACTGCCAAGTTTAGTGTCTGATAGAGCTGGAAAACAAACAGCCCCTCATCTGTCTTCTTCCCCCCCCCAAAAAAAAACAAAAAAAAAGCTCTGTTTCACTCCATGCAGTATTTTCACACAGGAATGAGCTAATTTTTCCTCCTGGCCAAAGCACTCCTTTCACTCTGCAGGCAGTTGGGAAGAGTCATGGTGGAGCCCTTTCTTCTAAACACCAGTATGCCAGTGTTTAGACAAGGGGGATACACTTCTGGTCACGGTTTTCATTTTGTAGATTAAGACAGGCAGAAAAAAAAATGTGGCTTGTGAGTATAAATCACTCTTGTGTTAAAAGGTAAGCAAATTAAAAATATCAGCCAGCCTGCCATGCTTAAAATTTAAAGGATCGATACTATCTCCTTACCATCCCATCCAACTCGATCCCCTTGACCAGGCTGCTCTTGAAAGCCATTTTCCCAATGGAGAACCACTTGAGCTGGAAGGCCTTTGTCATTACAAACTGCCACGAACAAATGTGCCCCCAGGAGAAGCAGCTGAGGACGGAGCACCAGCCACAGGGTGCCTACGGAAAGAGCAGGGAGTTGCTCCAGCAATCACCACAGCTGGGCAAGGCCTCCACATTCCCTGCTGCAGCTCCAAACGACACAGATGCTCCTCCATTGCGTATAGGACTGTTAGGTTTGCATTATATATAAGATGCCAAATGCAAGTCTGGCTGTGCCTGATTGTACCAGGGCTGCAACCACCAGTAAGCATGAAAAGAAAGCAAAGCATGACAACTCCATGTGCTGTCAAACAAATCTGCAATGAGCTGGGGTCTGGTAGGGGACCCCTTCTAAGCGATTCCTCTGTGCCGTAGAAAATGCATACCTTATGTTCCTGTACAAACCACTGTAAATGTGATGTTGCAAAGACCTGGCTGTTGTTACACAGAGCTCAATTTATGCAGAGAGCATAGCTGAAGAATTTCAGATTAAAAGAATCACAGCATGTATTTTTTGCAAGCAAGGCTATTGAGAAAAGCTAGCGTTTCTCAAATCTGGAAAAGCAGCTTTTGCTTTTAGCTTTCCTACCTGCTGTCTGCTCCCTGCAAGGAGCCTGAAGATGCAGCTGAATGCCACGGGTGCCCTGCATGGTGCTGTGGTCTGAATTGGACACTCATGTATCTTCATCTTCTTGACTGCCAAACATATCCTATATTTTAAAGTTAATAAAGCAAATATCAGTTGACAGGATATGAGAGGTTCATGTCAAATGGAGCCATAAGAGAGACAAATGTGGACATATGCATTCAGAAAATGTTCAGGCAGTCATCAAGCACCGCTTAATCAACACTGATGATGAGATGTGCATGGTGTTGAGCAGCAGCAGTGCACAGGTAACCAGGCTGGGCTCGCTGAGAGGCAGACAGGCTGTGGGACTCTTCTCGGCATCCTCCTCCTGGCACGGGGGCTGTGATTAACAGCCTGGCCAGGCTGGGCCAGGGGCCTCCCGATAAACTCCGTGCTTTAGAACAAAGCCGTCATTCTCTTGAGCAGTTTAATGTGCTGTAATGAACTGAAATAAGGCAGAATGTAAAGACAGGGAGATACAGGCTCTCTGCTGGAAAGCAGAGTCATTAAAAATAATGAGCAGTCTTTCACTTCCTTTTTTTTATTAACTTTCTGCAGAGGACAACCTGGCATTTTATTTTTAACACAGTCCCCACTTCACTAATATCCGTTAGACAGATGGCGAAAAGTTTTTTGCAACATACTCCAGAATATTTAGGAAAATGAAGTAAAACAAACAGCACAAGAACAGAGCCCCCCTCTGCTGTTCTTCTCCTCATACCTTAGCCTTTTTTTTTTTCCACAGCCCCTGTGAACTGAATAACTTCTGCCACACTCTGCGGTGGTCACACACAAAGACATGCACCGAGCTGTTGCATCCAGGAGAGTTGTGAAGTGCATATTACCCTAAACTTAAAACTTAATTTGAATTTATGCTAATTACTAGCTAATATCTGCAGGAAGGGCAGAGGTTGGTGACAGGACTCCAGGATGTGCAGTGTGGCCTGTGTTTGAGATGGCTGCTCAAGCACATCCCACATCCACAGCCCACCAAGCAGGCTGTCAGTTTTCCCAGCTGCTCTTCCCCTACAGCTGCTGAAACCTTTGGCCTATGCTGGGAAGGGGAAGACCCAATCCTGCCCCATTCCCTTCACTAACGCTGCTGCCTCTGCTCTTGAGAGCTGCTGACATTCGTCAGGCAAAAGCTGCCCCTTATAGACGCTGTGGTGCTGTATGTGGTAGAGATTGAGCTTGGTAACCATTGGCGCCATTACTGCAGGCAGACATGGCTCAAATGATTGCTCCAGATCTTTATAGCTGTAGAGCAGAATTTAAGCTTCTAATCTATGCTCGCAACCTGTCTTCACTGCAGATTTAATCTGAGCTTTTCACTTATTACTGCACTTCTGCTGCTTACGTTGGGGCCTCCTGGGCTCCTAACAGCCCAAAGCAGCTCTCCTGGCTGTGAGGGTCCATCCCCCAGGACAGCTACCCTGGCCTGGGCTCCCAGGTTTGTCTGCTACTATCCCTTCACTCATTCACTGCATGAGTCCAGATGAGTCCAATTCAGAAAGGCGTGAGATAAACTGAGCGTAACATCACAACAAATAAGAAATGTGCTCTCATCAGACTCTCTCAGCTTGTTTCCCCCTAGCCTTTCAACATTAAACTGAACCCTCGTGTTCCTGCTGTTTATCTCAATGTTTTCTATATCCAGAACAAAGCAATACGGCATTTTCCTACATGATCACAGCACAGCTCCTCATTGTGCATGTTAGCTATGTTAGTCTGAATCTACGTGGCTGTCACAATGACTCAGCACAGGTTACCTGATAACAGAACAAATAGTGAATACTGAATTGGTTGCAAATATTTGCACTCAAGCTGTGTTAGCTGTGTTCCCCATTTGTAACTGATAAAATGCAGGCAGTTGCTTCTGCCAAGGAAGGCCTGGTGACTTTTTCAGGTTACCTTCCAGTTTGATGCCTCCACAATGCTGCTATCCATGCTCTGTCTAGTTTCACAGCTGCCACCAGCAGCAACAAAGTGAATGAGCCCATACACAGTCGGATATTGGACTTTCTAAGTTAAACCATTAAAAAAATTTCTGCTCCGTATCTGCATTTATATATCCAGCTATGTCTAAGGATTATGTCTGTCCCCATTGGGACTGAGTCAAATTTCTGAAAATCTTGAACTCTTCATGAGCAGCATGAAACAGCAAAGTCTTTGTTTCAGTGAGTTCAGTACAGAAGGCCAGAGGAAATTCAATTAAGAGAAAACTATTCATTGTGTTTATGTATCATCGTATATTAGCCTTCTTCTCATTCTACAAATTGCTGTGGGCCATGCTGATGTACAAGGTATCTACACCACGTGAGGATTTGTTTTTGCAAATCCCTTTTGGTTCATACTCCAGTAGGGCCCATGCCAGTGACTATCTCTGACGGCCCAGAAGAGATAGAGCTGTAATTGATGGTGCCCCCGGGAGATTTTCCTCCCGTCTCTGTGTATGTGTGTGTGCAAGAGAGAGAGAAACAGACTGTCTTTTATCTCGTGCCAAAAGTGGATTTAATCCAGCACTGAGCTTTTCTTCTTCTTGCCTGTTCCCAAGTGCTACAGTTTTGAGGATGGGATTGGCAGAAGGCAGCTTCCAGAGAACATCCTGCACCAGAAATTTCAGAACACAGCCTTTTCTCTTTGGATGAGAAGTAGTAAGGAAGGTGGCAGAAGAAATGACAGAGCTCAGCTCTGAATATGCAGAAGGAATAGCACCACTACCCTGCGCTGGGTCCTCTGCCTTTGTCAAAATGTTTCGGCAGAGAGGAGTTCCAAAGGGCTCTGATGAGGCAGTCAGAGAGACTACAGCTTCCCTGCCTCATTCCAGCCTCCTTGCCTCCACCCCAGTTCTGGTGCAGGACATAGCATAGGGGAGTGGCCTACATTTTACACCCAGACTATCAGCTCGTGAGGAAGAGAATGGTTTCTTCAGTAGGATGCAATGCACATGCATGAAAGACAAACTTTTTTTTCTTTTTTTTTTTTTTTAATATGCGGTCTGCAGAAATGTGTTGCTCCTCATCCTATCCTGTTCCCCTGGGACCCAGAGGTTGTAGCTGCAAGTTTGCTTGCATAACCTCCTCATAGACTGCTGTTGTTCCCCACTTCCTCTCTTATTAGTAGTTCAAGTATACTTGTGGTGATATAGGCTAGCTGAATAGACAAGGAGAGAATAGGACATACTGTTTACTTTAGCAAATTTTCAGTATCTGTACAATGAAACTGGTAAGATATGGACAAAAGAAATGGACTACGAGACAGGTGGAGCTGAGTAGGTAGATAGCGACCAGCCAAACTAAGTGTGGTGAGCAGCAGGACAAAGTCCTCCAGGTGTCTGGTTAATAGTGGCATACTCAGGGATAAACATGGAAGCCAGTTAAGTCCAACATCTTCATTAACAACATGGACAGTAAGATGCGGTACATTGTCTGCAGATATCAAATCTGAGGAAGCAGTTCATTTGCTAGAGAGTAAAGCTGGTATTCAAAGGGACTGGAATGCCCTGAAGAAATGGAGCCAGGATCCTTTCAGGCTTAACAAAAGTAAGGGGAAGTCCTATTTCTGGCATAATCCAGAATAAATGAAGTGTATCTACCATCACAGGCAAGTCAATTGACTAGAGACCAACTTTGCAGAAAAGACTTAAAGTCCTAGTAAACAACAAGTATGAGACAGTTTGGGGGATCCTTACTGCTGTCTACAAAAAGGTAAGTGGGTATAGAGAAAGAGAAAGAACCTTATTCTTCTTGAAAGTGGTGAAGGTAGTACACACAAATTTCAGTACAGGAAATTCAAGTTAGATAGTAGGAGTCTTTTTCCTTTGTGCGAGTTGTCAAATATTTGAAGGGTTTGCCCAGAGACTGTGGAATCTGCTTTGGAGATGTTCAAAACTGAGTTATGTGAGGAGGTAAACAATGAGATCTAGTTGCTATCTAGTTGGAAGGTCAACTAAGTTCTGGGAGGGGTAGGATTGTATTTTCTGCAGCACATTTCATAGCTTAATAATTTTTTCCCTTCATAACTATATAGGGGCAAGAACAAGTCCCTATGGGATCTGACTAGAAATACAGTCATCTGAGGATGTTTTCTCTTCTATGGTGACATTTTTGTTCTTTTCCACTAATGAAAAGAAAGCAAAACACAACACAATAAATCATGTAAAATGCTCTCAAGAAGCCTAAATAAATTTTATCAGTTTTCAAATCTTTATCAACCAATCTCACTTGTTAAAACAGTCATTTTAATACATCTTGAAAAATAATACCAGGTGAATCTGATAAGAGCTTTTTTTTTTTTTTTTTTTTTTTTTTTTCCCATAGAACCATGCTGACTGCCATTGCTGATAGTATTTTCCTGCAAAGAGAGCACTTTATCAGTAGCTCTAATGGTTTGCCCAGGATTGATTGCAAAGCCCAAAGGCCCTGCTTTTGAATCGCAGTGTTTTATGCCTTTAAAGTACTAGCACATAAATGAGCTTTCTTGCTGGCCTCTGGAAACATAAACCAAAACTTTCCCAGTTGGGTGCCAAGGACTGCTCATTTAAATAATGTCTGCAAAGACCATGGGAATGGCAGATGCTTAAAATTAAGTCATGTTTATTTACATGTTGAACATGGGTTTAGGCATCTAGCTTCTTATTTGAAAAACTGTACAGCAAGTGTGAATAGCCCACTTCCAGACAACCATGGTTGGGCTGTTCTTACATGTAAAAAAACTGCTAAAAGAGGGTGTAGACAGCAAGAACTTGTTCAGCGTGGCTGTGCCAGCTGGGAAACGCAGGGTTTCTTCTACTGCCAGGTGTCAAATGCAGCATCAGCCAATAGTGGAGGTGTGGAGTAATGTGCAATGTGAATCTGCACCTGTGTGGGAATTTGCCACTGAGAAGATCCAAGACAAATATTACACAGCATTTGGAGAGAGAAAGAAGGGGAGGGAGAAAGGATAACTCTTAAAACTAGAATTAAGGTGGGGAAAAAATTTCCTGCTAAGTACTGGTAAGCTACTACTGACAAGTACAGAGCTGTCCCCTGCTTACGCTGTCAAAGTGTGCTCGTCCTACTGGTGACATCCAGTCTCATAGAGAAGGAGCTAAATGATGTTACACTGAATCCCAGTGAATCTCATGTGAAGCATTAAAAATCACAAGTACACCAAAATCATCTTGTGTTGATCCTTGTCAAAATCCTTAGGGAAGGAATTCACAGCAAATGTCAAATGAAGGTGGGAGGTGAGATTCTGAAGATGATCTAAGTACATGCCTCAGTAGGGCTGATTTTCCTGTGCAGACTGCTGTGCACATGTGGCTGTATTGCTTCTGAGAACCAAACAAGCTTGTCCAGAACAGGCTGGGTGTCCCTGCAATTTATCATGCAAGCACTGCATGTAACGCTGGCTCCTGAATGCATAAGTTATTTTAACTGATACTTCTGGCCAAAAATGGAACATATTCAGGCACTAAATTCAGATTCAAATCACTGAGGATAGGATGTTTAACACCTTTGAAAATCTGGTCATATGGCTTTCAAGACTCCAAAATGTATTTGCAAGTCGTAGCCAAAGGACTAGTCTGATCTTGCCATCTATTGATAGAAACCCACAGCTACAGCTGGGAATGTGTAATGTGTTTGCAGTCCTCTTCAGGCAACTGCAGGCCCAGAGTCACTCAGTCTGTGAAAATCAGCTTCTCTCTTCACCAAAATGAAGAGCTAGTATTTACAGGCTAGTTTTTATTGTCCCTTGACAGGCAAAAAAAAAAAAAAAAAAGGGTTTGTTGTGTTTATTGTTTCTAAAACAATAGGGCAGGGAAGCATCTGTTTCTAATACTGGACAGTACAGCTTAGGCTTCTTTATGTTTCTCAACTTGATTGCCACCAAAAAGAAAACAGTCAAAATAGCTCAACGGAAAAAGGAAAAAAGGAAAAGGAAAAGGAAAAGAAGAAAAAGAAAAAGAAAAAGAAAAAGAAAAAGAAAAAGAAAAAGAAAAA